>NC_143402.1:76615070-76916724 GCF_052110815.1 Crocodylus siamensis | reverse complement strand
CACGTGCAGACATTACAGCACAATAATGCTCTGTGTGGACTAACTTGGGACTAAAGTCAGTCCACACAAACAGGGTTACTGCACAGTAAAGCATCTACACGTGCCTTACTGTGCAGTAACTACTAGGGAGTAAATTTGCTACCTGCATCATGCACGTAGCAAAGTCAGCATAAGTCGCCATAGTTACTGCTCAGTAACCTAAGTTACTGCAGGTAGCAAATTTACTCCCAAGTTGGCATAAGTCGCCATAGTTACTGTGCAGTAATCTAAGTTATTGCGCAGTAATGATGCATGTGTAGACGTGGCCATGGAGACATGAACATTTTTAAAAAGGAACCTTTTCCTTTTAAATCTTACAGAAGATACAAGCTTGCATTTCTTATGCTTCCTAGCTTTTTTCAACCCATGTGGATTGTTTATAGTTACTTTCCCCCGCCAGGAAATGATGTCTAGTGATTATACAGCTCAGTGTTTTGTCGTGTTTCACTAACCCATGGCACTGCTGCAGGCCAAATGTCACTAGCATTTTTTTGTTGAAGGCTAATGTACACACACGTGCAGGCAAACTGGAAATCTCTTTCCTGTGAGCAATTCTAGACCTTATGCAATTTGTGAAGTGCATCACACTTAATGACTTTGCTGCCCACCACTGTCCAAGGATTTAGCTGGGACTAAGTAAAGGTACTTTGAGGGAGCTTATGGGTTGATTCACAAAGGATTTCATAGGCTGTTGGCCACTTTCTCCTGCCCAACCATTCTCCCTGGGGCTGGAGTGCACATAATGTCCTGAGATGCCATCCTCCTCCCAAACAAGAAGCCACTTTAGTGCAATAGGCTAATTTTCCAGGTGCAGGCCTACATGAACTAGAAGGTGGGCCTGGAAGTTGTGGGAGTGGAGGGAACATGGGCTATGAGACCTGACTGGAGACTGGAGATCCTGGGCCCCGGAATAAAAAGTTGAGAAACCCTGCCCTAGATGACTGAAGGACACAAGAAAAACATGCCTTCCCTCCTCAGTCCTGTGTCTTCAAAAGCCTTGAAAGGCTGCACTGACATAGGGAAAGTGAGCTAATGTCTATAATAACCCTAGAAATAGTCTAGGATTGCTCCCTGCACTGCTTTCTCAGAATTTCCCACTTTGATTCCAAGTGGCCCATATTTCTGCCCTGCTTGAATTAACTTAGAAGAGCCATCATCACTACTGGCTTACGTTTGGTTGCTCTTCACTCAAAATACATTGGGCAGCCTCTGGTCTCTCGTGTGTAAGCACGAAATGCAATAACACAGGCAAGGGCCCTCGGGGTCTGATCTGCGTATAGGTGGAGTCCTGCCTGAGCCAAACTAACCAAAGCTGCCACACTCAATGTACTAAGAGTTGCACTTCTTTATTGCCATGTGGAAGAAATGAGTTCATTTCTACGAATGCAGGACAAGACAAGAAGTGCTAGGAAAACCCACTGGGTCCTAGATTTCTATCTTTGAGTTTTAAAAAATAAACCATCCAAAATCATCATCCTCCAACTCAGTTTCCAATCTGCTTGGGTAATGGGTTCTCAACAACCAGTCTGAACATCAACATGCCTCTCAGGTGCCCTGGTTTCAGAGGAAATCAGTCAGTTGTTCCCCAGATTACCTGGAAGCCACGATCCTTCACATTTACTGCCAAAAATGATACACCTCAGTTTGTTGATTTTCTATGTCTGAGGTGCTAGATGTACATAATAACCCTAAAGGAAGGACTGTTATAGAGTATTAGGTTTCCTGCCCTGATAACTTTGCTGCGTTGCTGAAATGAGGTCTTTGTCAGATACCACGTCCCATTTTGGGGATAGATACCAAAGAGAAGGCTTGGTGTTTTAAGAATTGCTGGCAGCTTGATTTCTTTTTCAACCAACCAAACCCAAAGTTCATCAAAGCCCTTTGGCCCTACAAGTGACGTTTTTGCATGCTGGGTTGCTTATCTGATGTATAGTTTCCAAAGTTAAAGTCCTGAGCTTAGGTCCTAAGCTAAAATAACAAAACAACAGGGACAGACAACAGATGAAAAACCAGCAATCTGCCAATGGTATAGAAGTGAAATACCTTCACCTGAAAGTCCAGGTTGTGGCTGGTGCTTTATGAGATATATAAAGTTACATAGGCATTATGTATGCGTGCATGTGTAGCGGTGCATTTAAGAAGCCTTCTTCTGTACTCTCTGTTACAATGTCATGCTCTCTGTCTTAATACTATCCCCACAATTATGGGTGAGCAGCACATCGTTCCCTCTGTATGACTCTCTTCAAACTTTTTCATCACCAAGGCACCACAGGTCTGCCAACTTCTTCCATTCACTATAGCCTGTGACAGCACCTTGCCTATAAGGGGAAATCGGAGAAAAGGCTCAAAAATATAGGGTTAAGGGTAGCTAAAGAAGTGAAAGCAAGTGAGATTTGCAAATCAGTGTGACTTGGGCACCTAAGTACTCTAAATCCCTTTGGAAAATCCCTGCTATGATTAATAAAATGTCTTAGATAAAGAAGGAGCTGACTGACATATCGGTAAGGAAGAAGTGATGCTACCTATCGCTTCACTTCTAATGGTCATCGTTCCTCAACTGGAGATGAGGGGCACATCTGCAAGTTGCAGCATGGGAGGTTTAGGTTGGATATTAGGAAAAACTCTCTCACTAGGAGGGTGGTGAAGCACCAGAACAAGTTACCTAGAGAGGTGGTGAAATCTCCATCCTTGGAGGATTTTAAGGCCCGGGTAGACAAAGTCCTGGCTGGAATGATGTAGTTAAAGATGGTCCTGCTTTGAGCAGGGGGTTGGACTAGATATGACCTCCTGAGGTCCCTTCAATCCTCATTTTCTATCAGTCTATGATTTAGGGCAAAGGTTGCTTTCCTTTGACATAACAGGCATTGCCCACCACCCGTCCCATGTTGTGACCAAGTAATTTCAAAGCATCTGTTCTCACAGGCCGGTTACCGGTGGGACCTCCCAAGTGGTGGAGGTTCACCCATTCCTCATGCAAGAAAAGTACCTATACAACAAAGAAACAAAAGAAAAAGAGAAGGGGAAGAGCTTTTTATAACCAGAATCCATAGAAGAGTATTATACATTAACAACTGGCCTTAAAACGACAGTTCTCCCAAGTTAAGGACACATCTCATGGACACAAAAGCCCCTTTCTACGTGAGATACTGCTTACGAGACAACTGCGTGTAAATAATATAATTATGCTGAAGCTATGGCTGTTGTTTTTTGCCTGGATAAACTGGAAGATACACTCCACTAACCTTCATAAATTTCTCCCTGCAAGGAAGTAAGGCCTTCATGGGAAGACCATAGGTAGTACTCTGTCTGCCTTATGCATCTCAGCACCGTCCAGAAACAACATGCTACAGTCACTCACAAGGACCTCATGAAGCCTCATGACTTGGGCTTGGAAAATCTGATGGTGACAGGGTGACGGACGAGCTAAAAAGCAGCAGCAACTGCAACTGGACTGCTTATTTTTACCTCTCCTGTGTAGGTTTGAAAGGAGAGGTGAATTTCTCAAGCAGTTCTTGCTCCCTCACTCCTCCTTACCTCTTTACCAACCTGCAGGCAGTAAACATGGAATTAAAACTAAAGCATTTCACCCTTCTTGCATAGCACACCATCCAGCTGTTTGATATGCAGTGCTGGGAGACCACTGGTGGCCCAGACATGTGAAAATATACAGGATTCAAGTGGGATCAGTGCAAGCAAACACCAGGATTAACCTTGGGGAGACCATTCCGCGGCTGTTGCCTGATTATAAGAAATGGCTTCCAATTTTGTGAGTGTAATAGCAGCAAAATTGATGGAGAAAGTCGAAACATAAACACGTGCATTGAAATTTAAGGAAGCCATCTCAGGTAACCATGGGCAAGTCACTTCACTTTTCTGTTTCCCCTCTCTTCTTGTGTCTGTCTATGGAGATTTTAAGTTCCGTGGGCTTGGAGTGATAGGCCAGCCTGATCAAGCTATTTTGAGATCTAATAGCTTCAAAAATCACACTTGCTGCCTAAAAGAAGTAACTAAATAAGCAAAGTGTCTAACCCACTGTTCAGTGGGAGTTAGGATCTTACTGAACAGGTTTAGTGCCCATATAATTCTTCAGGTTTCTAAAAACATTGGTATATCCAACCCCATGTGTTGTACAGGGCTCAGGAACAATGCAATGCGGATCTCTTTTTACCCCACAGGTGCTACATAATGTATTGACCCATGCAATTCTCCATGTTATAGGATAGAGTTCCCAATGTTTTTTTTTTAAATTATACACTTCTTTTGGACATTTGTTTGCACTCTTGTGTGGGTTCAGTTACGTTTCCACCATTGCATCCCAAACCCTTAGCCTGTCTTGCACAGAAATGAGGGGTTGCTGAGTATGGAAATGCGCAGTGGAAATGTGAAAATAAAATCAAATACAATAAAATAACTTGGAGGAAAATACAGTAAAATGAGACGCTGCTTCTGCAGCCTCTCTAATGTGTTTGGTCAGATATTTAAAGGCACTGCATGTTTTTTTGTCCCCATGGGCAGGAATGGGTTGTTTTTAATGAGCAGTTCAGGATGAAGCTATTAAAATAACTCCATAAAACCTGCAACTGAGTTAGACAGTTCACGGCTAAAAAAGGATTAGGAGGTAACTGGTATATGCAAACGAAGCCACAGAGTCTGGGCCTCCCAGTGAAAGTGCTAATGGGCTCCCTCCCTCCCTCCATTTCCCTGCTTACACCCTCTCCCCTTCCTCAGGTCTTTCCCCTTTTCACTCTCTTTCCAATTACTGGTGTCCAGGGAAAATGAATGGGGCCTTGAGCTGGGCCATGCACAGTCCCAGGCAGCCCTGGTCCCATAGAGCCTCCCATCTTTTCTTTAGCTTTTTCTGTTCCTTATCCTTCTCGCCTCTTATCTGGCCTCTTTTCCCTTTCCAATTGCATCTCTCTTCTCCTCTATATTTTATTAGTCCTTCACCAGCTAATTTCTTCTCTCATCCCTTCTCCTCTTATTCTGTCTTTCACTCCTTTCTCCTTCCTCACTCACTCCATCCCCAAGTCATGTATTTTCTCCTTCCCTCCCTTCTTGTTCCTCTTTCTGCAGATAGATCTTTCTTTTTCTCATCACCTCTTTCCCCAGTCATCGCTCTGATCCTCAAAAAAAAAATAAAAAAAATAGCACATTATAATTCTAAAACAATCATCTGAAATATTTATAACTGGGTCAAAATCGATGTGTTGTCCACCGTTCCCAGAGAGATGTGTAAGAGATCCTTGGACATCACTGGTCACTTTTGTAAGCCCCTCCTACAGCATGGGTGGAGCTTGCCTTATTAAAAGGTTTGGACTGGGACGTCGAGGGCTCTCTCTTCATGCTGGTGGCCAACCACCACCTCTGGAGGAGAAGCCATGTGTTTTATTCAGGCGCTGGAGCCAGCAGTCCTAACTTTAAGCCAACTCAGGAAAGCCTGTTGTTCCTTCTTTTTAACTCTTTCCCCTTCTCTGCTTTCAAGCCAGCGTCTCCCCAAGGCTACTGGCTCATCACTGTGCATACTTCCAAGAAATGAAGCTCTAAAAATCGATGAGGACCTCCTGGCTGACTAAAAAATATGAATATCACATAGTTTTATTCCAGTTGG
Organism: Crocodylus siamensis; assembly: GCF_052110815.1. NCBI lineage: Eukaryota > Metazoa > Chordata > Crocodylia > Crocodylidae > Crocodylus > Crocodylus siamensis. The sequence continues at coordinate 76,911,077 of NC_143402.1, read as the reverse complement.
GCAACTTTTGCTTAATAAATAAGATGTTCTGAAGGGAGGGTGGTCAGCCTGTTTGGAAGAAAAACATTGAACTGGTACGACTCAGCTTTCCCTGGCTTTTTAACAGCTATGAACTGCTTGATATTCTTGGCCTGGATCGAATATTATTATTATTTTTTTTTCCCTTTAAAAAATATGAGGCAGTAGGCTTCCTCCCAAGACACACTCAGGTGGGGCTGCTTCTAACTCCTGCCTTTCCCTTGGGCCACCTCAGGGTTTTTTTTTCTTCTTTTAAAAAAGGACGCCTCCCCCATGACACACTCAATAAAACTCAGATTGCTATTCTGTCTCTCTCTTCCTCTCCCTCCCAGGCCTTTCCATCCTGCACAGCTTCATCATGCCCTTGCTTGGTCCCTTGGAGCAGTTTAAGCATGTTGCAGGTATTAGAGCAGCATCTGTTGCACAGTGGAAATGAGGGTCTTACCATATTTATCAAAAAGTGGGGGGGAACAGTGTCAAATTCTGCAGTCCTTACCCAAGAATACATCTTGCTCGCTTTATACTGGGGACCTGGCAAAACTCAGACTAGGAAAAGAACTCTGTTCTCCTGCAACAGCCTTCGATTAACTCCTGCTGGAAAGTAGTAAGCCTCTGAAAATGCAGGATGATCCTCTCAATTGACACATTTTATTGTTAGAAAACTGGTTTTGACTCTGCAGAATTAAGAGCGTGCTTGAAGGGCCTTTCTTAGGGTGAACTCCTTTTAAATGCAGTGTTTGTGTCACCTGAGAGCCAGACAGTAAAGACTTTGTACAACCTGACTGAGGCTAAACTTGTTAGGGGTCACACTGGAACTTCTATCTGAATCAAGACTTAGTTGGCCAGGTCTACACAAGACACTTTACTGTGCAGTAAACCAATAACTGCACCGTAAAGCATTAGCATCTACATGTGCAGGTGCTTACTGCACAGTAAATTAGTCTACTGCACAGTAAAGCCAAATAGCATTCATTGCACATGTAGATACACCCAGTTACTGCCAGATAGGAGCCAAATAGGAGCACCAGTGGGGGCTAGTTTGCTGATGCTCTTCTGTTGACTCTAGTGAGAGCTGGATTGCACATTAGAACATAAGAGGAACCACAGGATTTTGCATAAAATATATCATAGATGTCCATATTATACTTCCACATTATATGTGTCCATTACCTATTCCATTCCCTGTTTTCATAGAAATTTAATTTTTTTTCATAGAATTAATGAGTCGGAAGGGACCTAGACAGATCATCTAGTCCGACCCCCTTTTACATGCCATATATTTTCTAATTTGTTCCTACAAAGGGAAAAAGCAAATTCTGCTAGTGATTCAGCATTCCCCAAAGTGCATTGGAAGGTTAGAAGAAAACAAGCAACAACAAAAAAGTCTTGACGCCCATCTTGCTGGGGTCATCTGATCCCAGCAGTCTTTCCTGCCCAAAGCAGGGGGGCTGGACCTAATGATCTGTAAGGTCCCTTCCAGCCCCTAAGAACTATGAAACTATGAATACAGAGAATAGCTCAGTTCGCTGAGACTAACTTGAACATTTATCTTCTCCACAGGTGGCATTTGGCAAGAGAGGGGACAATAAGACCCACTGGTCATCTAGGCATTGGACCAAAGCTTTAGCAAGGTTAAAAATGCTAGCTAACTGGGAAAGGAGTTGTTTTCCTCTTCAGTTCTTTGTGGCTTGCCATGACCTCCCTCTGCAATTTCACAACCGACAGAAATCGAGCCCTGGGAATCTCATCAGCTTGATAATTGTGAATATTTCCTTTCCACTTGGACCAGATATACCCCAGAGAGGTTCAACTCAAGCCTCCTAGTACTTGGAGATGCTGCCCTGAGTTAGAACGATGGACCCTTTTCAGGATGTGTCCATTCTAGGTGGATAGGAATTGCTGAGGAAACTGTGTGCATATGGTGTCACAATAAATCAAGCAGCTCCTGATGATTTATCTTGTCATTCAGTTTAGCAGAAAGGAACCAGATGTTCCTGTCTACCACAAACATAAATGTACCCCAGGAGTGTGTCTGTATTCATGGGTTGTTATGCCGGTACCCATACATGATGAATTATTTTAGACCTTCCTAAAGAGTTAGTGCCCAAATCTGGAAAGAACCAGCAGCCTCCCAGCTGATCCTTGGTTACTTTAACACAAAATGTCAGAGAACATAATGCTAATGTCAACAGGTTTCTTCTTTACAGAGAGTACTTTGGCTGCTCTGCTGTTCCAGGGCACATCCCTTTAATTCCACGGCCAAACACAACCTTCCCAGTTTCTTTCTCAGGAGCATCTTTCCCATACACTCTTCTGTGTGATTGCATGGATCTTACTTCTTTGAATGAAGATCATGCTCAAAAGCCCATGCTTTATAGGATCTTGCATCTGTAGGTTTGTAGGAAGCCCCTTCCATGGTACCGGTACCTTCTACCTTGGGCTGCCTGTGCCTACCTGCAACAGGCCTGGAAACCCTAAATCCCTGGTGGGTTATTTACAGCAGAATTCAGCCTGGGACCTCTGGAAATCAAAAGTACAAGGTACAAATGCCTAGGCTAAAAGGTCTCATCTTTGATAGCTAAGGCTGCAGTTGGCACATCAACATCTCCATGGACCACTAGAGACAGAGTAGGCAGAGTGCCACACTGAGCTTGGTGGGTTCCCCCATGCAGCAGACCAACTCTTCTGCCCAGCATGACTTGCATCTCAGAGGAAGCAAAAAATACTGTCCATATTGGGTCTTTGAATGCTGTACACCCAACTAGAACATGGTCCCTGGTGGTGTTCCTTTTTGACCTAGGTGACCTAGGGCTATAACACCCAAGATGCAGATCTAGCACCTCATAATGGTGACAGGCACAGTTGCCAGACTGAGTGGGCAGGTTGTTCTCTGCAGGACGGTCTACATGAGATGCTACAGTGCAGTAGCAACGAGCTGCTGCACCATAGCAAAGAGCATTGCTGCACACCAACCATGCAGCAATGCTACTGCACAGTAGTAATGAGCTATTGTGCTGTAGCTCATTGCTATGGCACAGTAGCATCAAGCAAAAAATGTGCGGTGATGTTACTGCACAGTAATGCCAGTCGCTCTACAGTCATTTAGTGCTTGCATAACAGGTACCAAATGACTGCGCAGTAACAACTGCGACTTCTGCTGCACATGTAGATGTGGCCTGCTGGAGTAAGATACCAAAAACCTTCCTCGGCTGATCCTAATTAAGTCATCGCTCCTTTTACAAAAGCAGTTGTAGCAAGAGCCACAGAGTTATTGTCTGTGAGTTTGCACTCGATTTATGGGCTTGGTCCACTCTCTGGCTAAAGGTCAACCTCTTCTTTTCCTTATTGCTAACACATGAACTCAGCATGGCATTTCTTTAACTGCCCTAGCAGCATTATGGAGCCCTACCCCAGTAAAAGAGTTGAATTCTATCATTTGGTGCACTCTTGCTGTTTGGTCTTTTTCCTCTAGGTCACTGGAGCTAGAAGGGACAGTACCCAATAAAAAACCAACAGGATCTTTTTACTACAGTAAAGCAGCTGAATGAGACTCAAGTGAAAGAGCTTTTACAGTCTTAAAGGGAAAGCTGCAGAAGATACATGATACTGCTTTCAGGGATTTGAATAGCCTAAGGAGTTAATTTCCTGGATCCCTATAGGTAAAAATATATATATATATGCTCTATGACGATCTATACTCCACCCTTATGTGACACTTTTTATCCATAAATTTAAAAGTTCTTCCCAAACTGATGTCAGCCTCCTTATGTAAAATGGGTATAAGGCCAGAGAGGGGGGATGACTTGCTCAGAGTCATCCAGCAGGGCAGTGCCAGAGTCAGGAAGACATCAGATGTTCAGTTCTCAGCCCCTGCTACTTGTTTTCAGTGAAAATAGCTTGGGCTGCCATTGTGCTGAGAAGGGAGCGCACCGGCAGCTTCATTCATGGGGAGAGAGGGAGGCACTGCCAAGTATCATTATGAAAATTCTTCCTTTTCATATGATATTAAACGCTCCCCTTGGCAGGTCCCCTGACGCGCTCAGTGTTTTCAGTGAAAATACACGATGTACTGAATTCTTTAACCTCAGTTCATTTCTCATTATATTAGTCTGTTAATAGTCCTGGGAAATATACAGGGAAACCAAAGCTACCTCTGCAGTTCAGCGGGGATCTTTGACTCTTTGCTTAGGGTGACTTTTGGCAGTGGGTGGGGTATATAAGCCATCATTTCTGAAGGGATACCAATTGGGAGGGCGTTGGTATTCTGGGACTTAAATGGGAAACAATTCCAATTCCCCAAATACGGGCCAGGATCTGGATCTGGTGCTCTGACCACCTATCCCTAGATTCCCCTATAATGTCGAGGGAGTTTGGATCTAGAATCCTGATTTTCTTCATTACAGAAGGCAAGGATCAGCTGGGAAATCTGGGTCAGGTGCTGTTCTGCTCAGCTCCCAAATTCAAGGCTATTTGGATCCACGATTTTCATTGGCTTCTAAATAGAGGATGACTGAAATGCCAATGGGCCACTCAGGTGACATTTAAACTTCTTGGATACAAATCATGCTGGCCTTTGGAGCTGCAGCATACAACCATTGTGTTCATCCCTGTGCTAGGTGAATTTGAACAAGAAACACCTACATAATTAAACAATTAATATTTCAGCCAGGGATTTGGTTAAAATGGTGAAACTCATCTAGTCATGGAAACAAAACCACACCGCCTTGTTCTTTGTGTGCCCGGTCCAAATAAATCAAATGCATTTCAGACGTAGAGGATCAAACACCCATGATGATGGCAAGTGAACAGTCTGCAAGTCACAGCTCTAGGACAGAAAGACTTTTGCTGAATAATTTCAAAGAGCAAATACATTTGAGAAAATGGGAAGTCAGTTGCAGACAATCCACGCAGAGAAAGGGAGGTGAAAGTCATCAGATTAATTGCTCTTTTATGAATTATCCATTTGAGATTTGATCATCAGGGATTGGATTAAATACTTCTCCTTTTGGGATGATGTTCTGTGATCAGAAGGTATGATTTGGATTATGGCACCTCCAGATTCTCAGGTGGGAATAGGATGCCCATGACGCTAAGCCCAAAGTGCTCACAAGAAGTCCAGTATCACATAAAGGAGTCAGTGGCACAGATGGGAAATGAAACGCAATCTCCCAAACCCTTAAAGACAAGATTATTCTTCTTCCATCAGCCATCCCTTAACTTGCCAGCCCTTTTCTAATGATGGCCCTATCCAGCCAACACTCACACACATTGTTAAAACAATTCTATGCATGAGAAAACAGCTGACAGGAATGAACCAAGCATTGCCAAGCATCGTTATGAAAACTCTTTCTTTTCACATGATATAAAAGACTCTCCTTAGCAAGTCCCCTGACACAAGTCCTTTTAGGGTTAGGGTCCATCTCTCGCAGCGACAGTAATGCATGAGATTACGCAGGGATTTCTTCTCTAAGGGGCTTCTAGAATCACACGAAGGGTTAACATAAGCTAGGAGGAACTGGACAATTTTTTTTTTAAATATCACTTTTTTCCCTCCCGTGCTCACTTTCAGTACGACAGCGTTCCCTGGCAGATTAACACCATTCATGGCTGTGCACACAGTACCTCAAGGCAACGTCTATTTGTGCATATCTAGAGAAGAAAAAAAAAAGTTCAATTTTCCAAAATTCTCCCTGCTTCCTCTTCCCTGCCCGTGCCCCTAACCACCACTGTACATGCAGTTAATTGAAATGGTGTTTGTTTTATCTTGAATAACATTGTAATTGATGGCAGCAGTGGACAGCAAGACTCCAGAGTCATTTACATACCTGTGCATGGAGGGCAATTTCGAGGAGGCTTTCCATCTCTTTTTTTCCCTCCCCCCCCCCGAGAACTATACTCCTCTGTATGTGCATGTTTGCATATATATATTGCTATAGATATAGACATTCACATTCATATAGATCTCCCCACAGCCCAGCACTCTGGTTGCAACTGTCCATTTGCTGCTCCCTGAGATCTTAGGTTACCTAGGGTGGTAGCATTTCTGGCACACTTCCCTCTCAAAGAAAAACAGGCCAATCGGGGGGAGTGCTTGCCTCTTACAAGGCCTCGATTGTGTGCTGGTGCCGAAAGGTAACAAATGCACTTTAATTATGTTGGATGCTTGGTGGGTAGTTTGCAAATCTTTAATTTGTTTTGAGAAGTGCAGCAGCACTAAATTTTGTGTGCGTTCAGGGAGCTAAATGTGCCACTTACAGTAGTGGAGAGAAGACGGTCTAATTAACTGGGCCGCTGTCAAGCTAATAAACTAATGGAGGGCTTAAGTAAATATAAAAATACAGGAAGTAGACATGATGGGGGGAAAAATAAAGGCACTAGACGCTAAGTCTTATGACATGTATTTCCACCTTCCACGAGAGGTTTTCCTTGGGCACCCTGAATTCTCTGGGCAAGGTTTTATGTTGTATGATTCAAAACCCCCTTTAAGGAGGCAAAGTGTTAGCAGATCGAACCTGTAATGAGTAACTAGTGAGGACCATTTCCCATCCTGCCCAAAAAATGTTTCCAGCTCATCACAGTTGTTCATCTTGGACAAGATACAGACTCAGTTTCTAGGGAGGGGGTGGACAGTAATCTATGTCTAAATCTTCCCTTTGCCAGGGTGAGATGTTATATAAGGTTAAAGAAAGTATTTTATTATCCTGGCTAAGTATATGAGGTGTCAAATATGAAGAGCATCCTAGAGACAGGATATGTGGTTCAATAGTCTGACTCCATACAACAGATCTCATAGTCCACTAACTCAGATTATTAATTATTCACATTTCTACAATTATTTCTGAAAGGTTACAAACTGCAAACTCCAAAGAAGCATAAACAGATGATGCTGGAGATGGGCTCCAAGCAAACACCCAGCCCTGATCATTCCTGAACCCTGTGTGAATTTGGATCTTTAATTGATTTGCATAGTCTGAATCATTCTCTCTCTCTCTCTATTTAAACAGTATAAGCTGCCCGCTGCATAGAAAGAGACCTGGCAATGTCTGCAACAGTTCAACAAAATATCATCTAGAATTATTTTTTAACATTTATCATATATATATATAAAAGATATCTATTATATACATAAGATAGATAGATAGCTAGATAGATAGATAAAGGTAAATGACTTTTTGGAGAAAAGTCAATTTCACACTTTTAACTTTTTGGTAATTGACTTTTTGGAAACTTTGACTTTTCACACTTTATTTTTTTAAATGAAGAATTCCTTTTCTTTTGAAGATTTTGTTGTAAAATAGTTAGCATTTTTTTTTTAGCCAACTATAACTGACTGCTATCCTAACTAGCTAGATGGCCTGTCATATTGGTTTGAATCCATCTCCAGTTGGGATTAATCAAAAGTGCTGGTTTGGTCTTCATACCAGCTAATGTGGGCAGCCCGTGGGAGATGTTCTTAGTCTATTGACTAGTAAACAGACCACATTAGAGGAACAACTTACAGCCTTGAGGACAATCTTAGCAGCAAGGTAAAAGGAACAGAGTTACTCGCTGACTCCTGGAAGTGGTTCTGCTGAGATAAACTGGAGTGGATGAGAGTGCAGAAGCTAACATTACTGCGGGGTGTGCTTTGCCAACTCTACAGATGAACATCAGATTTCGGTCTCCAGAACTGGTCCCTTTCACCAGAATCCCGACACCCTCTTCCCACTAAACACTAGGGAACATTTCCTGGATCTTTTTTTTAACAAGCAACCTTAAATACTTAACTGTATCCTAAAAAAATGGCTGGAAAAATATCTGTTTCATCTTTTTTTTTTCCTATTTGGTTTGATCTTGACTTGGGGTGACTCCTAATTCCAAATGACTTTGTGGAACAACAAAAATTCCAAAGAAAGTATCTGTGCACCACGGTTGAAACAGTCTTTTCTTAATATTTTTGCATGTCATAAAAAGTGATCAGCCTTGAGCATTTTCCTGTTGAGAACGCTGAAACATTTTGTGGCTTTAACATCTAATAGACTACAGGAATCTCAAAACAAAATGCTACACTCAGATCAAAATCTTGAAATGAAACAGAAGTCTTAGGCTGAAACAGGAAAAAAACCCAAAACCTCAGAATGATTTTTTTTTTTTTGTTTTAAGTTGGTAAAACTGGTGGTATTTTGAGTCATTCTGGAAATGGACATGGTTTTGCTATTTTTAGTTTTAATTTTTAAATGAAGTGCTGTAAAATGCTATAAACAAACAAACAAACAAATAAATTAAACCTGATTTTCTTTTTGACCAGCCTTCCTCTTCCTTTCATATCACCTAAAGAAATTCTTCCAGACTTAGACTCTGATTCACTAGAGATGAAACACTTCCGCGTGGAGACCTTCAATTATGCATGGTACAAAGACCTTGTACTCATCCTCTGAACATAAGTAAACTTCACTCTGTGCAAGGCCATCCACCATAATTAGTGGTTATGAGGCACAGTCCTATTTATAGCTATGGATTATGACATCACAGAACATATTGTGCCATCCTTGAATGAATCAAGCAGGAAGGAAAAGAGGAAGAAAAGGTGGATTAGAAGACAGAGAGGGTTCCTCTTCCTACACAAAATATGAAGCATGATACCAACGGGAAAAAAACCTCACATGGCCAGCAGAAACAGAAGTCTGGGTACGTGAATCAGTGAGAGCAGTTTCTGACCAGAGGCATTACAATCAAATCTTGCTTTCCTTTCTTGGATTCTGGCGACTCATTCCTATCTCATGCTAGCTCTCTTGAGTGATGAATGACATGGCTTATCGAAAGACCTGCACATAAATCCCTACACAGAGAAAATTTGAATGCATCTCTCCCATCTTCTCCTACCATCATTCTACCTTCAAGTCCAAATGTACCTGAGTGATCTCCATTCCCCACCCCCCTTTTAATGTTTTTTATTTGTGTCAATATAAGCCCGATATGGTCTTTAGGAAAGAAGTGTCTTTATATACAATTACAGCAGACAGAGCAACAAGAAGAAAGGGGATATATAAAAAGGACCATAATAGTTTATGGGATTCCAGTGCAACGATGCCTCTGGATAGCTCATCTGCAGGCATTCAGCTCAGGATCTAAATGGAAGACCCTAAGGTTCATAACCAGTTGAAGTCAATCCCCTTCACAGAAAAGCTGAACAGGGTCACTTGTATGCGTATTTGTGATGAAGTGTGAGGAGATCAAGTGAAAAGCAACTGCTGACTTTCTACGGACATAAGATGACCCATTAACACGTGGGTGAATAAAGCAAACATGGCAGAAATGTGCATCTGAGCAGTTGGACGTGATTGGTTTTCTTGCAAAGTCGGATGCATATGGGGTGGGTCTACGACAGCTTCGAAAGAAGCCTGTGGTCTGTCCCCAGAGCAGTCTTCCTGCTAGTTTCCAAGATTTGGCATGAGAAAACATGAGTGAGTGGATGAGAGGTGCTTGGGGTCCTGCAGTGGGGACAAGGTACAGCTAGCCCCTTCCTTAGCAAACCCACATGAAGTGGTGGATGCAGGAAATAGAAACAAGTGACAGTCACAACACTTAATGCATGACTGGAAGGTGCCAGGACCTTTCTGTAATGAAAGTGGCAGCACAACCGGAATAGAATAGATTTTTCTTTCTTGTCTTTTCACATTGCAATTGCCACCTGCATGATGCTCCGGTCTACAATTATTCTGCTAAGAGGCTCTCTGCTGTGATTTGAATTGTAACGTGGGGGTCATTGCTTTTATCCTCTGCTGATTCATCTCTGGTGATCTCAGCAGATGGGGGCTATTCTTCCTGCTTTTTATCCAACTCATGTGACTGTCTACGGGGCAGCAGCCTGCTTCAAAGGAAGTGGTCGTGGGTCAGAATTTCTGGGTCCACAAACAAAGCTTTACAAATGGGAATTTCATGGACCTAAAAGTTCATTCACACCTTATCAAAGGCCACGTGATGGACTGAACAAAGGGCGTGAGTTTTTTTAAAAGGAAAAATAAACAAGCAAAGTAACCTGGGGATTGCTTACGGTATTCTGCCAACAAATAACTTCCCTAATGCCATTCATTTATATTGCATTGCATTAAAATGATGCAAAGTGAATTGAAATTTGCTTTTTCATCAGAAGATTGTATTGTGTTGCCTATAATCATTCCAGTTTGCATACTGCTAACGCTCAGAAAGGGAACAGGGGCTGGGGAGACGCGGGTGCTAAGGCGCACAGCTGACAGCCCAAGATGTTGCAAGGTTGAGGCCACAGCAGAAGTGCTCATGGTGCGGCCTGTCAGAGTCCAATGAAATCTTCAAAGCTGGCAAAATTCACACAAAAAAAGGAAAGGTCAAGGGGAACTCATGAAAATATTTGTAACGCACTCTACAAATTTCATTAGCAAATCAGTCAAAAAACAATCCTGATTTCCTCCTGCCAGTTGCCTGCAAACTGTTTGCCTCGAATATGTGTTAATTATGTAGGGTAAATAGTCAGAGATCTGGAGCACTTTGGATCAAGAAGTAGACAGGCAGATAACCAATGATGAAGGAAAAATAACAAGCTCTCCCAATGATTTCGATAAGCAACCGTTCATGCGGTGCTGAGATTTGGGGTGGGGGGAGAACGGATGGCTTCAATTCAGCAAAACATTTAAACCCACGCTTATATTTAAGCACAAATGCAACATACAGACAAGATTAAGTTGACGCTTTTCTCTGAAATTATGAGGAGCACTTATTATTGAAAATTGAATCCACATGGCTTCAACTGGCATCATTGCTAGCATGAGAGAGAGGGAGAGTCAGCTCAGTGAGGCACTTCTGACTCTGCTTTTCACTTTTGTACTGTGGTCAAAAAGGGCTCAGATTTGTTAACCAATAGCATGAGACACTGCATGTCCATCTTCCTTGACTTTTCATAAGGAGCAGGTAAGCAGGTGAAGTTTAGACAGACTCTGCAGATGCTGTAGGGTGGGATTAATGCTGCCATGTAACATTTGGTTAAACATTTTTATAGTTTAGTTGAATCTAGCATGAATTTAATTATTTAATTTCTGCGATATAAATTCACTGAAAAGTACCCCAGAGAGCAGAACACACAAATCTTTTCTAAATAACACGTGTGTGTGCAATTGCATTGCACCTGGCATATCCTTGTCTGTGATACAGCACAAGTTTCCAGGCATAGCAGCCTCCCTTCTTCCCCCCCACCAAATTCTTCTGCCCATCATCTCTCCTCCTCTTTTCGAAGATCAATATAATTCTCAAGGGGCAACTTAGCTACCCTGCAATCAGTCGATGAATATACAGCATGGCCCATGCAACTCGCTCACAGCAGGAGGCAATTCCCCTATTTATTCCAATATATATGCATATAATGAGAGGTTTTTTCCCTCCTCTTTTCTTTTCTTTCCACTTATATAATAACTGAATTACACACAGATCTGGGATGGAGTTTCCAGCCTGAAAATCAAGATCAGCATTTGGTATTGCATTTAGCCACAGATAAAATTCAAATTTGTAACACTTCATTGAGCACAATATTAACCCCTTGGGAGGTAAAAAGCTGAATTCAAGAGAACAAAACTCCTCAGTGTGGAGCAGGTAAAAACGTGTGTGTGCCAGATCTAGTTCTGCGCGTTACAGTGGTGTTAAGGTGATCAGCCGGGCTCCAGCACACTTGTTTAGCTTGCTCAGAATTAATCAGACCACTCTGGGATTAATAATTACTTAATCAAATAATCACTCCGTGACTCCAACACCATCTTTTTTTCCCCCTCCAAGCAGGATGGAAACAAGACCCGTGAATATGTAAATTGGAACTGATTAGGGGATTAGGTTTCACTATTTTTTTTTTATTTGGAATAAAAACAGCCTGCAAATCCCCCTAAGCCAAGCCATGTCTCTGAATTACAACACCAGCGCCTGTCGGCTGTGATAATTTCACTTCATTAAGTTCCAGATATAAATAGAGAAGTTCTTTTTTTTTTTTTTTCCATGCACCACCTTTAATAAGCATGGCCTGAAAACACAGGGGTTATTGATCCACTCAGCTGTTTGCGATTGGGTCTTGGAGAGTCTAATGTAACAGTGAAGGAAGACTGAACACCTTATACCTGTTCACTCCTGCAGCCAGGGACAATTCATCTCTGTCGAACCCATTTTAATGCTTGCACTTGGGCTGCCAAGAAAGCATTAAGAGAATGAGAGCTCTCGATTACCCTATATGCCAAAATGCAAAACAAATATATTTAATTGGCCCCGTAACAAGGGGGAGCACTGAATAAAATGAACAGGGCCCAGGCCAATATTTTCAAAATTGCCTAAGGCTAAGCACAGAGTTTGGTACATAGGCATCCAAATAACTGTTCTGACTTGCAACCACAATGTCCTCTGTAGCCAGTTAGGACTGGTGCTCAACATGCTTGATAATCAGGTTGCAGATGTATCTAGATACCTTACGGCCTCTAATATTATGGTATCTGAGCTGACACAATGTTTAACATCTTCATCCTTAGCACAGATCTCCGTGGTACAACAGTCTTTTACAGCTAGGGACCTGGGATATACAAAGACGAAGTAACTTGTTCAAGCTCTCCCAGAAATGCTGTAGGCTTAACACTGGGGCCAGGAACCTTGTTCCACCTAAGGCAGGGGTGGGCAATTATTTTGGGAGGAGGGCCGCTTATCGAGTTTTGGCAAGCCATCGAGGGCCGCATGACAGGCAGCCAGGGGCAGATAAGTATTAATTTTCTAAATTTTTTAGGGCCCCGTGGGCCAGATAGAATGGCCTGGTGGGCCCGCATCCAATCCGTGGGCCACATTTTGCCCACCCCCGACCAAAGGTGTCTAAGTGAAATTTAGGTGCCAAAGAGCAACCCTATTCTACCATGCTCAAGTCCAGTCAACCTGTCCAGTTTCATAACACACTTTCATTTTAGCCTTAAATCACAAAAGCAGCAAGGAGGAGGAGGACCCACCATTACTGCAGTAACTTCTTTCAGGGACTTGAGAAAGATGGGATAGGGTTGCATCACAGTGCCTAAGTACCACTGAGGGAGGAATAAGAGTAGATTCTACCTACTTTATTTTCCTTAGGGCTATAGGATGTCATAGTCCTGATTTGTATACTCTTGTAATATTTAGCCACTAGCTTTTGTGGGAAACTGCTTTAAGAAGGCAGTGCAGGTGTCTGATGGTGAGGGCAGTAGTGGCCTTCTGGGAGGGCAAACCAGATGACTGCCCGGGGCCTCACACTTTAGGGGGCCCCAAAATTTTGCAACATTTTTTGGGGGGGTGAAGTTATTAAAAACTTTGTTCTTTCTTCAACTTATTCATAAGTTTCATCGATAGGGAAAAGTGAAATTGAAATAAAAAATGTCCAACTTGCCTATAGGTCTTCAAAATTAAACTTCTAAGGGGCCCGAAATGACTTTCTTGCTCCAACACCCCTAAGGCCACCACTGGTGAGGGTGACTAGAAGGCAGGGCTGAGGATGACAGGCCACTGGGATGTCTCGGAGGTGTGGATGATCACAGACAACTGACTGAATGATATTTCGTGGACTGATGTCATGTTGCAAACTGGTGGCAGATTCTTTTGCTTTGTACAAAGGACTTTTTTCCCCCCTCACCGTGTTCAAAAGATGGTCACACTTCTTCACTGAGTCTCCCACCATGGGGTCTAACTCCAGCCTGTTAGCTCTATTAAGCCTTTATTTTATATAAGCATGAATTTTACACATAAAAAAAAATGAAGATAAACAGAGTTGGGGACTAAATGGCGCAGAGGACTGGAAATGGGATGTGAAGTCTTTTAGCTTGTGGTCATGGGTGTGAGAGCAAAGGGGACACTGAGCCTTGCTGAAACAGATTTTAATGTGTTTATAACTTGACTCTGTCTCCTGAGGGATGCAGAAGATGAAAACCTTGTGGATTCCAGGCCAGGGGGCTTAGAGGCAGGGATTGGTCATTTCCATGGTATCACATGCACCTATAAATGAGGTGGCTTGTGACCCACATGAGAGGAGGGGATAGGCCATAACCAGAAAGTGGTGGGTATAAAAATTGTCATGCACTGACAAAGCAGCCTGGATGCACTCTTTATTACAGAGCCTTGCTGTGCTGTGGATGTGGGTCCACAGGACAGCTCCTGACTGAGCACAGTGGAGTGTGTGGAGAGCTAGGGAAGTTATAGGTTCCTATGAAGCAGCAGAGAGGCCACATGACAGGCCAAATTTTCAGTGTATCCTCAGAAGTTTTTCTAGATATCCTTGTTGGACCTGGTGCTGGCCACGGGTGATGACCTGGTGAGGGGGCTGCGGGTGATGGGCCACCTGGGAGACAGTGATCATCGCTTGCTGGAATTCACCATCCAGCGTAAGGTGGCAAAGGGCTGCAGCAAGGCAACAGCCCTAGACTTTAGGAGGGCTGACTTCAACAAGCTAAGGAGGATCGTTGGGGAAGCGCTGAGGACCCAGAGGGGAAGGGAATCAGATGTCGAAGGTGAGTGGTTGCTCCTTAAGGAGACGATCCTCCATGCCCAAAGGGAGGTAATCCCAACAAGGGTCAAAGGGAGCAGGAGGGCACATAAACCCCCATGGCTCACTAAGAGCATCCGGGAATGTCTCCTTGCTAAAAGGGAGGCATATACCCAATGGAGAGATGGGGTCATCACCAAGAAGGATTATGTTACAGTCGCCCGAGGATGTAGGGGGGCAGTCAGGAGGGCCAAGGCAGAGTTGGAGATAGGACTAGCTTCCCGGATTAAGGACAATAAGAAGTCCTTCTTCAAATACATAGGGGGTAAAAAGAGGGTCCCGGGTAATGTGGGGCCCCTGCAGGACACGATGGGCAACTTAGTCATCACGCCAGATGACAAAGCTAACATATTTAACGATTTCTTTGCCTCTGTCTTCCTAAGTAGGGACCAGTTCAGCCACCTCCCTGCTGGGCCCCCCTCGGGCCCCGAGAGTGACACGCCTGGGCCAAGGGTTAGCGAGGAGTTAGTTAGGGTAATTCTGGAGAGGCTGGACGTGTTCAAGTCCGCTGGTCCGGACGATCTTCACCCTAGGGTTCTACAGGAACTGGCCGAGGTCATTGCGGGACCCCTGGCGCGGCTCTATGAGCACTCGTGGTGCTCTGGCGAGGTGCCGGAGGACTGGAAGAGGGCCAATGTGGTCCCTATCTTCAAAAAGGGAAAAAAAGAGGACCCGGGAAATTACAGGCCAGTTAGTCTTACCTCAATCCCGGGTAAGCTCTTTGAAAAAATTATCCTGGCACACATCCAGGAGGGCCTTGCGGGGGAATGCATGCTCAGGGGCAACCAACATGGGTTCATCAGTGGCAGGTCTTGTCAGACCAACCTGGTGGCCTTTTACGATCAGGTCACCAAACCATTAGATGCAGGGGTTGCTGTGGATGTAGTCTTTTTGGACTTCCGGAAGGCTTTCGACACTGTCTCTCACCCTGTCCTCATCAATAAGCTGGGAGACTGTGGTGTCGATGCCCACACGGTCAAATGGGTCGCCAACTGGTTGGAGGGCCGCACCCAGAGGGTGGTAGTGGATGGGTTCTTCTCGACCTGGAAGGATGTGGGCAGTGGGGTTCCGCAGGGCTCGGTCCTCGGGCCCGCACTGTTCAACATCTTCATCAGTGACTTGGATGACGGGGTAGAAAGCACCCTGTTCAAGTTTGCTGATGACACTAAGATGTGGGGGGATGTGGGTGCACTAGAAGGGTGCAATAGGCTACAAGCTGACCTTGACAGGTTGCAACGGTGGGCGGATGAGAATAGGATGGGGTTTAACACTGATAAGTGCAAGGTGTTGCACATGGGGAGGAAGAACCGGCACCACACTTACAGGTTGGGGAACTCCCCTCTTGCCAGCACGGAGACGGAAAAGGATCTTGGAGTCGTCATTGACTCCACGATGAACATGGGCCGGCAGTGTGGGGAGGCAGTCAAGAAGGCCAACCGTACCCTGTCATGCATCCACAGATGCATCTCGAGCAGGTCCAGGGAGGTGATCCTCCCCCTCTATGCGGCACTGGTCAGGCCGCAGCGGGAGTACTGCGTCCAGCTCTGGGCGCCACACTTCAAGAGGGACGTGGACAATATGGAAAGAGTTCAGAGGAGGGCCACTCGTATGATCAGGGGGCAGCAGGGCAGGCCTTATGAGGAGAGGCTACGGGACCTGAACCTGTTTAGCCTCCACAAGAGAAGGTTAAGGGGGGACCTTGTGGCCTGCTACAAACTGGTCAGGGGGGATCAGCAGGTATTGGGGGAGTCCCTGTTCCCCCGTGCGCTGCCAGGAGTGACCAGGAATAACGGTCACAAACTGGCGGAGGGTAAGTTTAGATTAGATATTAGGAGGCGCTACTTCACAGTCAGGGCGGCTAGGGCCTGGAACCAGCTTCCAGGGGAAGTGGTGCAGGCTCCTAGCCTGGGGATTTTTAAAAGGAAGTTAGATGAGCACCTTGCCGGGGTCATCTGACCCCGGTGCTCTTTCCTGCTAAGGCAGGGGGTCGGACTAGATGATCTACCTAGGTCCCTTCCGACTCTAGCTACTATGAAACTATGAAACTATAATGGACTTGTGAGCTCCAGGGGCCCCTAACACAACAACCTGTGTAAGAAACAAGGAGGGGTTTCCAAATGTTCTTTGATTCTCCCCTTGTAAATGCATGCTGGAGAAGGCTCAGTTTTGGAGAGGAAAGGTCTGTCTGGGAGGACATGCCCAGAAAGGATAGGACTGGTGGCTGGTTCTGCAAGAGTTAGTCTCATGTAGGACTGCAAAGTTTGCTGCAGTTTGTAAGACTGGGTTGATCTCCCTGTCGGTTCTTGATGCAACGAACTATGTCTTCTCATACAGCTGTAAGGCTGAATAAAAATCATTTTCTGCAGGAGCCAAGAAGCTTTAAACCTGGTCTTCAGATGTGACAAGTTCAAAGAATTAACCATCACTCTGACCGGTCTCTCTTTCTCTCTAGGTACCATATCCAAACATGATGTTGGTGACCACGGTCTTCCACAGATCTCTTCTCTTTGAGACATACAACATTTCCAGTGTTGATACATTCATCCTTTTAGATACTCTTGACATAAGTTAACCTGTCTTCCACAATAACTCCTTCCTTGTGGTAAAATAATAAGGCCTCCTATGACCAGTATGAGGCCTTATTATTTTAACACATGAATAGCCAACCTGTGGCACGAGTGAGATAACTGGCATAGACACCTTTGTATGGTACATAGTAGATCAGACAAGTAACACAACAGAAGGAGGCAGGAAGCAGAAAGCAGAGCAGGAGACTGGGCAGGGAGCACAAAAGGGAAAGCAGAACAGTAGACTGGGTAGAGGAAGGGGATCGGAGTGGCACTCAGGTAGGATGCGTGACTAATTCATAGGATGCCAACCAAAAGGTTGACCCCCTGGAATAACACTTACTGATGTAAACCAAGTGTAAAAACAGTGCTAATTCTGAGCCCAGCCAGGAATTTAACTCAAAATGTAGAAAAGCCATGCCATGTCTCCTAAAAAATCTGCTCCCATGACTGTGTGAATAATCATATTAGATACATTTCATAGGCACATGCATTAGAGCCATCCTGCCTCTCTTGTTTCACTCTGCTCTCAACCCTCACATGGTTTAGTCTGTATGAAGATCATGTCACAGTAGCCATACGATACACTTCATTTACATAAGAAAAATTCAATTCAAAATTCAAAAAAGGAGAAATTTAGTGAAATACTTGGCTTGGCTGGCAGGGGCTTGTTACTTGTTTCTGATTACTATAGCAATTCTTATGGTATGAGAAGGGCTTGAAGCACTGTGGTAGAGTCTTAGCTACTAAGACTAATTCTTATAAGCACCTTGTGGATTGTGGATATTTTGCAGATGCTTTTTAGAGAGCACTGATGGTGATTTCCTGTAGGGGGGAGGGAAAAAAAAGCTTTGCTGTTAAAACTGCAACAACATTGTTCAATGAAACCTTGATGTTTTTAACAGTATTCCCAGGTACTTTAAAGATAGGTGTGCTTGAGATTGGAGTCTGGGAATTGGAGAACACAAACTTCATTTATTCAGGAGCAACTGGAAAATGGAATGCGTTTCCATGGTAATGGCGAATATTTCCTTTCCCACAATTCAAGGCTTTTCCACAGGTCCTGTTTCATTCTGCTCACCCTAAATTTGGTGAGGAGGGATTTTTTTATTTTTTTTTTTTTTTGGCAGGGGGGATTTTGATCTTGACATTTGGCCAAGTTCTAGGCAGAACAATGAAAAAGTCATAAATCTTTTTAATAGATACAAGAAAAAAAGAAGGGAGGGGGTGGGAGATTGAAATACACCAGGCAAGGAACATCCATCAAAACACAGAATATTCTTTTTGGTGGAAATGGTAAAACACCCATTAAGACAAGTTTAGAAAAAGCTGTTATGGTGTCATATGTAGCTTTCATGATTGACATGCCTTTCACATTGATAAAAAATACATCCTGAGAGCCCAAAGCATTCATTGTGGCTTTGTACACTAATCACAAGGCCCAGTTTTCCTTCTTCACAGCTTGTGGGACATGTGAAACTTGACTTTGTTGCTATCATCAGTGCCTGTCTTTGAGTCTTCAAGATGGTTTGAGATTCTCTGTGAAAGAATTGAGAACGCAACATGTGCTATAGACAATACTTCCACTGAAATTTGTACAACAAATTAAACAGATTCCACCTGTTTCTGTGGGGTTATTGAGAATTGACATTGGTAGAAATGAAAAGAGAAGTTGGGCATGTCCATGGAAAGTCTCAAGCGCAAGAATCTGACTTAGTATTTATATATGAAACGTGGCCTAATATTATTTGTCACCTTTAAAACCCCTCTTGAAATAAATGCTTTGAGGGTTATATGTAGTGAAATATTTTCAGTATGTACATGTGATGATGAGTGTGTTTTGTTGAACAGGCTGCAATTTCAACTTCATACATTCCCAAGGGGTAATTTCGTACCCCAGATGCATATTTTGTGCGCTATCTTAAAGTTAATTAATTCTAAACATTTTTCTTTTTAGGACACTGGGGATATTGTGCACTTCAGTGCCAGTGACAAGGAACAGCCAGCTTACATGAATGGTTTGCTCTCTGTGGATGAAAAACTGCCCAAGGTAACATGTTACCCCAGGTGTGACTGTGTTTTTCCGTATCGGGTAACAACTTACCCCAAGCCCATGTTAACACATCAGGGTAATTTGTTACCCCAGTGCAATTTCTGTATAAATGAAAGACCTGAATTTGTTTGTCCACTTTGGGTAGATGCATCTGAAAGGTCATCATTCATTCATGTCCATTTCAGGTATCCGTGGTAACTAAGGGATGGCCATCCTCCACGCTGCTTTTGCTTTTGATGGGGAACTCACCCTAGTTTCCTATGTTCCAAAGAAGTCCAAAGTTGTGCTGTTGATGTCAAGCATGTACCATGACTTGTCAGTGGGTGGAGAGCAAAGAAAGCCCAACATCATCCATGACTACAGTAAAAACAATGCTGGGGTGGATAACCTTGACCACTTAGTCCATATGACCACCTGCAGACAGAAAATCAACAGGTGGCCAATGACACTATTTTTCAATATGCTGGATGTGGCTGCCATTGCTAGCCTCATCATTTGGTTAGGCCACAATGCAAACTGGAAGCAAAGATCACATTTAAGAAGATGGCGGGTTTTTTTGCAGGAGCTTGGAGAACAGTTGATCGATGGACAAATAAAAAGAAGAATGATGGATACACGTAAGTCCATCAAGTCTGGTATGATTGCCTTAAATTAGAAATTGCCACTACACACCCCCATGGAACCTTCTGCAAGCATGAGAGGAGGTTGTGCTTTTTGTCCAAGGACGGATGACCGCAAAACCCGAAAATGATGCAAAGATTATAGTTTCATAATTTCTAGGGTAGGAAGGGACCCAAGTAGATCATCTAGTCCGACCCCCTGCCATAGCAGGAAAGATTACCGGGGTCAAACGACCCCAGCAACGTGTTCGTCTAACCTCCTCTTAAAGAACCCCAGGGTAGGATCCAGCACCACCTCTCTTGGAAGTTGGTTCCAGATCCTAGCCGTCCTGACCGTGAAGTAGCACCTCCTGATATCTAACCTAAACCTACCCTCTGCCAGCTTGTGACCATTATTCCTGGTCACTCCTGGTAGTGCTCGGAGGAACAGGGACTTCCCCAGTGCCTGCTGATCCCCCCCCTGACTAGTTTGTAACAGGCCACTAGATCCCCCCTCAGCCTTCTCTTGTGAAGGCTGAACAGGTTCAGGTCCTGTCACCTCTCCTTGTAGGGCCTGCCCTGCTGTCCCCGATCATGCGAGTGACCTCCTCTGCACCCTCTCCATGTTGTCCACATCCCTCCTGAAGTGTGGCACCCAGAACTGGACGCAGTACTCCAGCTGCGGCCTGACCAGCGCCACATAGAGGGGGAGGATCACCTCCCTGGGCCCGCTCGAGATGCATCTGTGGATACATGACAAAGTATGGTTGGCCTTCCTGACTGCTTCCCCACACTGCCGGCCCATGTTCATCTTGGAGTCAATGATGACTCCAAGATCCTTTTCTGCCTCTGCACAGACGAGAAGGGAGTTCCCCAGCTGGTAGGTATGGTGCTGGTTCCTCCTCCCCAGGTGCAGCACCTTGCGCTTGTCGGTGTTGAATCCCATCCTGTTCTCATCCACCAACCCTTATAAGTGATTTGTTTGTGTGCACCACAGTACATCACTGCTGCTTTGTGAGGAATGCAATATTTAGTTAAAACAGGAAATGTTTTTGGAAGTAATTGTTAGTTTGAAAACAGTATGAACTGCAGACGTAGTGTATTGTTTATACACGTTTTGAAACTCTAAAAAAAAAAGGTTTAAATGTTCATAAGTTCTAGTTAAATAATATTTTGGGTTCAAATCATCATAAATATTCTTTCAAACAATCAGCATGTTTAATAAATAGTTTTGGGTACCTTTATATTGTTGTCACTGGTTCCACTTTGTTCATGCAGTTGGGGTAACAAGTTAACCCTCATCTGTTCTCATGAAACCATAACTATTGTTGGTCTCATGGGGTAAGTGCATCTAGCTCTCTTCATGTTGAAAACTCTCCTTTAGACTGTAAGCAACTAGAATATGGCTTTCACTCAGCTGGGAACAATATTAGGTGGCAAACATCTTTGTTTCATGGTCACCTGGAAAAGTCAATATGACCATCTGGAGAAGACCAGCCTGAGGTTTCAATCCCATTGGTGCTAATGGAATCTACTGGTTATTTTGATAAGAGAAAAACGTTGTAAGATTCATGAGAACCCTAAATAACCATTCCAAATATTTTTCAATTCATGATAAAACCATAAGATTTGGTAGCATTGTGACTGTCTGTACTCTATATCCTGTCCAATTCCACTCAGACTGCAATCAGCTCCTGGCCCAACATTTGTAATGGCAGTTCAGACACAGTCCTGAACATCATAATTAGACTTGGACCCAAGCACCAAAGGTTTTATCCAAGACTGAATCCAGTGTTCCAAGTTAACTTGTCAAAGCAAAGTTTGGATCCAGATCTGAAGTTCCTTGAAGTCTGAGCTCAACTGTATCTAGCATGCCCATACAGGCTCATCTCCTCTTTGAATCTATTATTATAGCATAAAAGCTATGAAGGAGAATGCAAAGGGTTTTTTTCACTGAGAAAAGACCTTTTAAACATAATTTATAGGAAATCTCTCTCTCTCTCTCTCTTACCAAGTGTATCATTGAATATACTTATAATTTTTTGGACAGCTGTTGTTATCTTATTTCCTATGGGAAGTATCTCCAATTGTCTTACTGCTACTTGGATGTTGTTGCCATCCATGTGGTCATTTTCAAGGGTCCCAAGCCAAACTGCAGAACTGTGGCAAAGCACAAGGCCCCAAAGCCTGTATCTGAGTGACCATAGTGTGAACCCTTGCAGACGTGACAACTAGCTTGGTCAACAAAGTAAAGGAAGCCATCCAACACAATTAAACAAAGCACAAGGCCTGAAAGGAGATAAGGGATGATCATATATTAAATAATCCTTAGACACCATATCATAACTTTGTCTTAAAATATTAGTCGTAGTGATTGATGTAATCAAGCATATTAGATGTTATTTTGCTATAATACATATCCTTTTTGTGAACATGTGTAGGTAATTTGCAAAAACAGCCGTGACAGAGAAGATCATAAACTAAGGTAAAGAAGAAACAGGCCAGTGTTGAGCAACACTCCACAATGGAAAAGGAAAGAAGAAATCCTCCATCATTCTTTGCCAAGGATATAAATCCCAACAAATTGACACCTTTCAAGTCCATAAGAGATCTTGTTTAGTCCAGTTCCAAAAATTTCAGTTCAACAAAGACATTTAAATAAAACCAATCAGGGATTATTTATTAGAATATTAGAACCAGCCATCTGCAAGTATTTGGCATAGACTGGAGGGAAATTTGGAGAGCTCAGCAAATTCCAGAAGAGCTGCTACCCATCTGTGGGCCACCCTCCTCCCACGTTTCCCAAGTCAGTATAGGTGAGAATTTATGTTTTGCTGTTACAGATAGCCAGACAGACTTTGAAATAAATGTTTGCTTTCATGTTTGAAAGTGCAAGCAAATAAAAGGTTGGGCTGTAGTGTAGACCTGTTTCTGCCTACCCACAATGTTACGTGTAATTTTGGTAACCCGTACTAAAGTGAGTTGGCTTGATACCTCACCTAAACCATGCTCCCTAATGGGCTACACACCCTTTGCTACCATGAAACTTATTCAGGACTGTGAATGAGCCCAGAACAAGATCATTAACCTTCTTAAACAGAAACAAGCCCGAGACCAGCTATGACAAAAGAAATGATTCTGTTTTTGAGCCAAATGATTTCTTCTCTTGCATATGGGATTTTTTAAAAAGAGGAGATTGTTAATTAATAAACTGGATAATGCATTGTACTCACAGGGCGCATCCAGATCAGGAGGGCGCATCCATATACCATGGATGGGTGGTATACGGCACCATGGGCCCATCTGCAGTGCCACATACCACACGTGCCGGCATTTGCTGTGCTGCCACTTTGCAGCGGTGGGGGAGGGGAGGGGGTTCTTGACCCCAGAAGATCCAGGCTTTCTGCTGCAGGAGTGCCATGGCTGCAGCTTCCAGAGGCCCCCAGGACTTCAGGTAAAACTGCTGAGGTCAACACAGTTGCTGGCCTTAGCCTTCCCTACCCCAACCAGGGTAATGTGCCACACACCAGAGCGCGCGTGGCAGGGGCATTCTCTGGGGACAAGTAGCAGTGGCACAAAGTGTGCTGCTGCTACTTGTCCCCAGGGAAATCTACATTTCTGCTTGTGGGAATGGACCTACAGACAGCTGGAGGTGCAGGTGTGTTACTCATGTGCAACGAGGTGCACTTTATTAATATTTGCATCACTCTAAGTGAGAGGGGTTTGAAAGTTTGCAGTTTCCATCGATAACTTGGGGAGTTCACAACAGGTGCTCAGCACGAAAACAGGGTTTACTTTATAAATTGGACGCGTACCATGGCCTTCCAATAAAGACGACAAATCTGAAATGAGCTTTTAGTGATTTTGAGCAAAATAATGGGAAGTGAAAATTACAGTCTCTGCACAGAAAAATATTTTTATTTGAGATGTACTTTTTTTTCAAGTCTCCTCTTAAAGCAGGGTATATGCAGCCTTTCTCCTCAAAAAGCTGATAAATGGTTTAGCCATTATTTCAAGTTTGGGAAAAGGCAGCTACAGAAATAACATTTTAATGTATTCCAGATTAGACTGCATGCTATATTTGTAATAAGGACTTGTTTCCAACATGGGTTGGCAGATTATTCGTATGAACAATTATCCAAATAGCTATTAGGATATGATTGCGCTCATTTCCAGGCAACGCAGGAGTGCCAGAACTCAGTTTGGCTGGCGGTTGGATTTTGGTTTGACTTTTGGAGAAAACCACAAAAATTTGTCAGTCTTCTTGGCTGTAAGGGAGTCTCCTTGTCTTGAGGCTATTGTTTTTCCTCTTTGATTATAGAAGGAGAACACAGTTCTTGTTTGGTTTTAGTGCTCCCCTTCCCTCCTTTTATTTTAATGACAACCGAGGAAAAATAGCATGAATAACACAAGTTAGGCCTAAGAGAGTGTGAAAACATTCCTAGGGAAGAGGAAGAAGGATATGAGAGGAGAAAAAAATATGGATTCCAGAGGGGAAAAATCCAAAAAGGAAGTCAAAGGTCATAGGTTTCTGGTTCAGGAGGAAGGGAGTTGAAGGGAGGGAGAATTTAATGCCAAGCTAAATCAGTGTTAGTTGGGAATGGAGACTCCCTCTCTCTCGGTATTATGCTCATGTGTAGTTTGGCAGTTGTGAATCACGTTGGCCAGTTCAGTCAAATGCTCTAGTCTATGAACACTGACTCCCTTAGAAGGAAAAAGATGCCTTTGTCCCACAGAGCATGTTCTGTGGTAAGATGACATAATTGCTTAAGTTGCAGATGGGGTGGTCATGAAAGTTTTCCACACTGAAAGGTGGTTGAATTCCACAGTGGCCCAATGAAACCCGAAGATTGTCTCAGCCAGTGTTGCTGCTGGAGCCAAAGAGCAGAAACAGGTTCATTATTCATAAGAGTCCACCATGGGTGTTGGTGAGGCTAGTATCCAGGATTCCTACTATGCTTTTTTTGCTGGTGGTGGTGGCAAATTTTTTTTATTCATTTAGTTTTTTTCCTCCCATATCTCCCAAGACTTTGTGAACTTGAAGAAGTCACTTTTTGGGTTCTGTATCTATAAAATAAGTATCAAAATAATGATGTATGTTGTTTCACAAGCCATTTCTACAGGGCGACCCTCTGCAAATGAGAGGTTCCATATACTTATAGACTTGGTGGCAGCCTATAAGTATATAAGGGGCTCACATGAGGGCGTGGGGGAGCATCTGTTCACCAAGGCATCCCAGGGGAAGACAAGGAATAATGGTCATAAATTGCTAAAGAATCACTTTGGATTGGACATAAGGAAAAACTTCTTTATGGTTCGAGCGTCTAGGGTCTGGAACAGACTTTCCCCAGAGGTGGTGCAAGCCTCTACCCTCCAAAAATGTCTGGACCCTCACCTTGCTAGGGTCATCTGACCCCAACAGTTTTTCCTGCCCAAGTGCAGTGGGGCTGGACCTGATAATCTCATGAGGTCCCTTCCAGCCCCTCACATCTATGAATATCAGAGCAAAGTATTAATCAGAAGGGTATGAAGTGCTTTTGCAAATCATCCCTCCACGCTCCATGATTCAGAAAGAGGCCAGTCCCCCATAAGTTGGTTTTGGCCTGGATGGTGATGAATCCTATTTTGCTCCTATGACATGAGCAGAGACAAACCTTCATATCCTCTTGCATATGAGTCCAGTGAGGACAACATTTCTTAGGCCACAAGAAAGCTTTGACTATATTATCAGTGTATGTCAAACCGCAGAGGGGAGTGCCGGCCCATTGTAAAAAGACAATTTCTTTTCACTAAACTCAGGCTGGGTCTCCCTGTTCGAGGATTTTCCAGGGAGTGAATACTGCAATGTTTACTGTAGAAAACCTTTCTGGCTGGCTACGCTCCAAAGCAATGACTGCACCAAAAGGGCTGCTGAGGCATATCCTACCAATGGAGCAGAAAATTGCTTCAAGGCTAATAGCAGTAACACCTTGGCGAAGCAAACACTGTAATTAGCAATAAAGCAGCACCCATGCCCAATAGACCTATTGTGCCCCACATATGATCTTGTGCTTTGGTGCATAGGAGAAACGTGCGAGAGAGAAGGCCTAAAGAGGTAATCACCACACAGCCCGTTAATGATGAATGTGCTGCAGTTGGCATAAAGTGGAATATGTGCCAACATGAGGCCCTCTTGTTCCTTCTAGTCCCTCACCTACCTTCTCCCAAACACCACATTATATTTTTAGAATTTTTATTTTCTTGGAAAAATATATAAACTGCAGTTATAAAAATGTGTTTAAACAAATCAACTGGAGCTAGCAGGTGTACAGAAAGTGCTAAAATTCTTCCCAGGGCTGCAGTTAAAAAAAAAGTCAATTTAAACTGTTCCATCACTGGAAAAAAAGTAAGTCTACTATATAAATGTCAGTTTTCCATTCTGCACAGCCAGTCCTGTTTTTGACTCTTAAAATGTGTTAAGAATCAGTTTTAATCACTTTATTCATGGTCTTGGTCTCGTTACTTCATCTCATTTAAGGGGTTAATTCTTCCATCAATGGCTTGGAGAAAACAGCACTTAAAGAAGTGCCACGAGACTAACATTTAGCTGAAATTTCCATATTACATGTAGAACTAACTTCCAGGCATGACAGGCTAAGTTACCATCTACACAAGATTTATTCTTGCTATAGATGGGCTTGAAAAAAATGAATTTTGGATTTGGAGTGGGGAGAGCTTATTTTTTGTTACATATGTTTCATATTGGTTATTTTAATTATAGGCAGCCACGGTTCTTTGGGTACATGTGATATCTTTTATTAGACCAACTAAATAGCTGGAAACAAGTTCTTTGCAAGTTTTCGGGTACAAAAGTCCTGGTGCCCAAAGACCCAATCAAAATCAGATGCCTAATGTTTTAGGCAACATACATAATAAAATTTATGAGCAAAATACATCAAATAGCCAAGGGATAGATGGATACACACAGAGATAAAGTGAGCTTCTTAAAGCCAGTAGCAGAGATGGGAACAGACCCTGCCATGTCTCCTGGACTATACTGCATTTAGTCTTATAGACCATTATGGACCATTTGTGACATTTGAATTGGCATGTGGATTTGGATTGCGACACCCCCTTTATGCCCAAAGCTCAAAGGATTTGGGATCTTGGGTTCTGAGCCAGGCCCATCTGCTGAACCATATTCACTTGAGAAGGAATGACACATTTTGCCAATGAACCATTGAATTTGGCCAGTTTTGGCCATGATATGGATTTTTCTGTTCATCTGCTAAAGCAATCATTTTCCTATCATTTCTCTTTCCAAAGATTAATACTTATCTACCCTGAAATATTTCCCTTCCACCTTTCTTCCCAGAAAACTTCTATTATTTTCTTCTTTCTTTCTTCCCAGGCACCAGTGAAGAGTCAGATGAGCAGCTGGGAAGATTGAAAACAGCTGCGTGCCCACAGATCAGGTACAGCACTTTCAAACCTGTACAAGCTCCTTGTATCCCAGCCCACCTATGCTCTTCAACCTTGCCTTGGTTTGTAGAGGTAGTTCATCTCCAACCATGACCCGTTCAATCCTCGTTTCTGCTGAAAATGACAAATGTGGTAAGTGGGGCATTATTTTTTAATATAGACCTTGTCCATAATCCACTGAACTAAGACCCATAAAATCAACTCATGTAGGCCACAGGAGAACTATGTCATGGCAAACACTCTCCGTCACGTTCTGTTCTTAAAAACAACTGCTATCTCCTGCTACGGCTGTACAATTCTGGTCAATTCTATGGTCTCTCTAATTCCTTTCTGGCAATTGAGCAAAACAAAATACATTATTTTTAAATTAAACAAACCCTGATTTTTTTTTCCATGGGAAATTACTCAGAGCGCAGTAAAAACGTGTCGCATTCACATTTCCAACCTTTCTAAAATGATTTGGTTCCCTGAGTAATTTTTTTTTGATCCCGCGAAGTTCAAGCAGGAACAAAATTTATTAAAACATGCTTTCCATTGCTACTTATTTCTTTAAATCCCAAATAGCCTTTTTAACTCTATTTGCACCTGAAGCAATAGATGTGTGTCTGTGTGTCTGTGTGCGCGCGCACATGCACATGTGTATATAAGAGAGTTTATAATTATCTGAAAATACTAACTAATGGCTTTGTTGTTAATAACAGCACTCCTCTCCTTCTGCAATCCAATTTTTGACAAAGGATCCCAAAGCACTTCATTAACTAAACTTCGTAACAACCCTTGAAGTATTTGGACTAGATCCTCACACCTCTCCTTCCCCCATTTTTCATCAACTGCTGTTATAGCCCATTCATTTAAACATTACTCTGCTGTACCACTCAGTGGGCTAAAATGAACTTTGTCAACTTGGACATAAAAATTAATATGAATGGAGTAATTTCACTGTTGCCAGTCCAATTTCCTTTTTGTAGATAGCTCTTATTTGAAGGGACAATTTATTCTGCCACTGTTACGCAGAGTTAAACAGACACATTTTGAATGCAGGATTAAGTAGATGATGGATAGTGGTGATAAATTCTGAAAACTATTGTGGCTTCCACTCATTTGAAACACGAAAAGAGAAATGAATGGAGAGGCATTTTTCATACTTGTAACAGAGTCTAACGGGAGGATGATGACTCAATGCGAACTTGTACGCCTAAAAACAAAGAGAAGCTTGATGAACAAATGCATTCTTCATTTTATAGGGTAACTGAAAATACGTGGGAGCACAGCCATTCTAGTATAAGTTGATCCAGTTTACCCCAGAGGTTATGCATCTTGGAATAAAATCCTGCCTGAATTGATTTCAGTATGGCCATGACTTCAACTTTATTCTTTAACCTCCCCATTCACACCTCCTCACTCAAACCAGAAGGCATATGTTACCTCCCAGCAATTTGCTTTGACATTGCACCTTTTCTGCAAGAAATCTGTCATGCATTAGACATATTAATTAACAACATAATCTTTTTATGGATGAGATTATGGGATTTTCTCTGAGTCACTGAGTCAGTGGCAGATCAGATAGTACTGTCTGAGACACCCTAACAGGACCCATTAGATCCACCCTCTGCAATCACATGTAATGAACTATGCACAATGAGCTTCCACTGTTAGAATCTATTTGTATCTCCTTTTCATTGGCTTTTTTGGCGATAGAATTACAAACCTCACCGTGAAGAACTAATAAAAACAAAAATAGATCAAACTCACTCCACTCACCCAAGTACAGAAAAACCGCGGTTTGGTTGCGTGCGTATTCCAACTGGTAGATGACATAGCTGGGCCATTGGAGATGCAGGAGGGAAAGTACTTATGACCCATGATCCATATGTTGTGTGAAGTTTAGCATGATTTGTAGTACAAATATTTAAAGCAAAGTGGGGCGATCTATCAAAGATTGTCTACATGCACAGACAAATCAAATCGTTTAAACAAACTGGGTGAGATTTCTTGGCTTCGTCAAGTCTCTGCCTCATTTCCAGAAGATCGTGGTTTGGAAGCCCAGTCTGGCATTGGCATTCGAGGTCATCCTC
The DNA here is from genome assembly GCF_052110815.1 of Crocodylus siamensis. Taxonomy (NCBI): domain Eukaryota; kingdom Metazoa; phylum Chordata; order Crocodylia; family Crocodylidae; genus Crocodylus; species Crocodylus siamensis. The sequence continues at coordinate 76,881,771 of NC_143402.1, read as the reverse complement.
TGCCTGCCACAGCTAGATTGAATTTGCTGTTTCTGGACTGAAGTGCTGAACAAGATCCCTGTGCTTCAGGTAGGGGATGTTTTACCATAGAGGAAGCAATCCCTGCCTGGAGTCTCCATCCTTCAGAGAATGGCACCTCCCAACTTGGACCTGGCAAACCTACAGTATGGGTATTGAACAGCAAGCAGTGAGTAACCTAGTGATGGATCGACCTGTCGTTTTTCAAGGTTGCTCAAACACAGCAAAGTACATGCAGAAAGGCAGGGCCATTTCCTACCATTTCCCATTTGGACGCCAACATTAAGAACCTTATGCTTACAGTTTAAAAAAAATGTATATATTAAATTTGGCTGGGTAGAAGGAGCCAACACAGGGGCTATGTGCCATTCAAATCCCACTCTGGAAGGGTTTAAGTGATGCATTAGGTTTGAGCTAGTCTCATGCACAAAGGGGCAGATCCCTTAAGGGGAGCAGAAGAATAATCTATTACCTACTGCAATGATAAAGTTTCATTAGAGAAGAATTTGTTTTTTCAAGTTTTCAGCAAATTGGCATATATTTTGGATAGAAATGGATTACCCTTATAAGTACTGCCCCAGGATTGGTAAAGGATCTGGGAAAGATTAGGACTAATAACAACATTAGTAGCCCAATTCACCACTGTTATATCCAGAAAGCACAAAGTACTCCCCCCAGAACTAGCAGCAGGTTGCATACTTGGAGGATGCGGGAGGAAAGGGGCTTCAATCCTGAGCAGAAATAGGTGGAAGACATGAGTGAGCTTTGGGTGACAGAGCTGAAATTTAAACGAAGGGTCACAATTGTTTAGACAGAGTCAAGACAAGAATAACCAGCTATATGGTTGAAGATCCCTTTAAAAGCCAAGAACACATTTGTATCCACAGGTTGCACAAAATTAAATTTTCATTGGCTAGGGACCAAATTAGGGACAGAGCTATACATGAAACCTGCTTGTTTGACCAACGTTATGCTTCATTTTCATCAGTGCTGTCCACAGACTATTAGATATTCTGGCAGTTACTTAATAAGGCAAAGGCACACAAGGAGCCCTTTAAGGTAAAAGTAAAATAATCTTTATTTTCTCTTCAGGAGGTATTGGCAAACGTGAAAAGATGGGAAGGAGGGAATCAAAAGTGTATGTGAAACAAAAGGTTTAACAGTCTGTCTAACCAAATAGGTATAATTAAGTTTTACTTTAGACCTTCAGAAACCCCAGGGAAGTTTGTGGGATAGCTGTTCCCGTGCATATTAAGCAGGGGATCATGTAACCTTCACGCAATGTTGGAAAGGGTCGTTTTTTAAAGAGTTCTGATCTGCTCGCATTTAGAGCAGCTTCAGCTTGGAGTAACTATTGACTTCAACAGAGGTAATTCAGACTTTTGTTGGTGACCGAAAGCTGAGTTGGGTCCATCACATTCTGCAAAAATTCAATCTGAAGTGATTTCACCTGGGGACCAAAGTCAGCGGAGCTGAATGAGGTGGTATCAGAGCTAGACAGCCCTATGCACAGAGAATAGGCAGAGGAATGGCCTAACCATGGGGAGGCCGCATACGCTGAACCACATCAAGGGGTCCATAAAGGTCCCTCCCTCATTGCTTCCAAGGATGCAACCTCAATGTCTAAATCCAGATGGTGACAATGGTTCTTGCATCCCCAGGCACTCACTTCTTCTGGCACCTGGCTCACAAGGGTCACTGCTTTAATTGCCACCATGGGTGAGACCTCCAGCATTTTCCTCGGAAGGAATCAGCTATGGAGAGGATTGGGTCCACCATATCCCCATCCATCATACTTCCCAGCTTCATTGTCAACAGGGGGAATCTCTGGCCTATGCACATGCGGAAAGGGGGACTCGCTGGACAAGAACGTGGCCTCTTGCATCTGTTCGGGTCACGGAAGTGACAGGTGGCAGACATGCCACCATCTTACCCTTCGCCTGCATGGCCTTGTGAGCATTTAACAGTGATAAGGACTGGATTTAATGAGGACTAATTCCCAGAGATAGTAATTAATTCTCATAGCCAAATAATAGTAATAGGAGTAACCTCTTCAACAAAGGCAGCATTGTTCAGTAAGTGGATCGGTTGACAAGTAGGTATTATTGGCTTCCATTACGTGGAGTTATCAGCCTGATATAGCCACTGCTGCTTATCCTAAACATAATTCAAATGCTTAAGTTACTTCATAAAGAAGAGCTAACATCACACCTTCTCCTTGTCCTTCCTTAAGACTTAAAGCTATCAACTTACAGTCAAATTATTTCAGTTCAGCATGAAATGCACATGGGCAAATCTTCCAGTGGTGGAAATTAGCAGATCTCAATTGAAATGAATAAGCAAAATTTGAGCTCAACTGAAACAGGTTGAAGCTACTCATTGGAAACAAGTTTTCAAACCAAAAACACAGCTTACTGGTCAATTTGAAAATATACATGAGGAATGCCTGTTTTTATTTTTATTCAAAAATCTGAAAGCCCAACACTAAATTATTTGTCAGCTTTCAATGACTACAAACTACTTTTTGTAGCAAAAAAAAAAAATGTTTTATTTCCTCCAAAGGAAATTTAAGACAAAGAAAGCATAGAAAAATGTGAAAGATAATACTTTTATATTGGACTTTTTGGGGGGAGGAAAAAAATCCAAAGAAGGTTTTAGTTGCATCAGTTTGCACTAGATAAAGACTCGGTCCCATGTTGTGATTAAAACTGGAAAGTGTCTCCACAGTTCTCCAGATGTACCTGCGCACTGATGCTGCACGCTGAATCTCGATGCTGTAGTTCACGCTTCTCTTGGTGAAAGGTAGGGAGCATTTTCCAGTCCTGCTGCCGTGGTATTTGCCGCATTGGATCTTTCCTCCAGGTGTGACTCAAATGAAAAAGATGGTTGCTTTTGTTGGCTAAAATAAGAAGTGTCAAAATGCTTGCAGAAACTGTTGAAGAGAATAATAGACTATTCTTGTCCACAATACTTACTTACATTTGAAAACTCATTTCAATTCCCATATGTTCATGTCTCCTTTGGCATTAGCTTTCCTTGAACATCTGACTGCTCAAGTTTCATGGCAGGTAATACTCACAAGGATATTTAGTTGAAAAGCTCCAGCACTTCTGGATTTTGAATTGTCTGTTTTAGATGACTATCCGATTCATAGCTATTTGCATAAATCATGGAGCAATGTTCCTGCTCTTTGGTTGAACAATTCATATAAACAACCAGTGCATTGCAAACTGGGAACAATATACATTGGAAAGACGAGAAAGGCATATTAACTTAATTGCATGGGTTAGTTCTTATTTTAGTTAAAACTTTCTTTATATTTTTAAGGGAGCCTGGCTCCAGTGGCTGTGAGTACTTTTACAGCTTATCAAATATACAGTCACATGATGTCATTAGCTAATTTACGGTCCATATTATACTCTCATGCTTCATTTTAATAATCACAGCTGGCAATGCAAATTCCTTTCAGATACAGGAGCAATAATTGCATTTGATCATAATTACTCCCCCCCCCCCTTTTAATGAGCATTATTGTGAAGGGAAGCTTGAGCAGGTTTTGTGGCAATTTCCATTACTTTTCTCGCAGGGTTGAGGAGTCAGGTCATAACAAATGCAGGGAAACAGGCAGAGAAAGAGGAAGCGATACAAAATGACAGGGACTTATGAAATGAAAATGGGACCCAGTAGTTGCCAAACCCAAACTCTCACTTCTCCGCTTCCTTTCTGGAGCCAGCAGCCCACGTTGCCTGTCTGCATTCAGTCCCAGACGTGATACACAACACGAAGAGACGGATATTTGCTAGGGAATTGTTTTTTCCTTTCCTTTGGTTGAGGGGGCAGGAAAAATAGGGTGCTGAAGGTCAGATGGGGAGCATGGAGAGGGTTATTCATCTTAACTAGCAAAGCTGTTATCTGACACGTTCTCCTTGCATGATATTCAATCCCCGTTCATTTACATGTTGGATATGTGAACTCCATGAAGCAGAGAGCTCCCCGCAGCAGGGCCGCTGGAACAGACACATCCTTTCCCAGTGTTATTCTCCTCTCAGCAGCTGCAGTTCCCAAATGAGTAACTCTTCATTCTGCATGCTGGTTACCTACCTACCTACCCCCCAAAAATATCCGGGGTCAACAACAAATAAGTGTTTTGTGCCATGCTCTTCGTCATGGTCCCCATCCAACAAACAGACTTAATTTCCTCCTTTAGGCCTCTCCCATTCTGTCTTTGCTCAGTTATTTCAAAGCTGGCTTCTAAGCATTATAGTGCCTCGCCCTTATTTGACTCCTCAGATGGAGAGAAACAGTGGACTACCCACCCCTGAAATAGCCAGTGGGAATTTCAGGTCCTCTATTTTTAGCAAATCAGCAGAAAGGAGGTGAGAAAAAGATAACAAGTCAGTAGAAAAGTTGCAGGGAATTAGATGATAGCATCATTCCAGCCTGTTGCATATCAGCTAGGACTTGCCTATATTACTGACAAAACTATATTGCTGTCACTATTGTACGCTGGCTATGCCACATTACACACACACACACACACACATTGTGTGTGTATATACATATATGCCACTATAATAAACACATAGGTGCTGTCTTTCCAGGACAGAAAGCCTTTGAGTTTGTCCCTCAGGAAGCATTTTAACATAAATAAAAGAGTACTCTAAATCTTAAAAGGGAGTATCTTTATAGAGTTATCTTAGTAAAATGAAGTGAGCGTTGCTTGGCAAATCATACAGTGTTGAGAAGCCCTTAGTTATGTGGGGAGCGGGTGAAAGTCGCACACCTTAAAAGGATGTTGGAAATTAGTCCCCACTCCCGTGCTACCAAATCTCAAAATCTGACCATGAATTGCCCCTTATTTGATGCGTTCCTTAAAACCCCAGCTCCCAGAATCATGTGAACATGTGAAAATCTCAACTTTTATTTATCAAATGGTGTGTAGCCCTCATGATTTGGTTAACAGCTAAAAATGAAGACCTGGATGCAACATAATGGTTCCAAAAACAGACGTTAAGTAACACCTCACTGCTTGTTATATTGAGTAGCAGGTCCATAGAAAAGGTGAGTTCGCTACAGTTAGCGTTTTCTTTGAACTGGCAGGGGTTCATTTCTTTGGCTCTAGATTCAGACCCCAGAGTTGACCCAGGTTGTCATTTGTTAAACTGCACTTTTAAGCTGCCTGCAGAGAAAGGCCACTAAGAGCATTTGGCAAAGTCATCTTTCTCCTATTTATTCACCCTTCCTACTCTTTCTATCCTGCTGTACCAGCACCCTAAAATACCTGTTGGGTACGGTCTGAGTACAACTTGCTCATGCCTCAGTGAAGGGGCTTTCCTGGAGCATCTCCTGAGGTCCCTTGGGCCTCATCGTTCCTACGGTTCCATCTCCTCAAGGATGTTTCCTTTCAACTTCAGTCTAAAATGTTCTCCAGCCCTCGACTGCCAGAGATTCACCTGATGCCTTAAGCTTTCACTCTTACCTCTTTCTTGCATCGAGTGTTTGTCTTTATTTCATTCCCTTCAGTCTCTGGGATTCTCCCTCCGAGCAGTAGCCTTCTTCTCCAATTCATGAAGGTCACCCCACTTATCACATAAGGGTTAAAAACGCAATAGGTGGGCAATTGCTTTTTTCCGCCCCCTCTTTTTACAAGGTTGGTTGAAATTGTGAATAGAGACTGACAGCTCGCCTGAGTGTTTGTGGTTCAATTTGAAACCACAAGGCCCAGAAGCACATGGTTTAGATTCAGTGTCTTTCTTTAGCTAACACGAACCATTTGTTCAAGCAGCTTGGCTATCTGTTGGAGAATAATTTTGCAACGGGCTCAGCCTCGATTCACCCCAGACAGCCAAATACATTCATGTGGAAACCAAAAAAAAAGGAGAAATTTCCCAAACAAAGGTCTGCATTTACTTTGTCTTGTTTATTTTTGCAGCTTGTAAAGGAGCTACTAATATCCTGCTTGAAAAAAAAGGGGGGGGGGGCACAAAATGCCAATCAAAAAGCAAAGCCAAATTAGGGAATGCGCATTTCAAAAAATACATTTTTTTCATTGTACAATCTTTTTAAAAGCAGATTCCTAGAAAACAATAATGCTGTAAAGGGCACAGAAAGGAGGAGAGACAAACTGAAGTCCTTGAAATAGTCAGATCTGTATTTTCAAACTGGAGTTCAGGGGATCCAGTCTCTTTTTATCAAAACACTTAACTCTGATCCATTCTAGGGGCAATAAATATTTAGCATCTGCCTAAAGTTCGGCACATATTTATTTGCTTTGCTGAACTGGATGTGGATTAATTGCAAAGGGGTTAAAATGTCTACAGGCCAAGTGGGAAATATGGGATTCCTCAATATGGTTGCATGCACCATCCTTTTAGGTGCTCCAGCGTACATGTTTGGCTTTACTGCACAGTAGGGCTGTGCAAAATGGCACTGTCCTGTGTCACCTTGTGTTTCAAGGGTTTGACGGAACAGTGTTTCATTGCGAATTTCATTTCGATTCGAAACAGTGAGGCTGTTCTGACGCTGTTTTGATGTTTCGCTAGATCAGGCTGGGGGTGGGAAGTCAGCCCAGCTGGGGTCAGACTTCCTGCCCTCAGCCCGATCTAGCACCAGGTATGGGAAGTCAGCTCAGCCGGACTGACTTCCCATCCCCAACGCTATGGTTGAAATGTTTTGACTTTTGAAATGTTTTGATTAGCCTTGTTTTATTTCGAGGCTGTTTTGAAACCCTTTGTTTCATTTCAATTCTGCTGTTTTGACCTCAAAATGAGTCAAAATAGTGTTGAAACAAAACAGCCGATGAAATTTCACACAGCCCTACTGCACAGATACAAAAATCTCTGTGGGCATGAGCCACTGAGATGAGGGCCAGCCCAAGGTCTGTGCATCATTCAGCCCTACCTAGTAAGTATTGTTCTAGCCGTCTGCACAGCAGCTAACTTAGCCCAGCATATCCATAGACCAGGCATAAGCATTGTTATTACCATTGTACAGAGATCTCAGTTAGTTAGAGCACGGTGGTAATAATGCCAAGGTTGCAGGTTTGATTCCCGTATGGGACATGGGGCCTTTCCTGTCCCAAATAGGATGGGATTAGATGACCTCTTGAGGTCCCTTCCAGCCCTACTTTTCTATGATTTCCATGGGAAGAAACTTCCCAAAATGATTGAAGCCAGCAGCAGCTACAATGTGATTCAAATGTAGGTATTTTGTCCTAATGGATGTCTTCAAAACCTTTGTCCTAGTGACAGTCTTCTAACCATTGTTCTAACAAACCAGATTTTATTCATGTTAACACAACTCCTCAAAAGGCCAATGGTCATGGTTTTGAGTCTCATCCTAAAGATCACAGTACAGCAGAGGGACAGCAGAAAAAGACATAATTCACTGAATTATCCTTGTTGGGCAATAAACCAAGGATTTGTTCACCACAAATAACAGGGATTTGGGGTTGAAATGACCTCTCTTAAAACAAATCTCCCAACACTGGGACCTCAGGAGTGCAGGATTTATCTTTTTTGGTATAAACTGGCTCTTGGCTATTCCATTACAATAAACTGAACCACCTACTACACTTAAAAACTGAAATGCCTTGGAAGGTAAAAAGAATCACTCTCTGCTATGTATCTCTATCTCCTAGTTAGAAATAAGTGACCGTAAAATCTGTGTATGTGTGAAACCACAATATATTCCCCTGTTCTGTCATTAAAAGCCACTCACAACATAAATGGAAATCAGAGGCAGGTTAAAAGAGTGGGGGTGGTGGGGCGGGGAGAAGTAAAAAGACCATAAGATTATACACTGTAAGTTTCCTTCTTATTTTTGGGAATTTTTTTTTAATTTAATTTTATTTTTCTATTATGGCAGTACTGAAGAGACTTCTAAAGTTACTGCCTTTTAAACTACTATATAATCACCATGTAATTTATATTAACAAGAAGACTCCGTAACTTCAGAGACCTGCAGCAGTAGTTGTAAAGTTAATGAAGTGAGTTTGAGGCACGGAGGGGTGAGATACACTATAGATACAGTATTGAGGAAGGCTGGCTTGGCAGCCTACGAGCTGAATGGAAGTGCAGTTTTAACGTTAATGCCTGTTGTCTGAAACCCTTGGCGGGGCATCAAGCACCGAACTGTGCCGAGCTGTTCTCCAGAGATACAAACTTTGATGATTTGCACTCATCTACTTAGGTACCGTCCCAACTACAGGTTAAGCCTTTACAATGAAGTGGGTGTAAATAGTGACCCTTTGCCCTAGTGATCCGTCATGAAAAAACAAGCATACAAAATAACTTGCTTAAAATAGTGCATTCTAATAACTGGGGGAAAAAATGGTTTCAATCATTTAGGCCTCACATCAGTATTGAAACCAGAATGACATATTCAGAACTAGATGAAAAAAATGACTACATCTGAAGGTCATTAGGAGCATGTGCATCCAGATGTGTGTCCAAGCTCCTGTGACTGCTTCTAGGAAGAGGTAAATTTTGTCACTGTTCTTAAATGTGTAGACTTCAGCCCAGCTTCCAGCTTTGGGAATTATTCTGAATCTGTAAGCAGCTACACCCACAAAGTTTGCACCTGCAGTGAAGTGGGAAAACACTATATGACCCTTTAACTCCAGCACTGAGATGTCTAAGTGCTACAAGCAAACTGTGCTGGCAAAATGTAAAGCTGTCACTGAAAACGAAGACATTGGGCACTTGTATGCGTCACAGGGCTTAATCCTCATTTACATCTTATAAACCTATTTATTTTAAATAGTTATATAAAACTGCCAAGGAATGGGGCTGTTTCATTTAGATGGTTCTTTTCCCTAGTATTTGTTTTACTGATAGCTGTTCTCTGACATCCTTCAGCTCTAATTAGGCAGCATCATTGACCTACCCAGCATTTTTATTTCCTACGCTTCTAGAAGATTTTATATCATATGCAGATTATTCAAACCTGCTGAAGAGATGGAACTTGTCCATGAAAATGCACTCCAGTGAAGAATCGGTACATTCACATTAAGAATGAAGCAAGTCCTCGGAATAAATGATTTACACTTCATTAAGGATCGATGACTGATTGGTGAAATGGGAAAATGTCCGACTAATTCCTGCTATTCATAGAGTTCCAAAGATAAAGACCAAATGGCAGCATTACCTTTCCATTGCTAATGATCACCGTTCTTCTACAGTACTGAGGTTAAAGATGGTATCATCACAAATCACATATGTTAAAGCGTGATGACACTTTGCTAAATCATCAGGAAGGAAAGGAAACTGGCATTGCTAATGCTTAGAACATTCTGTTTCCATTAGCATAGTTCACTTGCAAATGTGGCTTCAGATGTCTAGGATTATCAGGCTCTTTCTGATGAACAGTATTATGACAAATGATTTTTACTGGATTTTCTGTTGGGAGATTTTTTGTTTATGGAAACAGAGGAGGAGAAGAAGGTTTCAAATTCAGACATTACTTTCCTACGAATGACGTCTCCTGAATTGTCACATTTGGAAATGTAGATTATTTTCTGTAATAAAAAATAAAATAAAATAAAATGGGTACTATTTTCTCAATCGAAAATTAAAAACAAACAAAAATTTGACATCAACATAAGAAAATGCTACTCTTAAAAATATGAGATTAGAATTATAATTCTTCAAATAGCATGAATGTGGTTACCTAATACTAAGTATTACATGACCCTCTGCTGCAGGTCATAACAAACAGCCTGACTCTTCAGCTTTTAATGGTACTGAACATCATTTATTTGTGTGAGATCTCAGTACAGCAATTCATATAGACAGAACTATTCAACAGGAGCTGGTTCAATGATACTATAAATACATATGGTTTTTCACACTGTGATGGATCAGATTCTCCTATAGCTTTTGCAGTTGTTCATACTGATGCAATGTACCATTTTTTACATGGGAACACACTGGAATAAATGACTGTAAGATCAAACTTCAGGAGTTTGTGAATGGGATTCTAGGACATGGTTGCATGTGATAACAGGCGACGGGACTTGGTCTCTCACAGGTTGTCCTATGTTTTAATCATATATTCCTAATGCACAGAGCAAGGGATAATGAATATCAAACCATATGTTTACCAAAGGTTAGCAGTCCAGCTTAGGTGTGCTACAAGTGAGCAGGGAACTCCTTCTCCCAGTGTAACCGTGCAAGAATTACCCATTTGATTGAACTGTTGCTTTTCTGGAAGGTAAAAAGATATTTTCAAATCAGCATCAGTTCCCAGAGGACCAGGTCTGTTTGGGCAGGGTGCATGGACACTACTGTCTTTCCCCCTCATGCTAGCCTTCAGGTGCAGGCAGCACTACAAGTATGGCCAACCCCAGGAATTGAAAAATCGAGATTGAGATGCTTCCCCGAGTAATGAGATTGGCATCACTTCTATGTTTTTGCTTTTTTCTTATAAGTTCAGGCTAGATCCTTTCATTTTAAGCTTTTCTCATCATTCCACAGGTGAGAAACTTACCCCCGCAAATATAAATAAAGAAAAGAGCTGAGATTTTCAGGTTATAACATGACTCCAGGAACTGGCTCTCTGAGAACAACAAATGTCTCCATACTTGAATAAAATCTTGAGAATAGCCAATAGTGGTATTGGGGAGAGGGGATGCAGGCCCAGTCCTTCCAGAGCCCATGCGAGGAGAACATCAGGGGTCTGTGCATCCATGTTGGCCAGGGGATATGAATGCCTGGCACTGTTTTCAAAACATTCAGGAGGGATGGTTCAAGTTGTAGGGAACTATCTTCAGGAAGACCGGTTTGATTTGTTGGTGTGCAACAGATTTCCTGCATGACTTTGGGAAAGCCATTTAATTTTTCTGTGCCTTGGTTCCCCATAATTAACATGGGAAGACAGCCACTGCCTTGTGTCTCGGGTAAGTAGTGGGGGGGTGAGGAAAAACACATTCAAGATTGCTAGATGTTCAGCTATGATGGGAACAAGCATCCGCAGCTATGATGGGAACAGGCACCAAAAAGAACTTAAAGTATGGAGATGATGTTGCACAGCAGTGCCCTTTTGACTACTCGAAGGCTGTACTGAGCTCCCGTGCTAATTCATGCAGCCAGAGGAATTTACTAATCTACCCTGGATGCCAGAAGACTCAGGAAGCCATTGTAGAATAACCAGGGGCCTTCAGGCTGCAGGGACAGATCGGTCAGTAGATTCCCTCTGTTGCCCCAGGCAGGGAATAGAAGTGGCACAGAGTGGAAATAACGGGTCTATTCATGTAGAAAGGTATGTATTTGCAGTACAGCCTTTCAGCTGCACGCCACCTATCGCAATGGGACCCTCATCCTGACTGGATCACTGGGGAGCCACCACCACCACCACCATTGTAACTGCAGAACAATTTAGGAGGAGAAATGCTTGCATCTAAAAGGAAAAACAGGGGCAATTGTATTCCAGAGACTGAAGTTACCCAATCTAGCTTGTTCCAAGATGCAAGAGCCAACATCCCCCCCCACCCCGCCGCTTTTGCAAAACAAGGCAAGGAGTGCCAGAGTTTTAATGATTATGAATGTATAGGAACCAGGGTGGTGACATGACATCTCACAAGAAAGATGATACAGTCGGCCTCCGGGTGTTCTCAGGAGAACTGTTACAGAATTTGTCACAGACAATTGGTCATTTCTCTACAGGAGCGTCCTGACAATTGCTAGGCGTTTACTCACGCTCTACTTTCTTTCCAAATTTAGATTTTCATGGCAAAGAACATCAATTGTCTGTGCTCCTTGACTTTCCAACACGGAGGATTAGGAGGTATAAATGTCTAGCATAGCTCTCTCAAGAGAAAATTGTTTGTCAAAGAGGACTTGTTTTGCAGCTAGTCCTGAGGCTCCACGAGTACAAGACATTATTGAGAAGCAAATAAGAAAAAAACAAACCAAAAAGCCATTGATTTTCCTTTTTTTTCCCCTTCAGGTTTTATTGAAGAGAATTACAGGCCCGATTTGCATGAATGCTAAGGCTTGTATATCCAGAGCTGCAGAAAAGGGATTTAGTGTAAGTCTGAAGCCAGCCTCTCTTTCTCTTTACATGTCTTGGCTGTTTGGATTTCACCGCCCTCTTTCCAACCTGATTTTCTCTATATGGACCCAATCCTGTCAAGGGCTGAACAGTCAGAGCAAACTTTGGAGACCCTGGCATGGAAGGCATGTTTGGTCCATGGGACCATTTGCCTGTTCTCTGGGGAACGTATGACAAATTTGAGGCTTGATCCTGGCAAATCCTCAGTGCTCCTGGTTGGATGATTGGTATATTGATTGGAAGCAATATTTTATTTCAGGATCATACAAGGTGCTTGTTTTGCAGCAAGAGGAGGTGCATGCCACATTTTGCAAAACCCGCTGCTTTCGCAAACCCACGAAGAAAAGAACTCAGGGCTCAAAGGGTTCGCATAAATGGCATCAAGGGCAGTATCCCATTTAAGGAACTGTGCAAACATCACGGTGACTACAAAGAAGATTGGGGGTAAGTGACCTCAAACACCCCAGACAAACATTTGACTCCAGGTTACAGCTGACTGGAATCCTGAGGTTTTACTGGCCGGGGGCCAGTTCAAAACCCACTCTAACCACCCTAGTATTTTATAACATTGTAAAGACCATATTGTTTGAAACATTTCAATTTTTTTTTTTTTTTTTTACGCACAATCTGGCAGCTTCCCAAAACCATCTTAAATGAGCCAAAACTATCAGCAGCCACCCACCTTCCTGTCCATTACCTTCTGATTAATGACATTCCACCAACAGGGTCCGCCATTAAGAATCCCGCTACTGCCGGACCTCTGCATAAATAAGTCACTGAGACTTGTAAATTGTCTGTATAGCTTGCAGATGTGTTTTACATGGAGGTGTCTCTTTTTGTTATGTGGTCGCCACGCAAGAGGAGCTTCTCAGTAGGTGGAGAGGGAGATCAGTCCTCACTGCATCTCATAAAACCTTAATTAGACATAATGAAGCATGAAAAGAGCTGAAGAAAGCATTTCACTGCATTGGGTTGTAGCTACCCCATAGTCTGTCTGTGTAATAATTTTTGCATTCCTTATCTGTTAGCCTTATACCTTCTAGGCTGAAATATCCATTGTAATAATAAGCTACAATGGAACTATTCATTGAGAAGTTATGCAAAGGTTTTAGCCCCATTTTGGGGGGAATTTCAGAAAATATATTTGCTGGCTTTTATAGATGCGGCAAATAGATTTAAATAAATTACAGGAGAAATGTTATTTGGGCAGCTCCACTGGTGGCCATGCTGTTCCCTTATGGATTCTGCAACAGTGGGGTATTTTCCAGGTAGGAAGCTCAGAGACGCACACTGCCACTAGATGTTATGTTAAGACATCAATCAGTCAGAACTGGCATTAACGAGTCAACACTCCCAATGAATCCAACCTTGTTTTTATAAATAGAAAGCTTGGGAAGGGGCAGGGGGTGGGGGGAGCTGTATGTGTGAGATCGACCTCAGAAATAAAGTGGAACTGATTGTGTTTCAGATAAAATATCCATCCTATCGTCCGGTCTCTTAACAGGCTGAGTCCCAGATCTTATCTCCAGGAAATAACTGGGACCTGATCCTGTAAGCTGTACTCAAATGAGTACTACCATAATCTCTAAAGAGAATATTTGCATGAAAGGGTGGGATATAGAATTAGGCCCTGTGCTATAATGGGCCTCTTCTTTTCTGGAAGTGCCAATTTTGGATGAATTTGGAAGTGGTGTCTCCATTTTAATCCGCCCTCAACTGAGTAAAACATATTGGCTTCACTGGGGATTTGCCACAGAACTGAATAAAAAGCAAACTGGAACAAAATGGGCCCTTTCTTAGTAGGATCTTCCAGACTGCATTGTTTTAATACCTGTTGATAGGAGGTGGTCAGCAAGATCCTATTTTTTTGCCTTTGAAAACCTCATCTTCATGTGGATCCGGCTCTAGATAATTATGAAGATATCAGCCATTGTATGATGGTTACACCAATGCGGTAACACAGTATCACTTTCTGACATGATATTACACCATGACATTTTGGCCTTACCTGTAGCACAAGTTAAAAATCATATGAGCCATAAAAGCTTACAGCTGCAGTATTTTTTTGGCTATGTGATGTTTCTTTTTGTGTTTTTTTCCCCCAAATATTCCATTACCCTGTCACTAGCAGAGTTGAAATACAAAGTAAAAACATGAACAGAACATACACTGCTGAAAGTCAGAGGTTCACACTTACTGAAATACAATATAGCCTTTAAGATACTTGGGGTATGGAACAGATTATTAATAACATGCTTGAAATGTTGACAGGGGAGAAGTTATACCGTAAGAGGTTAGAAGCCCATGATAAAATTACTGACACAAGATAGAAAAATTCTACTACCAAGCCATAGCATTGTTTCAGAATTTAGATTACAAACTGTTAAAAATTAGTCTCATATTTCTGCTGCAAGATATATTTTCCATCCGGATTATTTTGTCAGCTTCGCTGAAGGGACATTTCTCCACTAATTAAAAGTATGGCTGTGGTCCTTCCTCAGACAGAAGATGCATTGAACCCATCTGGGTTGTGCCCGAGTAATGGGTGTAGAATCAAGCCACAGATATGCGTAAAATCAAGTGTCTGGCCTTATTGCGGACCAAAGTTTGTAGCCATCAGCTTCAATTGGTCAAAGTCTTGGCCCCGTTATATTATTGGTGGAGTTTGTCCCAATCAGTCCTGCAGCTGCATCTTAGAGTACAGGCTCAGCTTTTACTCATCCCCAAGATTGCAAACATATGGGTGGCATATAAGACCCATACATTTTAAACATTAAGCCTTCTTGAGAGCAAAAGACTCACAGCATTGGCTCAAGCCAGATATAATCCAAGCAGCCAAGGTGCACGGTTCCTCATACAGCTCTACTAGTACACTTCAGTTCAGACATACAACCACCCCAGAAATTCCAGTTACGGGCCTCTCTTGAGCAGAGACCACAATGCTCATTTGCACCAAATAATGGTGTTCATTTGCACCAAAGAGAATAATGTTGTTTTTTTTAAATGGACATTACTGTCTCGGGAATGGAATAGTTGATACTACTCATTGATTTTAATGTGTGATCCAATCCAAGATTTGAGCAAAGATCTCAGGAGGAGAAAGGATAAGGGACCAACTCATATTCAATACTTTGTTGAATAAATCAATAGCAGGGCATTCACTTGGCTTATTCTGTGGCTAAATATAATGTTACTTCTGAAGGCAAAGTTGACTTTTTAATGTTATTTACAGATGTATCGTTAAAAAAACTTCGTGTTTTTACAAAAACAAGGGATAAAATGTTAGAAAATGAAATCATCTCTCCTTCCAAGTATTCTAAGGATCATCAGAAAAAGCCCTTCTTTCATGGAGAGGGGTCAGCAGAAAAGATGGTTAAGTATCATTAATATTCAAGTGGAAAGATTTTCTATCGAATCCTAGGCAACAAGCCAAAATCCACATATAGATGCATATATTTTTTAAAGGCTGATATGTCTAGCATGATCAGGTAGTTTGATTATAGGTTTCTATGTGGAGATCCTTAAAATATACCCACGCAAATGACACGTGCATATATAAGTGGGGAGGGGGAACATATAGAGAGAAAGTTAGCTTAAAAATGCTGGAAATCATATTACAGAGGAGTACAGTAATAACCGTACAGCTGAGAGCTTGGGAATCCAACATTTCACTGACTCATCAGTTTCCATATCCAAAAATATATAGAAATGGGCATATATAGAAGGTTATTTTCCACTTATGACACTTTCTAGAAAGATTTTAATTTCTCAACCTTAGTAAAAATGCAGTCAATTTGTTCACATAGAAATAATGGTAGACTTGCTCATTTTATTCTTGGACATCTGTTTTCAAGAACGACCTCCTCCAGTTCATAAATCATCTGGAGTACTACTACTTTCCCATCTCACTTTTGTTAACATAAGGAATGTTTGCAAGGTTTGATTTCTTATCTATCAGCTAGCTGTAATGCTTCTTGCTTTGTAGACCCCGTCCAGTTCAGAAGGCTCTGCCCACCCCTCTATTAAGTGAAGCATTTAAGCCCATGCTTAACAAATACTATTCTACTCTGTATCCAAATATTTAAAATATTAATGTGCTCCAAGCACCAACAGAATTGTTAAAAATTGCTCATAGAAAATGCCTATTCACCCTTCTTTGAAATCTTGAGCTCTTTCACGCAACACTAGGTACTGGATAGTGATGTCTGCAGGCTCTTCATAGGTTTTAGGACTTTACTTTTAATTTGAAAAGACTGGATGATTCTTGGGCACCTGTAACGATGACATGATTTTGTTTTATTATCATATTATAAACACAAGTTTGACAAGTGGTTTGCCTGGTAGAGTTATATTTTCTGGCTGGCAGCCCTTACTTGTTTGACTCAGTGATTCAACAGACAAAACGTTTTTGAAGAGAATTCATCCAGTCTTGGCCAGTCCCATGGAGCAGGCTGAAATGAATAGACAAGGTAAATAAACTCCCTCAAAAATTTGCCAGTCTCAGTTGTCCTGCAACGCTGTCAAAATCTTGAAATTGTCTAAAAAAGTTCATTTCAGTTTCTTCTCTTGTCAGGGTAAGAATGCAAGGTACACATTCACAGAATAGACTTCAAATGCTTGAAAGAAAGCTTTGGAGATGTATTATATTATCTTAATCTATATAGGATGTTCAACTATAGTACATATAACAAATAGGGGTAATGGAACTTCTGAATAAATCTTTTCCTTTGAGTTGTGCAGAGAGGGAGGAGAGCAATGATTATTCACCATAATATGATACTGATAACAATAAAATAATGAATATGTGAATAATAATGATAGTGATAATAGTCATAGTAATCATAGTAATACAAGAAATCTTGAGGCGCTCTAACTTTCCCACAAGGAGATGTATCAACTGGGGCACTGGGAAATAATCAGCCATTGATAAAATGACCCAAAAAATAGAAATTATAATCCACTGCAACTCAGCTGATGAATTGTTCACAATAGGTATCAAACTGATGATTCATAAGTTAACAAGCCACACTCAGGCTATCAATACAAGGAAAGCAGTATAACTGTCTCTACAAGCAAGTTAAAAAATAGACCACACCAAAGGAGTGTTAACTGGGTCTATCACCTAGCTGACCCAGTTCTGGGCTGCATGTAGAGCTGTTCCCAGATCATTTTTGTATACCGAAGGTTGACCATTGGGATATTTACCATATGAATGCATTGGCTTAATTTAACGACAAGCTACTAAGAAAAGAAAAGAAACAAGCAAACAAAAAAAATCCAGGAGGGGGAAATTGGCACAAGGTAAAAAAGGCCACTCTTTTTTAGGGTGGGAGTAGTTTGAAAGACAACCTCAGACTGAGACCCAAGGGCTAACCCAAGAGGGTCTGAAAAGATGGGCTTGCTCAGCGTATTTACCATCAAGGTGTAGTAAAGTGCATGGGGGGCAGAGGTTAGTGAAGACTGCTGTTCTTAAAAACTTTTTGGAGGATGAAGATGCAACCAGGCCTAACACAGTGACAGCAAACCTGTACCCTACTCCTTTGCCTTGTATGAGGCCTGGTGAGAGGCAGAGCTACTGCTTGGCCATGTCACATACAGACTGAAGAATAAAAGCAAAATGATAAGGGTGCCAGCCTGGTGTGGAGGAACCCACATTTCATTCTCTTCCCTGCCACTGGCCATCTGCAGAGCACTAAGCAAGTCACAAAGAGTGGATTTTTTCTTACATTTCAATGAGAGTTAGGTCCTTAAATACCTTTAATCATCTGGCCCTACGGTGCCCAATTCACAGAGAAGTTCCTTACATTAAGACTCACTTTTGGGTCATCATACCCCGTTCTAAAATGCCATTGATGGTTTCTCCATAGCTTCTTGAGAAGCACTGGTGGGCCAGGCAACTTGCCTTCACTTCTTTCAGTGGACAACATAGCTTTGGGGCTTGCATTCCCATGCAGAAAACCAGGTAAAATCTGGTGATATATACAGCGAGTATTACAGTTGTAACAAGTCAGACGCTACTCTCTCAATATATGCACAGGCACTATGCGCACATGTTTATATCTATGCGAATATGGTGAAATAGAAAAAAAATAGATGCACATATACGTAGATATATAGACACACATAGTCCTGCTCAATTTCTATGAGACGCTACAAAATAGGTTTTCATTCAGCGGTGACTCATCTTTGGAGATCTTTTTTTTTCTTGCTGCTTAATCCAAGAAACTCTGACTAAGTCAGTTTTGCCACGTCCCAAGTGTAGCAGGGATTCCTCACAGTTTTTGATGCAAACAGAACTAGTAATTCTCCTCAGAAATAGCAAGAAATTGCTATTTGTGGGCTCATGCTTTACGCAATGATGACCTTGGCTGAGGCAACCCAAACAGAATGGGCCTCGGCGCATGAAGTCAATGCCATTGTGGTAAATAAAGGCAGCGCCAGAAGGGCATGATTTCAACATCCCCTGGCAAATGAAGCACGGGGCGCTACACTCATAAGCTGTATTTTTGTAACGACAGTCTGGGAACCCGATGGCACTATGTCATAGTGAGACAATCCAGTGTTGTCTGTCAGATTGGGGGGGGGGGGTTCATTTTTTTTTTAAACAGATGCTTTTTATACTGTACATGGCTGTTAAATTGAATTTGAATAAAACCCGAGGCACGGTGGAGATAGGCTGGAAGGAAAACGACAGGTATGTGTTGATAGCTCTGGCTGATGGTGGCGAGAGGTCTCCAAGAAGTTCAGGTTTTGATTAGGGCTTTGTGGTTGATCACCGTATGTTCGATAGGATTAGAGAAAACAAAAAATAAATAAAGGAGAAGGAATATAAAACCTGCCCCGGGACATCTAGAAGTCATCAGCTGGTGCGGTGGGGGTTAGGAAGAATTTTTCCTTCTGGCCAGTCTATACCACAACTGTCGACCTTCCTGTGAAGGATTGTGTGCCGGCCCAGAGAGAAGATGCTGGGCCAGATGAATGATGGGTGTGATACATCTAGCAAGTCCTTTGTCTTTCCAACCACTGTCTGCTCTCTCCATGAAATGTCAGAGACACTTGTGAATACACTAAACAGCTTTTCAGAGGCAGAAAACATTAACAGCAGAATAAATTTATTTCTCACAAGAGTTTGCATACCTGGGTTTCTTTGGGTTTGGGGTTTTTTGGGGGAGCGGGAAGGGGGCATGTTGTTTTCTCTCTCTCTCTCTCTTTTTTTTGGTTGTTTCTGTTTAAGTTTTTGTTTGCTTTTTTCGCCATCTTATGTATGTTTTGCTTTTGGTTTGTAGCCCAAAATACATCTCGAACTAAAAAACAGATACGGCCATCACACGTAAGCAAAGTGATAGGTAGACAGGAGTGGAACTAGTGTCAATATTCCCAAGGTTACGAGACACTCTGATATAATGTTTGTTTTTGTCAGTGATAAAACATTAAGTCTGAGCCAGGCCATGCATAGGCCAAAATTCAGACTCAGACTTACAGTTTGAACCAAGAGGTAAAGCCACAGATGACTATGTTTGTCTACCTGAAGCCATTAATCAATTCAGTTTCAGGAAAACTCATCCCAAAGTCCTTCAGAACTCAGCCCAACTTCACCAAAAAGTTAACCAAGCTTTGTGAGTTTCAAATTTATAAGGTTGTGTGTCTGTTCAAAGCATCCCTATGTAAAACTAAAGGCAGCTAACTCAAGGCAATTAAGTAGAGTGACATAGTTAGCAGGACTCTGCATGGTTGCTCATCACTTCCTCTTCCTGCTTCATAAATCAGTTTGACCCAAATCAGTTAAGTCTGTTACTACATTCAACCGGGTTGATCTTAAACCAGTTTCAGCCATTTTGAAACTGGTTTAAAGGCACTGAACTTCTGTTCTGTTACAGGTTTAAACTAGTTTCTGATCACTTCAACCAGTTTATGTGTAACTTCTGTCCCTAGCCTTGAAGGGTAATTAAGATGATTAAATTAGGTTCTGCAATTGATCCAAAAAACTCAAAAGGAATCTGACATATGGGCCTCTGTGCCACTATTCCTTCTTTTTTGTGTGTAAGTTTTGTTGGTAAGCTCCCAATTCACAGGCTCTTCTTTAATATCTCGCTAATAAAGCAGCAAGCTTTATCAAGCTCCCCTCATCATAGAGACCAGCTCATGGAAGTTGGACTTTCTCTACCACTGTCTCTGTCCTGTCCTCTGCTCAACTCTTTTCTATACCACACACACATCACTGATGTCTCCAAGCACCTACAAATAACATTAATGGTGTCCTTGTCTGTCAGATCCATACTCTGAAAGGTAGCATTGGTTGTAAGCAAGATTACAATTGTAACCAAAGCTGTTCAAGAGATAAGGAAGCCACAGGTAGAACAAAAAGATCCTCTGAACATAGAGTTTATCATAACTTTACTAGGCTAACTCTGGTGTCTGCTCGTGGTGGATTTCATCGCTGTGTCCTTCCATATCTGCTTACAGTGTGGCTTTTTCACTGGAGCGTGCTGTATGTGTTCGTTAGCTATTCTACAGTGTTTTGGAGGAAGAAATATTAACACAGACCTACCCTTTGGGTATGTTGAATCCCTTAGCCTTTTCCCCAATTCTCAGCTTTCTCTTTCCAAGACAGTTTTGTTAAGATGGTATGACCTCCCAGAGGCCTGCTTCGGAGTTGCACTAAATCTGTGATGAATAAAACAACTGTGGGGAGGCTGCCATAAATTAATTGAACTATTTTACATGAGTAAGAAAAGTAGCAGGAGATTTGAGACTGAAACACAAATACAACTAGTACTTGGGATTCATGCTTGAAAGATTGGTAGGGAGGGGATAAAAGATATCCTAATGGGTTGGGGTGGGGGGGATGAGAAACAAGCTTCTGCCCAGAGCATTTTGGTTAATAATAAGCAGTTTGGAGTGTCAATTTACATTTGCTTCACTAAATGTTGCTATTTAATGTTCATATTTTACTTTTAGAGGCATGTAATCAGCCAGCTGCTGTGGAGCTGTACTGCTGGCCTTCGGTGGCTGGAGTCTGAATTGCCCTCTGTAATTCATATATCCTCTAACACCTAGGGAAAGCCACTATGTAGGTGTCTCTGTTTATTTTGGGGGTGGGCTTGGTTGATTTGTTATGTTTTCTTTTCCTTTTTTCCCCAAGGAATCTGGGTTTGCTCCCTGCTGTCCCGAGGGGCTGCTGTGTCCTGCATGCTGACACATTTTACCATGAAGACATGCTGCAGAGCTGTTACATCAGTCAGGAGTGACATGTGTGCGAGTCACAGATGCCCAGGGAGGAGTTTCATCTAAGGGGAGTATTAAAAATTGGCTGTTGGGTAGGAGCAGCACTGTCCCCTGCAGGGCAAAAATCAAAACTTCTCACAGCTCCACGTCATATCTATGCCACTTGATGGCACTCAGAAATCCCCTTCCATCTCAAGCATTAAGGCCACCATCTGCCACCTTTACTTGCATGTTATGCAATGCTATGAATAGTGCAACAATCTGGGGGGGTTGGCACTACTCAATGTGCTTAAAGCTGAGGGCATCCCCCTTAGCAGTCAAGTTGCCCAACGTATGCCCTTTTCTTTCTCGGAGTATGCCATTTTCTCTCACTCCCCCACGGAGAGAGAGAAAGTGGAACATCCTGAAAGCAAGTGCTGGGAGGAAGTAACTTCTTCAAGCGCAGGGTAATTGTTTGACAATGCAGAGTTTGTTTGCAGAGGGAGTGAGCCTGTGTTGGCAGGGGCCATTACTCTGCTGGAGACAGAAATGCAGGACAAAACATGAAGGCTTGACAGAGAATCTCGAGTCAGCAGAGTCGCTTCTTTCTGAAATGCTTTGTGCCAGCACATCCAACTTTATTGCTGGTGCATTTGTTTTCAGGGGCAATTAATAGTGCCTGCAAGCTCGTTAAAGGGCCCAGTGGCAACTTGCACATTTCAGCCTTTTGTAGATAAGCATGTCCTTCTTCTGCTGTTGTCACTGGCTCCCAGGTACTTCAGGAGAGGTAAGAACGCAGCTAAGTCTGCAGTACCGAATGCTTGGGGCATCAGGGATTGCAATAAGATAGGTGGGAAGAATAATAGCGAAGAAGTAAATCACACAGCAAAATGTTATCTGTGATCATCGTTGCCCTGCATTTTAGAGCTGGAAGGAGGTTATCCCATGAGGATAAGATCTTGCCGATGAACAGATTTCACTGGAGTGAAAGAATGAGAGGGAGAGAGAGAGTTCAGTGTAGTTATATAGGAAAAATATGTATTGTGTATAAAGAACCTGGACACGATTTGTGTGCAGACAGGGAATGCAAAGGCTATTTGCCTGTGTACTGTCATTACAGGTGCAACGAGTGTTGGAGAAACAGGTATTATGGGGTTACTACTTCCTCCTCTTAACAGGTTGGGCATGGAGCAGGCAGGTAGGCACAAAGAGGGGAGAGGGAGGATCCTTGGCTGTCTATCCACAACAGCTGAGGCTATGCACTGGGCAAAGCGTGAGCCAAGTGTCTGCTTGGCTCCCAAGGCATTGCTTAACTCTGTGCTGGCACTCACTTAGGGCAGATTGCAATGTGCCAGTCTGGCCTGAAATGTGAACTAGAGGCAGTTAGGGAACAGAGCGTGTTACTAGAACTGTACACCTTTGCCAAAAGAGGTTTTTGCATGGTATATTATTTTGGAAAATATTTTAATTTATTTTCTTGACACCTGACGCGGAGCTTATGGACTTACATGTTCACTGGGGACAGTAGCTTTGCATTATGTGTTTGTACAGCATCTACACACTGCAGCTCTGGTTCATGCATTGGTTCCTATGCATTACCTCGACACAAAGTAATGATTAAAAAATTAAAATAATGAGATGAAAGAGCTCCATCTTTAACAATTAACTCCCCCTCTTCATTTACATATTTAAACAGCAACCCTCTGCATTCTTTTTCCACTGGATTAGAAGCCCAAATTGGTACCTGTGGGCTAAGTACAGTCAGTCAAAAAGCCCAAGGCTGAATCAATTCAATCTTTGCAAGTTAGTCTAAGCTGTGTAGATTCAACCAATAAGCAAGTGAACACACGTTCACTTCTGATTCTGGAAATGCCCAGGCCAGAAGCCGAGGGGCGCTAGAGCACGGCTCCCTGCTGGGCTGGAGCAGAGAGCTTTGGCCAAGGCTAGTGCGCCTACCCTACAAGGTGGGGTTTGCGGGGGAGGTGCAAAGCATCCTGGGATACTGGGAGGCTGTGAGTTAACTTGAATCTGGAGGGGATCTGGGGCAGAAGTTCAATAAACTGATTTAACCTAAGTCTGTTCAGTATGATACTACATCCATCCAGGTTTATCTGAAACCGGTTTTACCCATTTTGAAAGCAGTTTATGTGCACTGAACTTCTGTTGTAGTACAGATTTCATTTCTGATCACTTATACAGGTTTATGTGGAATTTCTGTCCCTGGCCTTGTTAATAACTTCATAATTTTCTTTATATTTAAACATGACAAACTCATAAGACCAAAATGGGTAACAATTCAGAGATTTTGCACACGTAAGTGAGCATTGTCATTAATGCATCATCAGTGTGTATCCTGCTGAGGCATTATGATTTTATACTGCCAGTTGAAATTTTTTGAATTTCAAAATTATGATGAAAAGAAATTTTCAATGATTTTAAATTTACTGGATAAAACAGGAAACAACATTTGCTTCTCTACCAAGTTCTAATCTGTCATTCTCCAAAAGACAGCCAACATTATTCATTAAGCTTTACAATATTCGTGGTGGAATAGGGAGGAATGAACGTCTTCATTTTATAAACGAAAAGATGGAGGCATAGGCAGAATGTGACTGAACCTAACTTCCCTCGCACTTAGTGTTTAAAAGCTTTTTAAAAAGTATGTGAGCTCATTGACCTGTTTCCCTGCAGCTTGTCCCAAGATTTGGCTGCAAGCAGGAGGCAGCTTTTGGTACACTGAGTTATGAGTGTGTAACATAGTGATGATGGACCGCTAATAACCAACCTCTGGTGGCAATACCAGAGAACGTAATGGAGGCTAAAAACAAGCCGAAAAAAATCTTTTCTATCAAAAGCTAGATAAGATCATTTAGTTCACTTATAAGCAACTGGTGGCTTCTTCTCTGGTTGGTTCTCAAAACACAGACTTAATTTTCTATAAAACAGCCAAAATTTGGAATAGCATCCTAAAGAATGGCTCACAAGTAGATGTGGGGGCAAATTTTCAACTCATGTAAACTGTCCTAGCAATCATGGGTTATAGCAGCTCAGTGCAGAGGAAAAAAATGGAGGAAAACTGTATTTGGGTAAAATTAAAACTTTCTAATTTTTCTTCTGGGGGTTATTAGGCTTCTTAAACTTTCCTTTCTTCAGATGAGATTTTGCTTGTGGTCCATCATTCCACAAGCAATACCACTAAGGGTAGGGTGTCATAAGATACTGCTCCGTGCTGGTAAGGGTATCACAATCAGGTTCATTGCTCATCACTGAAACTTGTGTGGAGGCATTGATACCCCTCACCTTTAAAGCTGATTTTGTAAGTAATATATAATGCACTGAGGGTCTTCCCTGAACGGAGATACAGGTGGCCCTAGGGCAACCGTCAATGATAATAAAGCAGAAGCAAAGCTAACTTCTTCTCAGTTTGAAGCCCTTACTTGAGACATAACTTTGTCTCTCTTCCACAGAGGGAACCTCTTACTGCGCAGTACACAAGGCAACCCTCTCAAAACACTGGTAAGATTGAACTATTTTCCTTGGAGGGTTTATTTTTTCCCTTTCTGGATGGTGGTTGAAGTGATAATTACTGAGTTCTGGTCCTAGCCCAAAAAATGTTGCAATACTGAACTGGTATACACACACACACACACACACCCTTGCATTTTGTGCAATCAGAAGACACAAAACAAAGGAAAAAAAAGAAATAAAGTAGACTCCCCCACCCCACAACTGAGTTTGCAAGCATGTGGTTAAAACAAGGTATGTTAAATGGTAATGATTTCATGGTACTTTTATCCAGAAGAAATCTAATTTCTTTTACTAGCTGCCAGGCATGTATAGGAATAATTACAGCGCTATTGGAGTACAACCACCTTTAGGGTAAAACGAAGGAGGCTTAGGACAGGAAGTGAAGAATATCAAGTTTGGTTGAAACTGAAAGGGAATTTAAAGGAAGTAGAATATGACTGCCAAAGGGAGACTACTGTGGAGGAACTGGTGTGAACATCTATATTCAGTTTGTAGCAATACCCATAAATGGGATATTTAAAAGATTTGGAAACTCGGGTAGTGGTTGCTTTTACTAGTTTATGAAACGTAGATAAATGGTGAATTGGTTCAAATTCTTTCGATATCTAGTAGGATCTGCCCGAATCACAGTGCACACAATACAATGAAATCTTGTTCCAGAGCCCATCTCAGTGAAAATGAACACGGGATGCCTGGCATATAACTCCCAGGAGGGAGAATGGTGGCTTAGCTGCACTGAAATATTTTGGGGTTTGGCTAAACTATTTGGGGTTTCTTTTACTTAAAAGAAAAACCTAAATTTTCTTCAGAAAAAAAAAGCTTTCTGTGTATTTTTCCCCTAAACCCCAATTTCCACTCAAGAACAGGACTAGTATTTTACCTGGAAACAATTTAACCCTCTATATTCGGCAAACCTATTCATTGCTTGGCAAAGAATTCTACTCGGCTTGTTCCTCTCATCTCTTCTCAATAGTATTTCGCAAAAAAGTCTAAACAGGAACCAATTAATTTATATTTTCCAATGAGCCTTAAACAAAGACACATCTTGAATTCGACAGAGGGCAAAATTGGATATTGTCTGGCACATCCCGGGAGCAGGACCTGACCTTCCCTCTAGCTCCAAATAGATTACAGTAGCTCTTGATCTTTCTTCTTGTTCAAGAAAAGGGAATTCTTTTTCTTTCTACTGAACTTATATACTTTTTTTCCAAACACTCTCAGTATTAATTTGGCACCAGGGAAGCATACTGGAACCTAGTTTTGGAGAATAAAGTCTGACCAAAGTTTTCCTTCTTTTAAAAAAAAGCCTCTCTGACATTTGTTGGAAATATTACTAGCAAATAGATCATGTGTTCCATTGCTCAGGAGATGCAATTAGATTTTCTGCAGGTTTGTAAAACAAACTATGGTCTAAGGATGTTGTCATGGAACCATTAGTTTGAGTCCCAGTTGGATAACTCAGTTTTTAATTATTAGGGCTACACTGCTTTCATTGGTGCACCTATATTGCAATGTTCAAAGGGATTTGGATGTCAAGGTCTAATTAAAATTATTGGGAATTGGGCATACAAATACTCCAGGTGGATTTGAAAGTGTCAGCTTATTAGTTTCCTTAAACAATCAGTTGCAAAAAAGCAACGTTTAGCTGCTAGAGAAGGATGTTACTCTCAGGTCTTGAAATGACTGGACTGATCCTTGTCTTGGTTTGAATCAACAGTTTCGAGCTACAGTATAGCCATGCTGATTTACAGCAATAGAGGGCATGTCCCTTTGTCTTGCCCTCTTTCTTGTGATCTGTGGGAAGCAAGATACCCCAGACCTACCTACTGCAGGATTCTTCCATGTAATGCTTCTGGCCACCTTAAGAAACACTGTACAACGTTAGATGGGGTCTGATCCAAAGTATGGCTCCATGTTCCTAACAACTGTGGAAGGGCCTGCTCCCCTGGAGGGCATCTTCAGGTGCGGGTGATTCAATAGGTAGCTTTAATTTCAAAACAAAAGCCATTTCAAAGCAGGAAGCCATTATTTTTTTCATGTGGAAAATATCAATGTGGCATGTTGAAATGATTTCAAAACTTTTTTACCCTCCATTTTTTTTTCCATGGAAAACCTTGAGTTTTAACTAAAAGGAATTTCTTCTTGGAGAAACAACAAAAATACTTAAAAAAATAGCAAGCCTAATGCTTAAGAGACCTAGCATCGGTGTTTTCTGCTTCCTGTGTGACCTTGGACAAGGCTACTTGAGGCCAAACTTTTAAAAGCACCTATTTTTACAAGCAGACGTAGGCACTGAGGAGCTTAAGAGTCATTGAAAGATTCATGGCCCTTAAGTCACTTTTGAGAATGGGTTTTTGATTCCTAGATCATTTAAATGCTTTTGAAAGTCTTACCCTTAACCATTTTGTGCCTCTGAAAAGGGGATCAAAGCACTAGATAAGGGATACTGTGTGTTAAAAATGATCTGGTGTTCCTATAGCAGCACAGGCCAGATGAATACGTAAGCAGGTAGGTAGATGCCGCTCTACCAAGAGAAAGTCTAAACGTAACGATGAGTCTGTAGTTGATCCTGGCGCATAACCTAGGCTCTTATGTACATTGCTTGCAAGCTTTTTTATCCAGGTCCTGCTTGATTTATTCCTTGGCTAGCCCTCAGATTCCTGTGGGTTTCTAATCTTCCCAGGTGTCTTCAGTAAGGAGGGAACCCTTGCCATGAAAGCGGTAAATGCACTTGAGATTGACACGCTGTTTTCAGATATCGCCGAAACTTTCAACAAGCAATACAGGGATCACTGTGCCATGGAGGAAGCTATCCGAAGGCTGAAAGAGGCTTCTGGCTGTGCTCCCACTAGCAGCCTGACAGACTGTATAGACAATATAAAGCGGGAACATGGTAAGCAACTGCAGACTAAAGCTACCTAAAGCCATTACTAAAACAATGGGGGCATCTACACAGTAATCAATATGCCGTAGTTATGGTGCATTCACTTTAGTACTTGGAGAACCAAGTACTAAATCAATGCATAGTAACTGGTGCTACTGCACAGTAGCGCCAGTGCACGGGGTCTTCCAGAAACTAACTGCACTGTAGCCTAGTACTACTGAGCAGTAGTGTATTAGCACAGGTTTTGTCCAACATGCTACTGCACAGTGTTATTAGGCTACTGTACAGTTAGCATCTCATGTAGATGCACCCAGTGAGGACCAAATGCATCACATAAAGTAGCAGCAGCATCTTCAAACCAATTCAGACACTCATCAGCTGGGCTCTGTAGAGAACAGTGTACGAACTCTTGGCTAGCAGAAAACTCAGCAACGAAGAGCCTGCATTTGATAGGCGTGCAGCAGTAGATGTAGTAATAAAGCCCACAGCAACTGAGTGTTAGAGCACAGTAAGAGTAGTAGCCTTTTCTGCCCCCCCAAGAATCTGTTTCAGTCCATTCAGGGGCCTAGAAAGAAAGTAGGGATAAAATAAAACTCTGCACCCATTTTAACCCTCCCCCGTCAGCCTTTTAAAAGGTTTTAGCTGGGTAGTGGGGAGTTGCTGCTCTGTAACATGGGGCACCACATGAATAGGTGGTGTGGTATTTGCTCTCCTCATAGTGCCTTTCTTCTGTCCTCAGAAAAACTAGGAGTGAGGTTCAACTCCAGCCTCCCACATGCTAGCGCCAGCATTAGAAAGCAGAATGACCCCTGTTTTGAATATTACCTTACTGAACCAAAAAGAATCAGATCTTGTGGTAGAGGTGGCATCTTTTATTAGACCAACTAATTTTTTGCAATTAAAAAAAAATGCTAAAGACATTTTTTAGCAAAAAATTAGTTGGTCTAATAAAAGACATTGCCTCTATCATGAGTTTTGATTCCTTTCGCCTCTAGACCACTATGGCTACAACCTGGATACCTCACTTAATTTTTTTCCCCCATCTGTTTAAGTTGGTCTAATAAAAGATATCAGATTCACCCAAAGAACCTTGTCACTTAACCAAAGCATTTGATAAATTCACTGATACTTGTGGTGCCACGTCCTGGATTTCTCCCTTAGTGTGCAACGCAGTCAAAACCCTATGGTTGTATCTTGGGGTGTGCCGAGGGCTAACAATTAATCCAGGTAGCTGGATCAGGAGCAGTCATTGCAAAGGAAAAAGAAGGGCCTAACAAACTGGTGTTGGCCCCAACAGCAGCCAAGGGAACTGTTTTTTGCTAATCTCTGGTGTACACCACAGGAATAAGCAGACAGGTTTATTATCCGCACCTGGAATTGGCAGGAAAATGGTACAGGGATGGCCTAAGACTCCTGGGTCACCTTCTTACAGCTGCTACTTCTGTTGGGGTGAACTTCATTTTTTTTTCCAGCCAGTTTGTACTGACCACACAAACCTCTCTCAGGTTCTCATCCAGTGTCTGGATTTGGCTTTCTTGTGCGGGTTCACACGACAGCAAAGCCGATCCTTCCTGTGTAATGTTGACCTGCTAAGCTACTGCAGAAAGGAAACCTAAACCAAAGGGGCCAACAAACCCACACGGAAGGAAAATCCATATGTTTGTGAAACCAGTAAGAAGAACAATGAAGAGTCTCATGAAAGATTAGAATGGATTTGCAATATACTTTTATAGGCTCACTCAAGGATTGACAGTTTGCAGTGAATAAATGGGAGTAAATGACAGAGGATTATGGGTCAAATTTACCCTGTCTAACTCCATTGGCTGCAATGGAGGAAATGTCAACACACCCGTGCCAAGGATGAATTTGGCTTTGTATGTTTAAGGAAGTGGCATGGAGGATTTTAGCTTATATTACTGGCAAATGCTTTTATTGTGCACATGCACACACACACATTGCTGATAAGGAAGTTGGAAAGAGCTTAATTTTGTGTCTTGGAGCAGATTTGTTGCTCTGAGTGTTTAGTACTTGAGGGGCAAAAGCATTGAGACATCTCTTTTGGACTCAAATCAGAATGAGCTAAATGGTTGAATATAATTTGTTTTGTCTTTCAGGTGCCTGCAGTTTGCAGGTGCACATGGATGGCTATAGCTTTTCACTCATTGTAAAGGAGAAAGAAGTGCCTGCAGACTTGGAGCAGGCCCAGCAGCAGGTGTGGGAACTGAATCGTGCCACAAAGCATGTCATTGCTACAGAAACAAAACTCCAGGAAATGATCTGTTCAGTGCTTCAGAGCCAGAGTCAGCTGGCAGAGAGAATGAAAGCCACAAACCCAGAGTACCTGGACCAGGTACGGCTAGACGCTAACCTGAGAGAGAATATCCAAACCGTGAGCCAGGCCAAAGAGCTCTCCAAGCAGTATGGCAAAGATGCCAGCAGCGTGCTGAAAGAAATGGCTCACCTAGCTGGTATGATCCTGTAAAAGGTTCAAAAAGTAAGGATCCAGCTGGTATTTATACCTTCCCCTTTGTACCTAAAATCTACAGAGTGCCGAAGAGCACACCTTGGTACAGCCGTGATTATCTGGGCAATTAGCACACGTATAGGTAGTTGTACTAGGTCTGGTTTATTTAGCCAAGGAACCTGAATCAGGAGAGTAGGATTTCTTCTCAAGGGGCTGAAGTGATGGACAAAAAGTATGTCCTCCTTTTCATCTGCCAAGCACTCAAGCCCTCTTGCAGGGTTTCAGCCCACCAACACCTCCAGTGCTACTTCAATATCTGCAGAACCAGAGAAGTACAAAGTAATGAGAGTTAGGCCTGAATATAGCCCAGAGACCATATGTGGCTTATCTAAAGCCACCTAAATAAAGCAGCTTATATAAGAATTCAGAAGTCCCACCCCTTTTTTCTAGGTTCAACAAAGCTGTCTTCCAAACTGAAGGCATTCCCTCATGTTAAAACCAAGTGCTCAGACCAAGGCTTAAAAATTCCCTTTCAAGCAATAAAGATCTACTTTGTATTGCTTCTTAGAGCTATGGAAAGGAAATATGATTAATTCTGCTATCAGAAGCTGCTCTTCCCCTCCTTCTAATCTTGAAATTTCTAGAGGGCTTTCATTGAGACAGAGATTCAAGGCTGGTCACATATTGCTGAAACCACATGGGTATCTTGCACTTTAGGATTGAGCTGCATAAAGACAGCTCTGGAGGGATGGAATAGCAGGAGTTGGTGCAGATTAGCATAAAGGTGCCTTGTAGGGTGGCAGCAAGGGAAGTGAAACACAAGGAGGACGGCACGAGTAGTGTGCTTTGGGTATGAGGTGTATTATCCCATGCTAGGATAGTATGGGGGCCACAAATTTGGACTGAAGTGCATCAGAAAAGCCAAGATGATGACTTAAAGTTGGAACAACATGGTTATGTATGCTTCAAGTCCAGATTGAGAGGCACCTGACAGCCTGAATGTGTTTGTATTATACTTAATCACAGCCAGTGCCATTAATTTGCTTACTACGGACACCCTCGGTGAATTCAAATTGCAGCTTGCAAATGCCAGAGTGCTTGCCATCAAGAAAGTGAAGGAGAGTCTACTGAACACTTAGCAGTGATGTTTCATCCCTTTGAAGACCACTTGGATTACACCTGAATTGTCTTGCACACCTTCAACTGAGCCTTGAGGCTTAAGTTGACCAAGAGAATTCAATTTTTCAATAATTCTTTAGGCCACAAAGCTACTCGCTAATACCAAGAAGAAAGTGGGCCTGTTGGAGGAAGGGACTGTGTGTCCGAGGGGAAGGAAGCGAAGGAGGGGGGGAGATCAGATAAATATGCAAGTGCTGGATCTGGCTACTGGTTGAAAAGCTCATTGAATTCACCACATTTTTTAAGGATGAGGGAGAGAATAAAAACCACAAATGAAACCTTACTCAGCCTGCTCAAGCACCACAAATAACTACAAAGGGAGCTCAACCTCTGGGTTTTTAGACTGTCTCTGCCCTGCCTGGTATTATTTTTTAAGTCTTGTTTCCATGCACCCCTGCTCACCCCCAAAATACGTCCGAGTATCCCGAGAGACTTCCTTTGGCCTTTGGCATCCTTTTGCCAACTTTCGTACCTCTATCAGCTCACCCACCTCACAGAGGAAGATTGCAGCAGGGCTCTTTGCCCTGTCAGGGAGGCTTTCTTGGTAAATGTCCATGTGAATCTGTCCTGCCAGAAAGCCAAACTATTCAGACATTTCCTTTCAGGAGTTTCAGGATGCCCATTCATTAGACACAAATTTTGCACAAACTAAAAGATTCCAAATTTTATTATTATTTTCTGAAAGCAAGTGAATGCCCCTGCAACCAGGTTGGGCTGACAAGATAGCCTACCTGCCCCCGCCTACATCCAATGCTTGCGGTTTCTACCTCCCTTCTTTTATTTCTTTTCCTTCTGTTTTTAAGGAATATGGGGAACAGGTTCATTGCCACAGCTATTTCCTGCTGCTCTCCCCATAGCATGCTGACAACTTCTTCTGGTAGGCTCCCAAGTATTTGTTTTTCAAACAAATGGACATTTTTAGTTATCAACATCTCAGAAAGTTCACTTGATGGGTGCAGCTTCTAGGAGCACTAGGTTTTCTCAGATTTGTTACCCCCCCTTTCCCATGAAAAAAATAATTTCAGGTGCTTTACCACGAGATATATTGGGATCTTTGCCTTCTGTTTATCAAAGTGAATAAATATGATTACAATGTAATCAGTTATCAAGGCCATTGGCTCTTCCAGTAAGAGTAGGTGCATAGATTAGCACACAAGGAAAAACCGGTTTT
Source organism: Crocodylus siamensis (assembly GCF_052110815.1). NCBI lineage: Eukaryota > Metazoa > Chordata > Crocodylia > Crocodylidae > Crocodylus > Crocodylus siamensis. The sequence continues at coordinate 76,849,272 of NC_143402.1, read as the reverse complement.
CTACATGCCATGTATGTGTAGGATCAAAGTAATACAATACACGTGACAGCACATTCAAAATATATCCTCCATTCAGCTGATCTGGGTGATGTTCCTTTTCAGTGGAAGAGCTAACTACATTGCAATCTCCTACATCAGACATTTTTAATTAACGCTGGTCACTTGTATAGGAATATGCAATATATTTAATGAAACATATATACGGGCTATATTATTCTCCCATGTCGGGAACTCTCATATATGCTTCTTTGGCTATTGTTACACTCAGACACACCACAAACCTCATAATGTCTGTGGTTGATTCAGTCCAGTGCACTCAGACATGTCTAAGGGCTATTTGGAAATGTACGTTTTGGAACGCGCCGGCATTCCAGCGCTGCCATATTCACGATGGGAGTGCTCACTAACGTGATGAAAGGATGGATTCTGTGAACCTGAAAAACACAAGCCAGATCTTCAGCTGGTATAACTTGATGTAGATCCATGGAAATCAAGCTGAGGATCAAGCCTATGGAGAAGGAATTAGGGCTGGTCACAACATTTCAACAGAACACGTTTCCATGGAAAAATGCCATTGCATCCCAAACGGTGCCTTTTGAGAAAACATCCAATTTGACAAGAGTTGCAACAGAGGTCCATGATGGATGAGAGACAGACAGAGCGAAAACCTGACCTTTTTGATCTGAAAACAGATGTTTCAACACAATTCTTTTTCACAAGAACCTTTGAAAGCATTTGTTTTTATTTCTATGCAGAACAAATACAAAATTCAAAACTTTGGAAGTTGTCGGGTGATGGAATTGTCATTTTTCTGGCCAGATCTAATAATGCCTCCTGTGAGCATTCCCACTGAAGTCAAACTGGTGTGACTGTTTCTATGAGTCAGTGCTTCTTGACTTGGGTAGGAGTTGGGAAATGTGGCCCCGGTCAGTAGTGGAGTCACATTTCCCTGCCCGCTGCCTCTCAAGTGCCAATGAAATGAAAAGATGGCCTTCAGTCTAAGGTATTGCTAGAGTCACTTGGTTTCCGTTCCTTCCTCCACCATACATTTTCTGTGTGAACTTGAAGAGAATCAATGAGTCTCTTACTTCCCCACCTGTAAGGGCAATACTACTTCAGAGGGGTGCTGGGGTGATCGTGGATACATTAACAACTGTGAGGTACTCCACTTTCATGGTGAGCTGGGCCTCCGATATCTCGGAGCATCCTACTTCTCACTCAAGCAATAGTACCAAATACCGGATAACTCACAAGATTTTCCACGTTTGTTTTGCCAGACCCATGGGTGGGAAAAATAGCTATATTGTAGTGTCTGTACTCAAACCAAATTGAATCTTGTTGAGGTTCTTCCATTGCCGGAGATTTTTCTGCCTGTTTCAGAGCAAGATGGTTTTTCTGCGTCTGGTCGTGGCCACAGCTCAAGCATACGGGGGTTTGTTGCAGGACTGAAAAAAAACCCCAACCGAAAACAAATGATGGGATGGGGGAAGCATTTCAAATCTTGAAAAGTAATTTGGGGAGGGTGATTCTTGGAGATGGTGGGAGCAGATTCTAATGCTAATTCCATCCCATTCTTTTCACGGGGATCCCGCACCCCAAGATTTCGGGAGTCGCAAGGCTGACTGGGGTTTGAAGCACAATGCGGGGCTTCCATAAATGTTCGGTCTTTCTAGGAAAAAAGGGGCACTGCACTGAAATATTTGGATCTCTGATTGGCGTTATTAAAGATGTTGGCCATCTGGACCCCACTCGGTTTAATTAGTCATCAGCAGGGTGGCGTTCTCGTAATAAAAATCCTCCGCTCTTTTCGCCCTGCCTCCGCGTGCAGACTTTGCAGGGCTCGCCCATCTCCGATTTCGTACTGCGGAGGGTGGATGTATTCTCACTTAACAGCCATCCACCCTGGAGCTCACAGGCCAGCAGCATGTTACTTGGCAGAGCCGCTAAGCATAAGCCCGTAAAGTGCAGCAGGCTGGAAACGTTGCAGCCAAATATGGCAAAGGAGCCAGGAGCATGTGATTCACCCCACCCTCGTTTGTAAGTCATTCTGGTGTCAGGCTTCCAAACTTCATTACTTTGCAGAAAAATAAAACAGGGGATTAGGAAGCAGGGGGAACAGAAGGGGAGACAAAGAAAGGGAAGTAAAACCTGAACAATATAGAAGGGTCCCCAAGCACTGTGGGTATCTTGAAAGTCCTAGGTGTTGAGCCGGTCTTACTGGTTTCAAACGAATTTCCCCCTGATCTCCATTTCCTCCTTTCACTCTAGCTACCATGTAGCAGAAAGGGAATTAGGTGGATTGAGTGAATCCATTTATTTCAGCTTTTCCTGTGCCAAGACAATCGATAACCACCCGACCCTTGCTCTCATTACATTCCTCTTGCCGTCCGCATTTTCGGCATAGGCAGAATTACCAGCAGAAGCAGGTACGTAGCCTCTACCCCAGAGATCGTGCTACTTCATCATCCCAAGGGAGATTTTCTGAAGCTGGCCCTATTCATATAATAAACAGAATTAAGAGCAAGCAAAAACAAACGAAAGAAGAAACGAAAGAAAAAGCAATGGATTATAAAGGCCAGGAAAGAATTTAAAGTAAGATTCGCCCTGGGGGAGAGGGAGACGGAGGGAAGTATTACAAATCTGCCCCGTTTCATCCAGCAGCAATGGCTGATGGCTGGCTGAAAACATAGTGAACTGACTTGTAAGGGTTGAGAGAGGTTTGCAAGGAAGATCTCCCTTTCTGCCATCCTGCCAGGGTCCCTTATTCTCAGCTTCCTGTCAGCTCTCCACCCTCCTCTTCTCTTTAATTCTTAATGCTCTGTCTGCACAAGTCCCATTCAGACTCCTAAACCCACTCCTCCACCCCTCACATCACTGTAGACCCAAAAGACACAAATAATATGGAAAAAGGAACGTCTTTACCGTTCAGGATGTATGCAATCAGTTGACGGGGAAGGCTCTAGCCTACGCTGTCGTTTTATCATACTCAGAGCGCTGCAAAATCTGGATCCAAAACTGTTCATGAAAACAGGTGCCAGTCTAAGCCAGAGGGTTTAGGTTTGCTGAGAGAGGGGAACTGCTGTGCAGCCCAGAAGCTAACAGCTGCAAAGCTAACAAATCCAGACCTACCCGAGGAGCTGGACAGGGTAGGATAAGAGCAAGATAGCTAGTTTCTCCTTCCCTCGGGGGAACTTCTTTGTTCAAAATAGCAGGAAGATGAATGATAACATGGGAAGTGTCTGAACCAATGCTAAGTGCAAGACATGCTATTAATAATATTTTTCTAGCTTGGGGGAAGGCACTTCCTTCCATTGGATTATTAATCATCATCATCATTATTATCGTTATTATTTTCACACCCCCTTTACTGTACAGCAAAAGGCCTGTAAGGACAAGAAACCAAAGGAAACGGTTGATCCCACCACCGATCTCCTCTTGAAAACACTAACGTTTTAAAGCAATAATAAAACAAAGAGCTTTCAGGAGCAGCAGCAGCAGCAGGCGAATGTAAAGTGATATATTTCAGACCTGGGAGCATGGTGTAACTTACTCTTGCCTCTGCTGCCTGTTTATTGTGTTTGTCTGGTTGCCTCGGGAACCAGCTCACGCCGTTTCACTCATTTTATAATGTTCCTGTAAATGTTAGGTAGGGCCCGGGATTTATTATACACTGTCAACACCTAAAATGGAACGCGCCGCTTAGTGTCGTTTATTTGGCAAGACGCCTCTCCTCGGTCCTTAAAACACACGCGCGCGCGCGCACACACACACACACAACCTTTTCTTATTCGGATATGCGTGTGTGTGCGCGCGCGTGTGCACATGCATCTCTCTGCAAAAATAAATAAGCCCTTTCAGCTTTCCGGAGCAGCCCCCGCCCAGGGGAGAACTGATTTTGGGTGGTATAAAGCTTGGGTTAAGGAACCGTCTGGGGGAGGGAGCAGCCAGGGGCCTGCCGTTGGGAGGGAGCTCTGACTCACGCTATTTGCAAGAGGCGAACGTTTGGGGGACGGGAGGAGGGCGTGTTTACCAAGAGGGTTTTTCGTCCCTAAACAAGCAACGTGACCCCGTTGCGGCCATCCCAAAGGCCTCTGCTGATGTGGGAGATGAATCATCTGAATGATAGGGGTTGGAGAGGTCTGGTGTCCTTTCCCTTCAGTGGTCGCTCAGCGCGACGGGGCAGATTTGACTGCAGACCAGAAGGCGCGAGACCTTTCTTACGGGGTGGCCAGCCAAGATGGCATATGTCATGTCACCAAGCAGGTTATTAACCCTATGAACGCTGATGGTAGGCATAACAGGAACCTGCTCTCTTTATGGATGGCTGATCACCGAGTCTACGTGTTTCCAAGCTGCTCCTCCTTCTTGTTCCTACCTCCTGCAAAATGCAGCCTAATCTTCATCTCAGCTCCTCCTCTTTCCTTCCCCGACCCCAGTGAAGCCCTCCCACTTCTGTCTCCTGCAATAAGTACAAGAGCATCTTCTTATATGCTGGGCTTTCCCCCCATGACTTTCACACTGGTGCCAACTGCCAGCTTTATGTCAGCTCCTCCCTACTTTGGTGCCTCATCAGGGATGGGTCAATAATTGTGGGGTGGGGAAGGAGGGAGGAACTGGAATAATTAGTCTTTTTATAGTGATACTCATTTTTAGTGGGACCAAAAAGGAAGATTTTTTTGGTCAATGGAAAATTTCAGAATGTTAAATTGAAAGAAGTTTGCTCCAGTTTTGGCTCTTTAAAAGTTATGTTTTTAATAAGATTCAAGGAAAGTTCCAGTTGAAAACTCATTGCAAATGGAAAAAAAATGCAAATGTTTTCTTTAAAAAAAGAAAAGTTTAAACATTAGTTTTTTCCCTCTAAAGACACAGTTTGACAAAATGGATAGGCATTTGGAATACGATTCCCAGATCTCTGCTGAATATACGTGCATGTAAAAAACGTCACTCCACTCTACTCCTAATGGGACTCATGGCACTGCAATGGGTACTGACCTGGCAGTGAATGACGGCTGCTCATACTGGAAACAGAGCTGTGGGGCAGCTGGATCTGTAGAGGGAGAACAATCAGGGAGTGTGGTCTTGCTTCTTCCAACATTTCCAAGTTGCCTCTGCTCCTTGTGACCACAAACTCTTTCCTCCTTGACACTGTGCCACCCCTTTGCATCTAGCCAGTGCCCAAAGCATTAAGGATCTTGGGATGAGTCATTTCCCTAAGAGTTAAGATACAGCAGATGGAGAATCTTAAACAAGTTCTGAACTACTAAGGAAAGGCAATACCCCAAGACAGAGGTTTTCAACCTGTGGTCTACAGACCCCTGGGGGTCCACAGACTATGCCTAAGGGGTCTGCAAAAGATGACTAGGATCAAGAGTGCATGAATACCCATACTTACAATTCAAAGGGGTCCATACCTCCATACAAATGTTTTAAAGGGGTCTGCAAATAAAATACAGTTGAAAATCACTGCCTTAAGCAAAAATATTATTATTATTATTATTAATAATAATTATTATAATAATCAGAAGTAATTGTCAGGAAAGATAATCACTCAAGAAAATCTGGGTCTTCACTTGATTGGTCAAGAACACTCAGCATAAGATCTGTTTTCTCACTTAGTATGTGATAGGGAAGTTGAGTTGCCCAGTAAATAGTGAACTGGGGAATCGAGGCAAGCATGTGCATGTGTGCATATGGGCACACCTATTTATATCCATCTCTATGTGAACCAATAAATATGAGATTATTTTTGTTTCAAGTGAAGCTGGAATTCCTAGATCATTTTTCTCTCTTCTGGTGATGTTTTCTGAGGGCTATTTTGTATGAAAGCATATGTTGTGCCACAGTTGTGAATAGCATTTTTCTTAATTTTCTGTTGAAATTAAATTACCCATTTGCATAGGTACACCTACACAAATCAATGCTGGTGTGTCCTTTCTACAGCTCTTCCCCCTGTCTCTCCTTCCAAGCATATGATGGTATTATAGATTTAGGTAATTTCATTTTCAAATACTCCGTCAATCAACACAGAAAAAAAAAAGTGTATTTGCTCTTCTATTAAAATAAAGTGTATTGTTATGAGGAAAATGGGCAAAACTCCTTTTTTAATCAGCCTAACAGACTGCGTAGGACAGCAACAGTGGCAGCACTGTGTCAGTGAAATCACAGCTGTTCCTTTTAATTACCTCCTAATTTGCTCTCTGGTGCTGATAATTGGAATAATTTGCCTGCAGAAACCTGTGAGGTCACAGATGCTAACTGATTTTGTCTTGCTTAATCAGCTCCTCAAGAAACAGACTCTGTTTCATGGACTGCTTTTTAAGCCGAGTGCTGGTGTTGTGTGATACAGGGAAACAAAATCATGCACACACACAAATCACCCAGCCATCCACTGTCCAAAATCGGATTACAACTTTAAGCCAGCTCCCTGCATTGAAAGGTGAAAGACCACAATTTAGTTTTATGGCTGTAGAAAATGACCTCAGGTGACACTGCAAAGCACCGGTGCATATGTATTACATATAAAACAGGGACACAGTAAGCTTATTCCAAGTCAACTGTGCTCAGAGATGTGGAGTTTGCAAGCATTTTTTCTTGCTTGTGCTTGGTGGCCAGATAAGTTTTAATGGAAAAAATAGTGTAGTCTTACATGCCTAGCAAAAGAGAATAAATCATGAAATGGTCTATTTAATTTTCTTTTAAAAAAAATCAGGTGCTCAGTGTTTTCATTTAAGGAGGCTCTGTTATTCTATTTCCAGAAAATGCATTATATTACTATTATTTCATAGAGAAAAATAATGGAAGAGACTTCTTATCAAATGCTGATGTATCTCATAATAAAGGCATTATTTGGGAATAGAGATTCTCACTAGCCTTGAATATGCTGTGAAATTTTTGACTATTATTGTAAAACCATCTGACTGGTGGTGAAAGTCATGGGACGGTTTTACCAGCTTTTGAAGCCTGTGTTACAAAGATCCATCAGTGCAAAGCAGGTTTAAGCTGTGGCTGAAGAGCCAGCCTCAGTATTCAACTTGCATTTGGGATGATGAGTCTGATCCACCTGCATTTGCCTCGGACATTGGAGAGTGCAAGAAACCCCAGTCCCGACAGTTATGGGAAAACTTACCCACGACACCATTTCTTCCTTTGAAAGGCACAAAAAGCCTACTTGTGTGTGTGCTCTTTGGGTCATGGACCAACCGTCTTTGTGCAGAGCCTAGCAAAATTGGGATTTTGGACATAATTACAATACAAACACACCTCCTAATAAAAACCAGTAAGATTCCCAATGTCTTCAGAAAGTTAATGAGGTTCAGGTGCCCAAGTCCCTGCAGGTGACCTGTTTAATGAAACCTCATTTGCTGCCATCTTTGTTCTCCCCTTTAGATGAATGCAGGGTGTACTTATGAAATCAGGGGTATTTCAGGTGTTGGCCATTGTTGCATTTGAATCAGCTGTTCTCACTAGAAAAGCCCAGGATGCGTGAAAGGGTCAGCTAGCCCTCTGACACGACAGCCGAAACACAGGAAGCAAAAAGGAGCCAGGGTGCTGTGACTCTGGGATTCGCAAGAACTTTCACTCCTCCTGCCAAGGGGAATAAATGCATCTTTAATACTGATACAGATAAAAAAAAAAGAGCTAAATGCATCTCTATTAGTAGCCTCTGAGCTGCAACTGCAAAAGGAGCACAGTTGTAGCTGAACGTACATTTGCTCCATACGCAACCACTTCTTTTGCTATATCCGATTGTCGCCTTTTCTGCTTGCTTGAGGTTAAGCACATGCGTGTTTGCAGAACCGAGGCCAAAGGCACACAATCCAGGTTCACTTTTCAACTGTAAATTTCCATTTCCCATTCCTCACATTTAGAAAAAAAAAATAGAAGCAGATTGTAGGTCTGCAAAGATTTATGGTTCCATTCTATAATATCTATCATTTTAAATACAGCACCGTTGCTGACAACGATCGTGGATAGACTGGTAAAGTACTTAAAAAAAAGAAAGACACATGACATAAAACAATATATCCAGATCCATTTAAAGAACCTTTGTCAGGCACAGACTAACTTTGAAACATATTTCACCAAACTCCTATTTATATTTCAAGGATCATTTTTCTCCCCCCTTCTTCAGGCCATTTCTCATTCTTCTGACCTGCCACGGCATTTGCGGAGAAGTCTTCCTTTTTCTCACTCACCAGCCTCCTTGCCCTGGCAGGACATTGCAGGAGGGGACATGTGATAGTTCCCATATCACTGGTGAACAATGGTGGCACAACTTCACCGTCCGAAGTAGTTTCTTTTAATAACCTTTATTTAAAAAATACAGTCGTTTCAAGTTGCTGCCTGGCAAGCGTTTATAAGGATTGCAGAGTATAGGGAGGACTTCCAAAAGCTGTAAGATATGAGGGAACTCCAGTTTCTTACTTTGCTGAAAACTCTACCCAAAAGGTGTCTATTCTAGCAACAAGCAAAACTATACTTGGCAAATGCCAAATAGTAAACTTTACTACCCATTAAAGTATAGGGCTGTATTGTGCTTGGCCTGATGAAGATGTGTAGGAAAGAAGGAGCAATTTTATTTTTCCCAGGTTGTCCCCCAAGGCAGAGGAATGGTCGTTCATTTTTGGATGTCTTCCTTGAGTCTCCTAAGACCTGATTTTGAGAGCTGCTGAGCAATTGCCTCTCTCATGGAAATGAATTGCATCCATAGAAATGGATTGTCTTTGAAAGCCAGGCCCTTTGTAATGCAGGCATTGGCCTTGAAAACCTGATTCATTTGGCCTTGTGGATATTGTTGAAAGTGGAGGCCTAACTCTCATTGCCAAGGTCACACAGCAGATTGGTGGTAGTCTTGGGACCAAAAGCCAGATCCTGCTCATCGTGTTTTGCTCTACACGTTCCTCCTTTCTCTGACATAAATTGGACTTTGCTTTCCAGAGTGCGCGGGCTGCCTTGGTCACATTTTGCATGCACCCGAGAGTTGCACAATCATAGGCTATAAACACTTGGAAAAGTCTGTAGAGTCCAGGTGTGAAAAGTATATTGCATGTGATTAGCATGGGGGACTTCAGCACAGACCCATCTTTCTGGGGCAGTACCAGGCCAGGGACAGATGTGGACCACCTTAGCTCTGGATTTAGCCAACAGAGCAAATTCTTGGAAATCAGGGGTGTGAACGCATGCACTTTCTTTTATTTTGCAAGGATAAGCCTCAGCAGCCAGCTCCGCGGCTCATACACATCAAAACATACCCTGCACGCACAGTCCTCAGCAACAAGATCTGGGGGCCCCATGCAGTCACCACTTCTTATTAAATTTGCCCAGTGATACAGAAAAGGCTTTTCTGTTAAAACTTACTGAAAAGCTGCAGACAGTGCTTTAGTTCAAGGGGGAGATTAGTTTTTTGTAACAACCAGGCCTGTTCTTATATTTCCCCACTCTGTCTTTCCCTCTCTCCCTTTCCTCATGATCCCCCAGCCCCCTTCTTAATCATGTGTTTTCTCCCGATACAGTTGAGCTCAACAAAGGCAATCGGGGGTTCCTACATGTCTGCGGTGTATAATCTCTCTCATTCCTGCTGAGCAGGAACATGAAAAAGAGCACCAAATCCATCAGAGCTCAGTCTCCTTGCTTCCTAAAGCACAGGAACAGGAAAGGAAGGGCTTGCGACTCTACTGGTGTAAAGACCCAATGGGACAAAGCAGTCAGCGGTGTGTAAATGGTGAAGACAGATTAGTCCTCCCCAGACATCCCAATTTTTCTTCCTCCTCTTTTCTTGTTAGAGCCATTTAAAGCCCAGATGTTTTTATATCTATGGTCTTAACGCAGTTACTCATGACAGTGTGAGAAACAGCTGGTCTGATGTCCTCCTCCATGCCCCTGATGGAAGTAGTTTAACACAAAAAGTGCAAAAATGCTCAAGTCAAGATGAACTGAAAACTGCAAGGGGACTATACCAGGCTCCTGCCTTGAAACGCCTTGAAACCACTGGCAAAATTGTAATGTTCCTGCACAGCCGACATGCTTTATTGTTTAACCGTTTTAGCGTACCGCAATCTCCTTTGTGAGATACATGTTTCACATAGTTACACCCACACTGTGCCCCGACTTACCATGACGGTGGACATAGCATACGGACTTTGAGAAACTCTCCCATCCTTGCACCCTACTGCCTGTTGTTAGGAATATTTAGGTTTTCCATGCGCTCCTTAATTTTAATAAAAGTAAAACTTTCCAAAAAAGTAGCATTTGGTGCGGGGTTCAGGGGGAACTGCACCTCAAGCTGCTGAGAGGCAAAACTTGTGACATAGGTGACCCTGTGTGTGTTAAGGCGCAGTGGGCTGAAAACTGCAGGGATGGCAGCCCCTGCTGAGCCATGAAACCTGCCAGCTGTTGAGGAGATAGGTGCAGGGGAGTTCTGGGTTCTTGGGCCCCCCATCCATGGGAGCGTGATGGGCCCGTGGTGGCCTGGGCACCCCTGTCCATGGGAGCGTGATGGGCCCGTGGTGGCCTGGGCACCCCTGTCCATGGGAGCATGATGGGCCCATGAGGCCCTTCACCTCTAGCTGGTGGCAGGCAAAACTCATGATGTGGGTGCTTGTTCAACTGACTGTCTCTGTCTTGGAGCAGTTGATTGTCTGTATTGATCACTTCCTCTCCTTAGTCTGTGGTGTTGTAGGTGTTAATCCTGCCTAATTAACTCGTTAACACTTAATTAACACCTACAACACCACAGATTAAGGAGAGGAAACAATCAATTCAAACAATTGACTGCCCCAAGACAGAGAAAGTCTTGTCCAAGCACCCATGTCACGAGTTTTCTCTGTCAGCAGGTAGGTGCAGGGGGGTTCTGGGACCTGCACCCCTATCTCCTTGACAGCTGGCAGGCATCATGGCCTCAGCAGGGGCCACCATCCCTGCAGCTTTCACCCCACTGCGCCTTAACACACACAGGGTCATCTATGTCACGAGTTTTGCTTGTCTGCAACTTGGGATGCAGTTTCCCTCAAACCCCTGCACTTATCTCCTTGAAGCTTGGCATGCTTCATGGCCTCACCAGGGGCAACTACCCCTGCAGTTTTGACCCCCCTGTGTGACATGAGTTTTACTTTCTGGAATTTGGGGTGCAGTTCCCCCTGAACCCCTGCATTTATCTTCTTGAAACTTGGCAGGCTTTGTGGCCTCAGCAGCATCCCCCCTTCCTGCCCCCCTACAAGTTTCATCCAAATCAGACAAAAAACAACAAAGTTATAAATATTTCATTGATTTCCCATTATACCCTATGGCTGGGTCTCTGAAGCGGCTCGGGAGCTTTTCTGAAGCACTTCAGGAGCTCCAAACTGCTTTGGAAAGCCTAAAGAAGCCAGTGCTTTGATCCAGACACGCTGCTTCAAATGCCAGAGTGTCTGAAGCTTCTCCAGATCCAAAGCATGGTCCGAAGCCTCGCATACCCCTATTTCTCAGCATGGCTGTCAGTACGTGTGTTCAAAGTGATACTTCAGGATTTGAACAGCGGAGACTTCTGCATCTCAGGATTTTGGACCATAGCCAGAAGTCAGAGAACTCATTTGTTCAGTCTGTGAGAGACAAAATGAGCCCTTTAATTAGAAAGTTCAGGTGTTTGTGGACTAGTGATATCAAAGACCTTGAATCGAATGTCCAGACCCAAGCATCCCAGAACTCTTGAGTGCATTTTGCATCCAAACCTACTCAATATTACAAATAGTTTCTGTCCTTTGCAAAGGACTCAAATAAACCCCTTTGAGCCAAGCATTTTGAATCATTGAAATCCTCTTCCAGTGGTGATCTGTCTTGCTTATGGATTCCAGAAGATTCGCTTTGGGGCTCCAGTGTGCAAAGCTCTTTCTGCAACTCACTGGCCAAAAAGAGGGAAGTGATAGTCAAGTCAGCTCACTAATTCCTATACTAGTTGACCTTGAACTGTGCCCTTTCTTGAGACCCTTTGATGGGTCTTAGACAATCCCTTTTTTTTGCTGGAGAGATGAATCCTAAACTTTTGCACAGTGATGGCATAGCTGACAGAGGGAAAGATTCTTGAAGGCGACATGAAAGATTTTGACGAGTGCAGTAATGAAGATTGGACTGATGAAGATGTTGGACTCCTTTCCAAGCAAATTAAATGCTGATCAGAAGAGGCCAACATATTTCCAACTCTCACTCCAGTAACCTTGCCCATTTTGCTACTATATATTCATTTGAGCTTCTTAAATAATTACATTTGATGGTTAATAATGGAAAGCAATCATAGCCACTGCCGCTTTCCTATTCTGCTCCTCCTTGCTCTGCGGGCTGCTGTCATGAAATCAGCATTATGTCATTAAATGAAGCAAGTTTACAGTCAAAGGCCTTAGGCCTGGAAGTCTGTACAGTTCTATAGTAGAGATTGAGTTTTCCTACTTTTGTCACACCAGGCTTGTTTTTGGATTCATAAACATCACAGCCAAGGTTTTAACGTGAGCTCTGAAGTAAGAATAGCAATGTTTAAATATCTGTAGAAAGAATAAGGAGCCGCAAGAGATTAGAAGCACTAGTTGGGTTCTCTTCCAATTTTGGAGACACTGGGGGAACATAACACTGTTCTCTTTACTTTCTCTCTTTCTGTTTTTTCTCACTGTACAGAGAATTGGAAGTCATCATAATCTAAAGAACTCCCAAATAATAGTCTGTTAAAACCCCCAATCCCCACTGGCTTCAGCAGGAGTTTTGGGCTAGCAGGGAACTATCAGGACTATGTATACACATGCGCACACACATATATATCGTGTATCATTCTTTCTCAGCAGAGAAAGAGCTTTTTATTGACTCCTCCCCGTGCATCAAATTAGGTAGCCAGCTTCCACATTTTGCTCCTAAAAGCCCATCATTTAATGAACTTTGTCCTCCCACTATAAATAAAGTCCATCTTAGCACCACTGTTGTCATCCAAAGAGACATACTCATCTCATGGTAGGGTGGAAAACTTCAGATTCACGTCTATCCATCCATATCAACTGTTTTCAGCCTCAGTGCAAACTACTGATTTCCAGTGCAGGGGATACACAGGGGTAGACTGGGTTTGTGTTTTGCAGTAAGAAACAGCATTTCTAGGAGTAGATGGTATTATTCTCTCTGCAGGGGACAGAGGCAAATCACATACTGCTGTGGATGCAGGAGTAGTGAGTCTGGGGTCCACTTTCAAAAAAACAGAAATTTGGAAATGCCCATCTTGGTGACCAGCGGGGTTCAAACTGAGGAAGAGATAGTAAGAGGGCCTGGCCTAGAGTTAAGGGACTCTGGCGTAGAGGGAAGGAGTTTTGTCCAGTGATATGGGTTTGCTCCTGATTCCCTGCTCAGAACCAATATAGGGTGATCAGCAGAACCGAACCAGTGCTGGATGACCGCTGGCAGCACTGGTGCAAGGTTAAGTTTACAGCAAGGACTTGACTGTTCGGCAACAGTGAGCAGAGCCAATGGAGTAATTCACTCCAGTTGGATCAGTTGTGGTTGCACGAGTCAGGACCAACAGGGCCAGAAGCAGAAACCTCAGAGGAGCGGCATATTGGAGTAGCATAATGCGGATGCAAAGTTCCCCAGACCACAGAAACCCAACAGAGATGACCTGGCCATAGTTAACACAGAGAGATGAAAGAAAGTGGCATTTCAGATGGAAGGAGGATAAGGGATAGGTCCATGACTAGGAGTTTTGGATGATGAATATACTCTAGGGCAGGCCATGATCCTGATCCAATGACTGGAATTTGCTTATTTTGTTGTAAGCAAATGTGCGTGCAAGAATCATGTTTCTTTTGTTCTTTGTTCCCATTTTCTCTAAATAAAAGGAATTTGTGGTTCAATATTTTCAAGTGCTTCTCATGGAGAGAATCACCAGATGGCCAAATAGGTTGAAGTTTCCAGATTCAAAAATGGATATACAGCTGTGCATGGGGTTTGACCATGGTGTATTATGTGTTTTAAAGAGGTGCACTAGAATAGATTGAATTCAGCCTTTATTGCTGTCATTAGCACCCAGCATAAAAGTTATATTACTATATGATTTAATACAATAAAATATAATGCATTATCATGAACACTTTTGTCCCACCAAATACAATGGTTTGTGCTCCCTCTACTGTCCATACAATTAAATTGTTTTGGAGAATTTTCTGCTTTGATAGTACATAAAAGAAAATGTGTTCTTTAAGGGAAGCAAGCCAAATGGACAGTCATTTCAACCATGGAAGTCTAGCAAGCCTTAGTATACATATCACATTTATAGGTAGAAAGATCACACTTGGGTAAAATTATACACCTCTCAATTTATCTGTGAGATGTCAAATGCACTCATGCACAAGTAGTGTTCTTTGGAAACTTTTTAAAACTCCCCCCCCCAGTCAGAAACTTTGAAAAGGAACATACAAAACTTAAAAAATCTATATTTTTCTGGTCCTAAATGGAATTTTCTATCAAATTACATGAGGGATGGGGAGAGAGAAAGATTAATCCACTACAGAACAACCTAGTAGTTTTATCCCACCTAATAAGTTAAACTGCAACAGTGGATAACCCAGGTTTAAATGCGTGATCTGAGTCAAAGATTTGGATGCAAGTCTTCTACCTCTGAGGCGAGTGCCCTAGCCACGATGTTATTTTAGGGATGTTCCTCTTGTGTTTTTTCCCCGCTTTAGAAGGTGTCAGGTTCCTGCTAAAAACAGAAGTGTTCTTTTGGGACAAGGAAATAATTTTATGCTCAAATCAACATGTGGCATATGTAGAAAATAAAGGTTCAATTCCAGACCCTTTGAATACCCCAAAACAGTCCCAACAAAGATAATCGAATTATTTGTACATCCTATGATAACGTGGTGTCTTTTCAGCATTCCCTGTATTCATAGCATAATACATACCTGCACACGATAGCCTGGCTGTGGATGAATTTACCCAGGGCAAAGGTTTGCGACATGATGGCGTGATAGCTTATGGAAGTGCAAAGTGTTTTGTCAGAACTTGAAATCCTTTGCAGAGAGACATTTGTCCCCAGTTGTGTTTGCTCCATTTCTCCAAACAAAGGAAAATATTTAAAAAAAAAAAAAGTTGCTGGGTTTTTTTTGGTTGTAGCCACGTTGGGGATAGGCAGCCCAGGTTCTTTGGGTAGATGTGGTATTATCTACCCCCCCAAAATAATCTAAAAATAAATAAATTGTGGCACACAGACGAACTCTTTTAACAGCTATTAAGTTAATAGTAAGACTCTTACAAAATGTTTCTTATTAAAATCACCACTGCAGTATACTACTACTACAGTGCCGGTGGAGAGATTGTAGTGTTAGAGAGACTGTAATGTTACAGTACTGTGGGCCATTCTTCTTTCATAAAACGCCAATGCACAAAATCAGGATTTCTTGAACTACCTTTCCAGCCGTGCAGCTGCCGTAAGCTGGTAGTGAAACACTAGAAGCTATCCTGGGTGTTTTCTTGATTAGTGAGAGATTTGGCCCATCATGTCTACAGATGATAAAGAAGGAGCAAGGGAAGTGTGCGACCTTCCTTATCATACGCGACACCTTTGCTCATTAGCAGGCCATTGCACAGTGGCATGAGTGAAAGGGAGAATGAAAAGCTTGAGCCCTGAATTGCCTCGTCTCTGTGGGGCAGGAAACTAATGTTGCTTTAATGAAGATATCTCCCTCCTCCCTTTTTTGGGGGGAATTAACGTGACAAAAAAGGTAGCAATTACATGATAACAGTAGGCAGCATGGACTGCGTCTCATTACTACTCATTTTGGAGGTGCCAATTCCACATAGGACATCGTCATGATTATGGCTTAAAGTTGGCCAAGGTCACCCCGGTTCATGTGTTTTATACATTGGTAGCCTTCTCCTTATTACTTGCCAAACAAACCTTTTTATTTTTGCACACGTTTATGTTGATTTTGTGGTTTCTGAAATTGGATTCTGGCTCCTACAGGCCTGTGTTTCCACGGCAACTACAGGCCTTATCTGCTACTGCCGTTTGGCAGACAGACAACAAGGCCTTTCAGTTTACTTCTCTATTTTTTTAAAACCCTTTTTCTTCTTCGTCATTTTTTTTTTATTATTATTATTTTTACTTTTCCTAACCCCTGTCACTTAAAAATCACATAATTAATTGAGTACATCCTGTGCCACATGGGGTTGCCATGGCTTTGAAGTCCCAATAGATCATTTTATACAGCCATGGGTGCCATTTTTTTTTTTTTTAAGCATAGCACCAGGCGCCAGTGCAATAGCTTGTGGAATTTAGCATATCCTACTCCAGGTATGATAAAGAAACCTTGGCACCTTCTGGGTTTTTTTTACTAATTTCCTTTCCAAACTGCCTTTTCAATATATGGGAAAGACCTCAGGACTTCAGGTTTGTTATTTTCTCTCCAAAGTTAGTGCCCCTGCCCCCTCCTGCATGCAACCCTTCCTAAACCAGCCTGAACTGCGTCTTCATTTGACGGTAATTTTTTTCCCCTTCTTTTCTCTCCTTTCTTTTATATATTTTTTTCTCTTCCCTGAAGTGTGGTCTGATTTCGCATCCTATAGCTTGGAGCTGTTACTGATCCTGCAATAGCAGAAAATCCAACCAAGGGTAGGGGCAATCTTGACAGGCTCCATTAACCCTTAAGAACAATAAATGATCTCATCACCTTCTTAAACTACAGAGAAAGGGGCTGGGGGGGAGGCAATACAATCATTTACTTCAGTGGAGGAACAAGTTTGTTGAAATAGGTTGATCCTGAAAGGCACCAGCGAAGAAGAGTCGTTTTCCCTGTGCTGTGTTTAAACTTGCACTTATCTCAGCATTAAATTATATATGGGATGAATGGTGAGAGAAAGGCGTGGAGGAAGATTTAAGCAGAGAAAAAGTAGATTAAGTGACTTCCCCTGTGGACAAAAAGGCTTTAGTCACCATAGTAGTACCACTATGCTTGATAGTGTTTGGGGCACTTATACAATCCTGTAACACCTTTTTTTTTTTTTTTTTAAAGAAAGGGGATATGGTTTGTGGAGATAGATACAATATTCATTGCTTTCAATTGCTAGCTCCTTTTAGAGAGAAACGTATCACTTCAGATACTTTTGTCAAAAAGACAGTTGTAGCGTTAATCCCGAGAGAAAGACTCTCCACTGCCTAGGGGAGATAGGTATGTATTCTTACAGAATTCGTCACAATAAGATCATTTTTATAAACTTCTAAACTGAGACATTTCACAGAAGTGTATGTTCCTGAGACTGAAGGCTCATTCCAAAATGGTCTAGAAATGACTTCATTCTCCGGGAGATTCTAAAGTTTTTCAAAAATGATTTCTGTATGGTAGCTTCTTGTTTCATGTCTACATATCCTCACTGATCCCTTTGTTGCTAAGTGCCTGATTCAAAGCTTGATGAAATACATGTAAAGTATTCCATTGACTTCAGTAGGCTTTGGAGGCAGGAGTTTTCCACAATATTAATAATGGGATATGATTAGCTACAAGATGCCATACATTCATTTGAACATACTATATGGAGGATATTGCTCTCTATTACATTCTATAGAAATATATCATCTAAATTACAGTGTTTCATTGGCTCAGGCCCATAGGAAAATATTTATTCAGAAAGTTTCCAAAATTCTGCTAATAGGACAGGATTGCAATTAATATTTCTCCAGAAACCCATTGCTCTTGGGTTTTTTTTTTAATGGTGGCACGCTATTCTACAGTAATAAACCTATGCACTAGAGATTACAGGAGCACCACTTCAATCTTTTGATGAATTACTGGAGACGGCTAGCATTTTTTCAGAAAGGTATTTCTACCCATTTTTATAACCCTTTTCCTGTTTGCCTTTTCCTACTTTCCTTTTTGTTTGCTTCTCACTTACTTAACTTTGTAACTCAGCAAAATGCTGGAAATTAAGAACTTTGTAATGCATAACCACTTCATTCCATATCCCTCCTGATCCACTCACATATGTAAGAAAAACTATACTCAAAATAATATGTATTCAGCTGGTGCTTCTCAGGCGAGTAATACCTATTTGCAAGAGTAGGCCTGATGTACATGCAAGACGACTTTCACCTACCTCTGAAATGCAGCCACTTCTGGGATGGTGGGCAGTACACAACCAGTAGGAAAGATGCTGTTTACCAGCAGGGTCAAATAATCATGAGTGGGCAGCAGATAAACCTTTATTTTCCTCAAGGAGTTAAGACAAACCCCTCGTCTTGCACAAATAGATATCTTGGGTGCAAATCTGTGTAGGGCCAACAGTAATTCAGGTTAAAGTTTCTACCATTGAAGCTACTCGAGAGGTACAGGTGGAGCCTGCTGGAGTAAAAACCTATGGTTTCGGGACATGGCTTTAAGGAAAAGTGGGCACATCTACATGAGACACTTTAAGGCACATTAAACTAAATTTAAAGCACATTAGAGCACACGTCTACATGTACAGGCCCTTAATGGGCTTTAAAAATGGCAATTTGGGGCTAATTATGCCCACATTTGATACCTGCAAATGCATGCATGAATAGTTAAAGTGTATTAATACATGTGTAGACACGTTAAAGTGCATTAACGTTGTGTGTATGGACTAACTTGGGACTAACTTTAGTCCCAAGTCACCCCACACACAGCATCAATGCACTTTAATGCCTGCACGTGTAGACACCTGCCTAAACCCACTTAATGCACATTAAGCTAATGCACATTAAGTTTAGGAGCACTTTAGTGCATGTGCAGACACTCAGTAAGGAGTTACCATGCAATCTGGTCACCTCGTAGTAACTGCTGATGGATAGAAAGTATGCAGGTTACTACCCAAATCCTTTACTGTGCCCCAGAGGTAGCTACGTTGCAGAGGAGCTATATACATATAGTGTTTGGGGATCTTTCCTTTGGGATGAAAGCATCATGCAAATGTGATATATTATCATTATATTATTAGTGGATTATTCTAATGTTATTACTGTATGCTTGGTGTAACATGATGCAGGCTGGACTACAGGCTGACTTCAAACCATATGAAGGTTGTTTGTTCCTTCTACTCCTTATTTTTTTCACTTTTCTAACAGTTTTCTTTCTATTTCCTAAAGCTAGACAGAGCTTACAAGGGCGTGTGTGTGACATGTGGCAGCCAAAAACATGTTAAACAACATATGAAAGGCATGCTAAAAAGGCAATAAGCCTGGTAGATATGCCATGATAGCCCACTACCCATATCACGTTCATCCAAAGGGGGACCATGAATTTGAAATGTTTCCCTAGAAGCTTCTGGAGTCCTCAGGCAGGTTTTGTACCTTTTGCCTGCTTGTGGTCAAGTAGATATCAATGACTTCTTAAGAGAGCTAAGTACATAACTGATGTTTCAATTTGTTGGTTTGAACCAAAAAGAAAACTTTAAAGAAAGGTTATTTCTGGTTAACCTGAAACAAAACCAAAAAGAAATCATTTTTTTTTGTTTTTTTTTAACTTCAGGAGTTTTATTTTTCCACTTTCTTCTTCTCATTAAATCTATTATGACTATTAAATCTTAGCATTGAATTGGGGTTGCACAGGCCTCAATAGAAGCCTTGCCACTGATTTCAATTGAAATGAGAATATTGTCCTAAATGAGCAAAAATGAGCATTTCCACAGAACTGTGCTCCAAGGTCTCCTTCTGCATCCTCTGCAATAATGGAGACATTTCCCTTGCTTTCATTTGCTCCCTGTGCTCTCTTGTTTCAGCCCTACCCCCACATCATTGCTGCTCTCCCATCAGGCCATCCCTTATGTGCCTACGCCTTGGATCAAACCTACCCATGCAGCATTGAAGAGCTTCCTCGTTTGTCTAGCCTCTCTTTCCTACTGAGAAACATCGGAAGAGCTCATCCTTCTTCAAATCCTCTTTGATCAGGAATAGTCACTGGAGGAGATGAGGCACCACCACAATAAACCTTAGTGATGAAAACCATGCATGATGTGAACAGACAGGAGAACTTATAAAAAGTTGGCAAGATTCTGGTTTCTTTCTGTATCTTATGAAAGGCCCCATTCACATGGAAGGAAGGTTTTTATGAGGCATTTAGTTTGGAGGATACCAAACACCCAACCTTCACTTTCTCAGGTGGTAGCCTGGCCAGGTTAGCTAATTAGCCTCTGGTGTTTTGGTGGGGCACAGGCAAGTTCAGGTTCCTTTTTTAACATGTACATGTCCCTCATATAATCAAGCTTGGGAAGGGGTTAAAACCCCCAAATTACCTTTATGAAGCAAAGTCAACCTGACTCTGCAAACATTCTCTCTTTCCTAAAATGCTCTGTGTTTTCTTGTATCAAAGGAGTCAATACTACTGCAAGTAGCATCTACTGGACAAGCATGGGTAAAATGCACCAGTTTCTGTAGCCAACAGCACACAGTGGAGTGATATGGGCTCACATCTAGCTACCTTTGACTCCCCAGCCCAAAAATACCAGGTACCTATTTATGGGATGGGCATCCTTTGAAGCAAGTCTAGAATGAGGCTTGCAATCCTATTGGAAAGAACTAGTCTTGGGGAATATTTAGGCCTTCCTTATTTGCAAGGTCCCATCCAAAGTCCAGCAAAAGCTAGCTGTTCACTTCAAGAGGATTTCAGCGGCGCCCCAGCCCTATGAGGCTTACTGAAAATTCAAGCTATAGTTTTCCCACAAATGAGCCAAAAGACAAGACAAAATGTTAAGGCATTGACCTAGAACTTGTAAGATTCAACCAGGAGACTGTCTTTGTGACCCTGAGCAAGCCATTCATTCTCCCTCTACATCCATTCCCCATTTGTGAAATGAAGATAAAAGTTCTTTATTTCCCCTACTTGTTGTATGCATGCTTTGTCCTTTTTTTCCCCCCTACCTGTTGCACACTTCATTGTTTTTAGATTCTAAACACCTGGCTTGCAAATCTATTTATCTGTAAAACGATCGGTGCAGTGGAGCACCAATACTGGTTGGGTCCTCTATAGTTGATGCCAAACGTGCAACAAGAGGTCTTAGATTGACAGACCTTAATAGTGTGGTGCAAATCTAACCACAATCTGGGTTTGTAACAACCTGAAATCAAGCCAGTGTAGTATCTGATTTTGTCACAAGCAGAGTCTTAGGAAGATGGCAGGAGTTAAGCATAGAAGACAGGGTAGATTTGCACCTTATAGACTAAGAGATATCTCTGCTTTGGTTAATCTATAAGGTGCAAATCTACCCTGCCTTCTAGCTGACTTCAGGTTTAACATGACTAATTATGTCTATCTGCTCAGAACTTAAACATGCCAATACATCAAGAGCAAACCTATTAAAATAACTGTGGGGTTTTTGTGATAGTTTCTTAGTCTGCGCGCCTTTCCCAGAAAGACATGCAAACCTTTCACTGCAAGAGACTAAGCAGACAATACAACTGAAGAAAAATAAGAGAATGGTTTTGTTTTATTCTATCCCTCTCGATTTCCTGCCCACTGCTATTGCCCTCTGGATGTTTAGGGAAATAAAGAAAATGTTCCCTTTCTGTATTAGAACTTTGCATGTTAGTGATGTTAATGGAAAAACCCAATTAGATTCAGTTCTATTTTAATATCTCCCCTCAACGTATTTAAGAGCAAGAGAATAGATTAAAACTGGAAAATAAGGCTCTTTGCTACATTCAGGGAGAGTCAGGGGGGAAGCTGCCTTCCATATAGCATTAATAATCTTGTAAAATGACAAGACAGAAAACAAAAAAAAGAGGGAAAACACATGGTAAATGTCCAAAAAGGAGACAACTAAAACCTGTCAAGCAGAGGTTTTGCTTGAGGGAAGGGAAGATGGAAGATTTTTTTCTGCTGCTGATGTGTGGTTGCAATTCATTCCTGTGCAAAGAACCAGCACCAGGCTCTGAAGTACCTGAAGCTCTGGACATAGCCAGAGAAATCAGTGAACTGCACATTGTGCTTTTGCAGTTAGGGTCCTAGTTGTAGGTTCCCAACGTTTGCAGTTTCAGCCTTTGTGGCATGACAAAGGGCATACATACCATGGGCGCTGGGGCTGAGATGAGCCTTTTCTGTACAGCTTTGTGGTTCTGCCTCTTGCTCCTGCTGCAGCATCATGGTCACCGCTTGGTTTAGGAACTGACTCAGGCAATGGCAGTCGGCTGGGAGGGATGTATTGACAATCCCACTGTCATCGGATCGAGCAGCAACTTTGGCACAACTGCCTTGCACAGTTGCAAAAGGGGCTGTGATCCCTTCTAAGATCGAGAGACCCGAGGTAATGGTTTACCTGAATCTTGTGCGTCACTGAGGAAAACTGGGGCAATTCTTTTTTTTTTTTCTCTACCAAAAGTAAATTCACTACCTATGGAGTTTTGAAAACACCCCAAATCCTCCCAGATGAAGTTGAATTTAATGACTAGTTAGATACTCCTGAAAACCTTCTGTTTCAGTTCAGTCTGGACCAATCTTTTCACAGTTTTTTTCTCCCCAGCTCCATTATTCGTCCATATACCTACATTCTAGAAATGATATTAAGGGGGTTTAGTGTTGCATGCAGTCAATGAAAGATAACACTACAACAAGGGTCCTTCCTTAAAGTATAGATCTGATTTTCAATACCTGCTTGGAACGTGGGCTCTTGTATTAGAGACAATTATTATATGGTAGCATCATTCCCCGCTTTGAAACACTGAACACTATAGTGTTGTTCTCAGTGGGGAAACGTCCCTTCTGTCAGTAGCAGCTACATGTAATGGCACCAAAAATTAATTAAAACCAGTAACTGTCCCTATTTCCCAGTTCTTACCTTGAGCCAACTATATATATATATATATATATTATTCACAAATGATTCCCCAATAATTAAATTATTCAGTTTTTGTTCTTGCTCACAGGAACAGAGTCATTTTGGCTCCCTTATGGATTAGATTATCCTGAAAGGTTATGATTCAAGCCTTCCCTTTTTCTCAGATGTGACTCGTTCAGACCTTGAGACTGATAGGCCTCTGCACAGCACCAGGTCTATGTTTTCTCTGTAAATACAGCCTACAAAATTTCAACAAGTCAGCCCTTGTGTGCCATGCCGAGAGATTGATGACAAACCACATTATTTTTCCCCTCCATATAACAGCCCACAATTACAAATGCTACTCTCTCAAAACACTGCCTTGTTTTTGTCTAAGGTGGAGGAGAGTGTGAGCTCAGTCTGCTATCTCTGTACAGAGCTGGCAGTAACACAACAAACTCGTTTTCTTTTCTTTCCTTTTTTCGCCCCAGAAAACCCCTTTTTTTAAAAAACTTTTCTATTCATAATAAATAGAGGTCCTAAACCTGCAAACCTTAGTTACGTGTAGTTGTAGGCATGCCAGCTCCTATGTGTGCCCTAAGATCTAGTCAGTACCCTAAGATGTAGTCTATAGTGCAAAAATCACTTTGGACCTTACTCAGTGTACGTTTACACTATAGGCACTGCTATGACTCGGTAGACATTCCCAAACTAGCTAGCTTGGATACTAACAGCAGTGTAGTCCCAGCCTCTCAGAGCTAAGCATGGGCTACAAAACTGGCCTAAGAAGGTAGGTAAATACTTAGCTGGTTATCCCACATTGAACATCATATTGCAGTGGCTAGGCCGTCATGGTACCCACATAGTTCACGTTGCCTTGGTCATGTCTACATGAGCTGCAATCACAGCAACAACTACAACGCAGGCATAGCACATACAAGAACAATGGATGGGAAGGAGGTAACCTCGTCAGCTTTTTACTCTGGCCTAATCAAGAGGTGAGAACAGGAGCTACTTGCTTGATACTCTCACTGGCTGCAAAAAGGGGAAGGCTTGAATCCATGCTCTCCATCTTCTTGATAGGATCCAGGCCACAGATTAAGACAAGCACCTCCATGGAAAACTGGAGCAAAGAAGGAATTGTGACCTATCCATTACAATTGATTCTTGGGTCTGTTCCTGAGATGATATAACTATAAATCACCTCTCCAGGAAGATCATAACATTGCCATCTCACCCTCTTTTGACAATGACATTGATAGCCTTAGTGCTATTCACAGTATGAGTTTAACATTGTCTCTCCATAGAATCATAAAATCATAGAAGTCGGGTCGAAGGGACCTTGTAGATCTTCAAGTCCAACCCCCTGCCTGGGCAGGAGAAAAACTGGGCTCAAATGACTCCAGCCAGGTAGGCACCAAGCCTCTTCTTAAAGAGCCCCAGGGTAGGAGCCAGCACCACTTCCCTTGGAATCTCTCACTGCAAATAGATGGGATAACTATTCCAATTATACCAATTCCTGGTATTTAGTAGGTGCTATAGCAATTCCTGGTATTTAAAAATGGCTCTTGTTAATAGTATTGACACTGAGTGGCCACACATTCCCAAACTTTTAGTTGAATGCTACTTTAATGCACACAGTTTACTAAAGCACAACATGGCAAGTCCAAATGGACATTTATTCTCCCCAAAAGAAGGGATGTGCCTGAAGAAGCAAGGCTAATTTTGTTACACATCGTCCCCTCAGAGCATCACATCGCTTGCCTTATTTTTGTAATGACATTCCCACTGCCCTTAAATTGTATGTATGTGGAGGTAATAACATTACAGTGCTGGGAAAACACTGATTTTGGGATGTTCTGATGACATTCGCAGAAGTACCATCAGCTTGCAGATAACTGAATTCCCAGACTTGATTGCAAGCATCTGAATAGAAACAGCACCTGAATGCTACTTTTCTTATTTTAAGGTAAAAAATGAACACTGCCTCAAACATTTGTTGGAATCGCTCATTTGTCATGAAGTTACTGTAGGCTGATACCATAAATCATCGTGACATACTGTACTTCAAGCAGCACAGCAAAGATAAAAATCATTTGTCCATCAAACTTTTCTTTACCCATGTTTACTCTTAGAAACTTTCATAATATAACTTGAATAGTATTTTTTAATGTAATTTGATTTTCAGCGTGCCTGTTCTTTGTTTATTTTGTGTAGTTTGGATGTGTAATTGGAAAGGCCAATATCCCCTTCACAAACTAGCACTCTTCTTTACAGAATTTGGGTGCAGAACATTTGTAAGGAATGTTTCTAAATTATGAAGCATTTATTTGTATTGCTATTTTCTTTTTAAAATGCATGAAAAAATTCTGTTCATGATCAATTTTTATGGAAGCCTAGTTGAAGTTTCCACCTAAATGGAGTTCCAAGAGCCTTTAAAACCCAGGCAGTTGGGAAAGTTATTATCTAACCCATTTTACTACATTTGTCCATCTTGCATAGAAATAGGGGTTCCAATGGGATATATATTCTATGTACCTAATATTTAGAGGTCGCATGAACAACTCCTAAAGTTTTATTTGGGAACTTGGCATACCCCTATAAAAAGATACACATTAATTATATAAAGATGCATTATACTTCATATTCTCATGATATACTGTGTGACATGTTGGTGCTTCCAGAGCTAAGAGAGGGGTTCAGATCCACAAAGGAACAGTCCGAAGTCACTTTGGAAATGATAAGCTGGGGGTATATCTTGAGGGCTGGGGTTGAATGATGCTTAAAACTTGCTTGCTGTTCTTGTGAGATATCAACCCCCAAATGAAAGAAACCTGGGGAAATAAACTGATCTCCCAACCTTAAAGTCAGATTTGAATCAGAACTAAAATATAGTTTGGAGCTGGACACTGAAATTTATCACTCCCAAGAATTCAAAAGGGTTTCAACTGTAATGCTGGATCCCAAAGGCATGATGTACATATTCAGTGGCTGCAACATGCATGAATTTGATGCCATACTAATTATTACATATGTTGTTTTGCATATGGGACAAGGAGAAGAAATGCTCAACATTGGCCACATTCTGCTCATATTATCTCCAGTGTTGTGAGCACTTCTGAAAACCCGACTCTGTTTTCAGCCCTGATTTATGGGAGCTCCATTTTCTTAACACCCTTTTGAAAAGTCAACTAGAGGTCCTGCACTCTCGTTGCGTTTGAAATGACTTCAGAAGTGACGTGCTGAAACAGGCACCCTCTGCAGTGAACTCTGCAAAAACATTTTTAAGGAGGAGAACTGCTTGTGCCAGAAAAAAACCCTGTTATTCAAATTTTTTTTAAGTGTGTAGTCAGTCAACTCATAATGGCCTAACCGACAAGACCATCTGCAGGCAGGTTGGGGGGTCTCTAGCAAAGATGACAAGTCTCAAGCTGTGACCGGGTGGAGACCACTGAGCTAGGATAGTGAGGTGAAAAAGAAGCGGGGGGGAAGAGAGGGGAAAAGGCCTAACATTATATTTCTTTCCCTTGAAAAAAAAGCAATAAAGCAAAAGGCATTTCCTACAGGTAGCCTTTAAATCATTCAACACGCAAGTCCCCCGAGAATGCCAAGGTTCCTCCTTCCTTTCCAGAATGGGCTTTTACTAACCATTTCTCATCTAATGTTCAGTGTCTTCACCTGGCTCTCTCAGGGCTTTTACCCAGACTTGATCCAGCATGACAACACCGCAGCTCTTTGAGATAGACCTTGGCCCGTGCATCACTTTCAAAGAATTTTTCAATGGGTCCCCAATGACGCCAGTCAAGGGCTGTTTTGCTCGTGATAATGTGCTAATGCTCTGAGACCTGGCATAAATTTTCTCTACGCATCATCATTTGTCAAAGTCACAACATGGGGCTGGAAACTGAAAAAAAAAGAAAAAGGGAGGAGGGTAAAAGGGATTGAAAACTTGGCTTTCGTTTTCTTTTCTGTCCCATGAGACTCTCCTCCCCTGCTCCTTTTCTCTTAATCTCTAAAACATCTGATTGTACCAAGAGGGTATGTAGGAAAAATAAAAGGCTGTAGTCTTTCACCTTCCACATTCATGTGCCTACGTCTGTACGCCTTGAATGTTTTTATAATGGAAAAAGTCAGAATTCATTAAGGGAGTCTTTACCACCTTTGGGTAGGAAAATGCTTCAGGAGATTTGGTCAACTGGCACTCGTTCCAAGTTAAGTCATCATTTGGACCGATAAACTTAGATGGAAAAACATGATCGTATCTGAAGTTGGTCTAATGGTCGGTGTGATTTGTTTTTAATCATCTCGGCAGGAACAATCCCACAGACCACATCAATATGTTCACTGGAACTGTTTAAAAAAAGGGCAGTGGGAGAAGGCTGAAAATCATACCATTTCCTTGCTCCTTTTCTTGTTCCTTTCCTCCCTCCTTCCTCTTTCAAATTTCAGATTTGTAATATTAAAAATTTCACCCAGGTCAGAAAAGGGTTTTAACAAGAACAGGGTAGGGAGAGAAAAAAAAAAAATCACAAAAATCTTGGTGTTTGTCCCACTCCACCAGCTACCCACTTGCATCTCTCATGTTTGCTCATACCCACAACAAAAAACCCAAACAAAACAAAAAAAACTTTCAAGAAAACATGTCCAAATCCTTCTGTCAGCCAGTGGCAACAGACAACTGCCATCAGCTCCATCTGTGGCTCTGACCTGCTGAAGCGAGGTTCAAATCAGCGCATCTTCTAGGATCATTGAAGCACTCCTGCTGCTTTCCTAAGCAAGGAAGAGGAATGAGAGGGTATCTGCAACTTGACTGTCTTTCAGCAGGCTGGAGTGGATATCAGAAGTGGTTCATTCACGTAGCTTCATAGTTCTTAGGGGCTGGAAGGGGCCTTACAGATCATCGGGTCCAGCCCCTCTGCACAAGGGCAGGAAGGGCTGCTGAGATCAGATGACCCCAGCAAGATGGATGTCAAGATGCCTCTTTAAGATTGCCAGAGTGGGTGACAGTACCACCTCCTCCAAACTTTTGGCATTCGACTTGTAAAGAAGTTTTTCCTGATGTCAAGCCTAAAGCGATCTTCAATCAGTTTGTGCCCATTATTTCTTGTCCTCCCCCAGGGAGACTTTGTGAATAGATGCTCCCCCAGGCCCCCTGATATACTAGTAGGCTGCCACTAAGTCCCCTCTGAGTCTTCTCATCTCCAGGCTGAAGAGCCCCAAATCTTTCAGCCTCTCCTCACATGACTTGATCTCTAGGCCTCTAATCATGCATGTTGCCCTCCTTTGGACTCTTTCAAGCTTCTTCACGTCCTTCCTGAAGTGCAGGATGCAGAAATGGATGCAATAGTCTAACTGCAGTCTAACCAAGGCCAAGTAGAGTGGGAGAATGACATCCTTTGCCCTGCCTGAGATGCCTTGGTGGATGCATGCCAGTGTTTGATTAGCTTTGCCAGCTACGGCATCGCATTGGTGGCTCATGTTCATTTTGTTGTCAATCATGATTGTCAACAGGATTCAGGATGACTCATCATCATAAAAGTTGGATCCTTAAACAAACATCCTTCCTTCTTTCTATTGAAATGCAATCTTGCCTAAAGAGACCAAGCAAACAACTGTCTGTAAGAACAAAAAGACATAGAATGCACTGGGCACATCTACTTATGAACTTCATGTGCCCGAATTTTCTGAGCAGAAAATTGATGTGCGTTAAACTGTGCCCCCACATGTATCTGAACGGGCACCCATTGGGAGAAAATTTGCTCCTGATGGGAGCAGTTCAGTTTGACTGCTCCTGCAGAAGCCGGGGGGAGTTCCAGGGTCCCCTGAGTGCCAGCCCTGGGCTGGCAGGGAGTATGGGAGCTGGTCCTAATCACCACCTGGCTGGGAGGCAGCTGCCTGGCAAGTGAGACAGCCGTCTTTACCTCCTGTGGTTCCCTGCAGCTTAGGCTGACTGGGAGCAGTTTGCTCCTGGTCAGCATCTACATGTGTACTTTGGTGCATTAGTTTAACGTGCCGATTTCTAGTACCTGTATCTACAGATAACTGTTGCACATGTGTAGACAGTGACACTTTACTGCACCTTAGACTAATCTAAAGCATCTCATGTAGATACAGCCACTGGGTCTGGTTTTAATAGTCCACACATTAATACTTCTAAGTTGTCTGTACATTTGCCATGATCACATGTACAGATATATCATAATTACACATGAAAGGTAATAATTTCTTGACTACATCCTTAACGGAAGGGATACAGCTCCACCAAAGCTAACAGAGACACACACCAAGGTACAGGATGTGGAAACCTGCTTCTCTATAAAGCCCTAACTGCCTACATGTGCATACAGTTCCACTAGCTGTGAACACATATGTGAAATTTAACTGCACATAGCTTGACATTTTGGGGTACTTTAGGATTGGAAAGGAATAAAATTCTTCAGAGGGATGTTATAAAGATTTAAAAAAACAAGAAAAAAGATATAACATTCTTTTAGGATCTAAATCTTTAGCGTATAGTTACAATATTCATGACAGGTCTACCAGTGAGGTCGAGGGAGATTTCACTTTCTAGTTACAACATTCACTCCTGTATGGACTTTGTGGATATGGATGAAGAACTTCTATCAACACACAGCATACCGGCTGGTGAAAAATTCTCTTCACCCTCTGTGGGATTTAATTTATATTCCAGCAAAATCATAACTTCTGTGTGAATTAGAAATGTTGCAACTTCCATGTTTAACAAATTAACAGTTGTAAAGTGTCAGGTGAAATTCAAGTGTTTAGTAGGACTATTGTTATTCACCAACAATGTCCCTGAGCATTGTGTTTCTGGTATCCAAAGAGAACCTGAGTAATGTATACTGCATTTTAGGTAATTCTCTCCCCTGATGCAGCATCATTACCATCCCAACAAGTGAGGGAGTTGGTAAAATAAGAAAGAAAAAAAAAATGTAGCTTCATAAGCTGTAAGTTAAGCAGGTAATGATATATTCAACTAGGAAGAACCATGACATTAAGGACCGTGTTTTCCTTAGGAAATAGAACTGCCTAGATCCTCAGATGGTGTTAAACAATGATCTCCACTGGTGCAAAAGCATATGTAAATGGATGCACTGGACTCAGCAGGCCTGCATCAGTGCTGCTGTGCCTTTACTCCAGTATTTGTTAAAAAGCATGGCATGCTCCTACTGGAGTTAAATTTTGCAGCCATTGTAGATGCTGAGTGGCACTTGCAGTGTCTTTAAAGTCAATGGGAGTATAAACATGGGGTGAGATCTCATCATCACTGCTGCATGGACTCCAGTGGGACTAAGCACAAGTGGCAGAATCTGGCTCATGCTGTCCTATAGAATAGGGCCTCTAGTTTGTAACGCAAGTTTATTTACACCATTCGTGGATGAGTTTTGCAGCATCTGTAGGCAACCACTGGATTTCCATAACGAGCGAGAGAAAGCATGGAACCTCTGAACTCAGCTAAACCAGCCATTAAATCTCTCCTTTGTTGCCTTCTGTCATTTGATATATGGCCGTTATGCCCTTAAATATTATATTTAATGCCGATTGGTCTCTCTGCATTGAAGTGGCACCGTTCCTACTTTCAGCTCTTTAACAGGCACAGAGGCTTTATCATTAATATACCCTAACAGGCTGTATCTTAAATCATGGCATGAAATCGAGCCCATTTCTGTGATTGCTCTCTGTGCATGAGCCACATCAGTTTTACTGGCAACCTTCCCAACCCTTGGCATCCTTCCTTAGCGGCTTGAAGTCCAATTAGACTTCACCTCAGGTAACTCTTCAAAAGAAAATCCTAATAATCTTAATGTGATGGGCGACATGTCAGGAAAAAAAATAACAACCTTAAATCCGGCATTAACCTGCAGTGGAAAACAAGCCATGGGGTATTTCCACCAGAAATCTTGGAAACGATACAACGGATGGAGGGGGGAAAAGGATGCGGGGGAAGGGAAATAAAGGAGGGAGATTCTTCGCCAAGGTCTGCTTCTAACTGACTGTTCGTGGATTTGGTTTCAGGTTTCGTACCTCTGCTGACAATTTGCTACACTTGGTATCAGGAAGATTAGAAGGAAAATGCTTAGGAAGGTTCTCCCCTGAGGAGAGGGGCCACATGAAGCTGTGGGGTCGGGGGAGACATTTTTCTGCTCTCATTTCTACATCCTCATTCATGCCACGGGGGCTAGTCCAGGGTTATTCTGGAGGAGGCAAAATCAGAACCAGCCCCACGAGTATGTCCTGCGCTGTTTGGAAAAGGCACCTTTCTGTTTGGCAAGGAAAACAGAGGGACTTAAGAAGGGAGGCACATTCCTGGCTAGATCTTCAGTCCTTTGGAGGTGTCACTGATCTAAGACCGGAGGGACTGAATGGGAACATAGACTGCTTTAAGTTCCCCAATTTGGGGCCAGATAAGGGTCTGACCCGGGTCCTTGAGACAAGGCAGAGAGAACTTTGCATGATTCCGAGAATCCCAAATGCCCACAACCAGGGAGCGCGTGAGTGCAGACACTCGCACAAACCCTTTGTACTGAATACACGGATGGCGGAGAAGGCTTATTTTGACACCCAATATTTCTATGCAGAGTTCCTCCGGGGACAAAAGTCTGCCACTTTTATGGCTGCTTTGTAGGGCTGTGCGAAGCTTTGGTTCCCAATTTAATTTGGTGGAGAGTCGGCCCGATTCGGTAGCTGAATCTCCAAATTCGAATCGAATCAGAGGACCCTTTAATCTCTCCAAATTGAATTGGAACCCTTTGAATTGATTTGGAAAGATTCAGACATAGACACAGCTGTAAATGTTTTTTCTACATACCTCTAGGTAGCAGACGGCTCATGAGTGCCGTGATGCTGGGACACGTGCAGTGTCCCACAGAAGCATGGGGGGCTCTCCAGCGCACCCGGCAGCAGACACTGAAGTGGACCAGAATCCGAATCCGAATCGAATAGGGCCCGCTTTGCACACCCCTACTGCTTTTTATTGTGGAAAGGTGCAAAGCAGCTGGAGTAGAGCTCAGTCTCTCGCCCATAGTACCTAGTGCGGTAATTCATATCAATGCATATCAAGGATTTCTCCTCTGAAATGGAAGGGAATTACTCCAGGTGGAACTCAGTAGATTCGGGATGTGAATTAGTCCCAGTATGATGACTATTTAACTGGCTATTAAATGAGCATGCTGCATATAAAAAAGAGATTAAGAGGAAAATGGCCATTGAAATTACTCTTAGGAAAGTCTCTCCTCTGACTCCTGGGTGGGAGGGAAGCACATCAAATTGATTCTGAAAAAAAGTCAAACACATTTGTTTATTCATACCAGTCATATTAAGGTACCTAATTAAATGCATGTATAATAAATTATTTTTTCTTAACATGTTATATTTAATGTCAGTTGAAACCCTTTTTTTCAAAGTTGTATTTAAAGAAAAAATAGCAGTTTTAATATTTAATTTTTCAGGGTAGTTGTACTGCTGTCCAGAATTATATTAATTTTTGTACATATTATTTGGCACTAGTTCAGTCTGATGTAGTACAAAATAGGCAGCTCTAAATTGTATGGCAGAACTCAAGCAAGAAATGCTGCAAACAAGTCAACCATCGCAGAAAAATAGCTATATGCTTTTGAATGTTATTGGCATGCACAGAGAGCAAATCACAGAAACGGGCTCGATTTCATGCCATGTCCGGTAAAGACACCAATATGCCTTTTGCTAAACATAGGAAAGTCATCTTTTAGCCATGTGGTTCCTTATTTCATGTCTCTGCTATGTCTCTCCATGTCATTTTTCCTCTGCATATGGAAGTAAGAATACACTGTCCAATACCATACTACAAGTGTGCAACTTTTCAGGCTCAGAAGAACTTAATGAAGCCATAAGGCAACACAATTTTTCAAAATGAAGCTAAAGAGGAACTCTAATTTTTCTTAAATTGGTTAGCTCCTTCCCTGAACCAGGACATTTTTAATGAAATTTTGAAATGTTAAAAAAGAAGCAGAAACATAGGATTAAAATTTTGCAGTATTTTTAACTTACTTAGACTAATTATAGAATATTTTTCCACTCAAAGTCTTTCAGTATTTTTACTTAAAATAGTTAAATATTCATCATTTTTGTGGCAATTTTCCCTTTTTCAATCAGTTATTGTATTTAGTATGAGTTTCTAATGCTTAGAATCAACCGCCAGTTCAATTAGCTCCGATTACCAAATTCTAAATATTCTGCAACATTCAATCACTGGTTGGAGTTTCAGCCCTCAGTCCAGCACTTAAGCACGTGTTTAAGTGAGACGACAACTGAAGACATTGTTGCTATTGCTGGGCTTAAACGTAAGGATATGCTTACCTGCTTTGCTGATTCCTGGCATATATGAACATTCCCACCACTATAACACACTCAGTACAATATTCACAGAAACAAAATAGTTAAGGGAGCTAAGCATCTTTTTCAAATTAAAAAAAAAAATTGTTTAAAAGTTAAAGAATAATCATTGCTTATAGTGGCACAAATCCATTTCTGAAGCAGATATTTCTACAATGTGTTAGTACCTAGTACTTCAGTTTAGGTACAAAACTAGTCATGATGAAAATTTTGGATTGGTAGAAATTCCAAAGCACCCAACTTCTGCCTCCTGTTGGGTTTCTTAAGTGAGACACCCAAAATTAGGACTAGTAATTTCTGACAACCTTAACCAATACATATTAAAAACTGGCAGGTGCTACTTTATTATTGACTTTCAATTTATTAGGTGGGCTGAGCAGGGGAGTAATTTCATGTAGTCCTTGAATTTTTACATTTCAACCTCTTGGACAGCATTTTCTTTTTAAACCAGAGAAAAAAGTTGTTTCACTGTAGTTGGTTACCGCACACTGTATTTTTGTGAAAACATTAGTAATCCCAAACACCAGGTTTTTTACAAGGAAAAAAAATGACAAGGTTTCTAACATCAATAGTCGCCTTTCCTCATGCATAAAGCATCTGAACACATTTTTGGCTGTGGGTATTTGAACAACAGAAAATGGGAAGGAAGAAGCGTAGACGTGTTTTAACTTTCTGACAAACTGCTTTGATGAACGGAGATCCCAGCACCAGCCTAAAAGTGTGGACAGAAAAATGGCTCCCAGTGGCTTAGGCCAAGTTCTCCTCTAATAACAGAATGAGTGAGCAAATCAGGGGAACCACAACTTTCCTACCGTGAGAGACCGCAAATAATGGATGATAAACAGATAGGAGAAGGAGCGATTCATTTTCCACGTGCACTTTCCTGGTAAAGCTGGGTGTCAGTGCATTTATGGCGTGGCCTCATATCATTTCAGGTATAAACTTATCTTCACTTTCTTTAAAGAAGTTGGGTTTTGGGGACTCTCTCCAATTTGTATGTATGTAGGCCTTGTTTGAGAACAAAGGGATCTCTTTGTAAACCCTACTGCAGTGGACTGAGTTATGTTTCTATCACGGGTTTCTCCCAGTACAGCTCTGAGAATGACTAAAATCCCAATACCAGCAAGGCCCTAGCTGTTCCTTTCCCAGAACCACCAAAACACGGGGCTACATGTCTTCAGTTCTTCTACATTTTATTATTAGTATTCAATTTAGCTGGACTTAAAAGTGCATGGGAAAGATACCTGGATGCTTCAGACACCTGAACATCATTAGTACCCCAGAGGTGGGGAAAGTTATTTCACAGGAGCTCTGTTGCAACACCCTAAGAGTGTGCTGTGTTTATACAGAGATTGGAGCTCACCATGACAGAGATTAGCACATGGAGGCACCATCCTGAAAGACAATGGTGAACCACGTATTTCAGTATCGTGCCTGTGACTAACTCAAGTGGGAAGTTTCAATGCTCTGGTGTTGTTCAGTCCTCGGTGCAACCCACAGGCCAAAGTGCTGCACGCACCCTGCTCTACCACCTAGACTGAAGAGATTCATGCTTTTAGTTTCAGAAGTCCCCAGTGCAAACTCTTACGTTGGCCATGCCAACAGCCAACACTGAAGCAATTTTGCTAATTAAGCTCTGGGTCTAGCACGATCCTTTTGGAAAGTCTATACATTTCCAATGGGTCCTGGTTACAGGATTACAGGTACCCCCTCCTCCAGTTAACAGGAATCCTACACTCACGACCATTTTAATGCAGCGATTATCAACCAACCTGCCTTGAGGCTGAGAACCACTGCTATAGTGCCTCCCCTCCACAGCATTGAATGAGTTAATACAACTCATCTGATGTGCAAGTGGAGGAAGGCCTTAGCTTCTCCATACCCTCAGAAGTTGAATCCTAGGCTTGGATAGGCACAGTCCTCCTTATTTCCCCATTTAGCAACTAGGACAGAGCACTTTCGTACAAGTGATGCTTCAAATCATGGGCCCTATGGCAAGCTCCACACGGGGAATGGATTTTGGACCAAGGGATCCCAAATTTATGTGAAGTAAATTTATGTGAAAAACTGAAAACCTGTGGTGGTTTGCTCTGAGGAAGGTGGTTCCTTGTAGGTAGATTTTCCCCCATCCACCTTCAATTTTTAAAGGGATGGAGGGAAGTGAAGTTTTGGAGAAACATGCATTTCATTTCTGACCTTTTGGTACATCTGTGCAGCAAGATGAGAGATGAAGACATGCTTTTTTGTATTAGCAATCAGCTGGTTAAATAAGATCTGCTGAACTTCTATGGCTCCCGTCTCTGCAGAATTGGAGCACCTCATAATCCTTAATGTCTCTTTATGAAGAAAGCATGTGCATAATGTATGCATATGAATGAGATTTACAGGAGAAATCACATTAGGTACCTCAGATCTATCTGTCTGAGAAAACCTGCTGAAGCATGGGGTTCGTAGAAGTCTCCAACAGTTTGTAAATCCTGTCTGAGGCCTCCACTAATGTTCCTGAGATAAGGGGAGGGGGAGAAGAGCACAGAAAGGAGCAATCCCTTTATCCCTCTGTCCACATATGGTAGGTCTGTTTCTTTCAGCAGATGTGAATAAAAATAGATATATTTACAATGGTAGTTGGATACGGAGTGGAGCTTAAATGAACACAGAGCAGCCCTTTTCATCAATACTAATGCCATCATAGTCTGGATTATGCAGTGCGCTGTTGCTGTAATAACATTCATTTGCTGTCAGCGCTCCTGTGTGAAAACAAATTAGCCGGATGATTAATGAATATCACAAACAGCATGTGGATTCTCCTCTGTGATGCTTTAGCCCAGTGGGAAATGTGCTGCCGCTGAAGCTGTCTGTGCTGTTGGGGTTTCAAAGTGTCTCTATGGCAGATGTGGCAATCGTTGAGAAAGGTACTCTCTATCCACATCATCTTTTCATGTATTCTTGCATTGTATTACTTGATTTCCCCCCCACTTAACAACGCATGAGCAAGTGCCTGGATATTTCCAGGCTCCAATCATGGGGCAGGATCACAGGAGGGAGATACTTGTGCTCACTGATGTCATGAAGGGCCACATAACAGAAGTCAGTGGCTATTCTCCTTGGTCCCTTAAACTACGGACCCCCGAGGGCAGCACTGGGGATGGGTATTACCCAAACCTAAAAATAGGCAGGCAGGCAGATATCAAATAGTAAGGGCCATCTAAGCACTTTAGGCTACATGCAGACATTACACTTAGATAGATAGACCTAACTAGGGTTGGGTCTAAGTGCCAATCCTTACGTATGTTCAGGGAGGTTAGAGCAAGTGAAAAAATGGCCTGTCCAATTTTAGTTCAGCTGAGGAGGTGCATGCAATTAGATCAGGAATGGGTGAGCTCAATCTACTGAACATCTGCACACCTTTGCAGTGCAGTCTCAGAAAGCCTAGCTACAGCCCGCATTAGTTCTGGGGCTGCACTTTTCCTACCCATGCCTGCAATGGCTGGGGTAATTTTAGTGCCCCCACCCCCAAACTTTCCACTCCTAAATGGCCAACCCACCCACAGACCCATCAGCCTCCCAGGTTAACTCAGTTTAGCCATAATAATACATTACAATATCATCACGGCAGCAAACCATGCAAGTATTTTACTCTTTGGCAATAGGTTATTACATCCAAATAAACCCTCAACATTTGCATTCTCTCATGATGCATGCACCGTCATACTTAGAATAAGGTTAAAACATCTAACAAGAAGACTAGGCTCTCTCTCATTTGGGGTCATTTTATAGTATTGTAGTTCACAAAATACAATACTAAGTCACACAGACACACTATTAAATGCGATAGTGTCTACTGTGCAATAGTAATTATTCCCTTCTCCAACAAACCATGAAACCATAGTAAAGACCTCAATTAGGAATTGGATCCTATTGATTTCAGCACAGGGTGCATGAAATGACATGTCCCAATATGTCATGATACACACATGAACATTTTCATCCTTTGTCTTAGCAGCACCATTTCTGCAGGGTGTTCAAGATGTAGACTGAAATTCAGTGGTATCAAACAGCAAACATAGAAGAACTGATGCATGGATTTTTTCCTATGAAATACACCTAAAAAGGCCTCCAATCAAGAAAGGCAGAAAGGAGGCATGTGTTCTGTTGCTCCTTCAACATTTTTTCCCCTTTATTGTATTTTCTTTTTTAAACATCTACCTATTTTACTACTTCCTAGATCACATACCTGAACTGAATCAGAGCGAAATCCAACCACAGAGAACTGGCATCTGTCATCAAAATATACCTCCAGAGATCTGGTGTTTGTTTTTCTTACTGTACATATGTGGTCTGCAGCATTGTGGGTATTTTTTAACCTTTTTCTGTGAAACATCCATATCTCTGTTTCATGAATGTCTTAGATAATATTGCACGGTGCCATCCTGTTATGTCTAAAATATTATTATAGAGTATGCTTAATTTCACTATATATCTATCTAGACCTTACCCATGCTCTTGATGTTACCTTGACTATTGGTAAGTTGTGTATTTGCAACTCAGATTTATATATATAAACCATATATATATGAGAGAGGGAGAGAGAAAGAGCTTGTGTTAAGCTTGTATAGCAGCTTCCAGCCAGGACTTGGACTCAATGGGACCATTCACATGGGTAAGGCAAGCTCATACGAATAAAAAGTTGCAGGATGTGGCCCATGCAAAGCTTAAACAATACAAAAGAAGTTAGAAACAGCAACGTATACTTTCCCCAGGGTTGCCTGTTTGTTTACTGGTCTCACATATCCAGTTTAGCTGTATGTCACTTCCACATCATTTTTCATTTGTGGGCTCTTATACACTTGTACATTGCTCCTGCTTGTCACACATTATTGTGCATGACTGATCTTCCTTGATTTGAGTGTTTCTTTAAGCCTGGTGACAACCACTATTTGGTAATAGCACAGATGAACTTCCCCTCTAATTACTATTATTAATCAGATTTATTATGGCAGTGCCTAAGGACTAACGAAGAGTGGGACTCCAATGTACAAGACACCATATGAACACAGACAGGTAGAACGTACAAACTATTACCATGGCTAATTTGCATTTGGAACAAATCAGTGTCAAATAAGATACACTGATGGTTGCCTGTAAGGATCTAGCCTGTTCAACTTGGAAGGGCACTAGTTTGGCCTTTTTGAAATAAATGAGTGGTTTTAGTTCTTGTCCTAGTAGATGTAGATGGATAACACACTTTGCTGTTGGCACCAAATAGCCACCCTAGCCAGACCCAGGGGCTAGGGACAGAAGTTACACACAAACTAGTTTAAGTCATCAGAAATTGGTTTAAGCCTGTAACAGAACACAAGTTCAGTGCACATAAACCAGTTTCAAAATGGCTGAAACTAGTTTAAGATAAACCTGGCTGAATGTAGA
Organism: Crocodylus siamensis; assembly: GCF_052110815.1. NCBI lineage: Eukaryota > Metazoa > Chordata > Crocodylia > Crocodylidae > Crocodylus > Crocodylus siamensis. The sequence goes on along the minus strand of NC_143402.1, from coordinate 76,810,692 downwards.
ATCAGACTTAACTGATTTGGGTCAAATCGGTTCTTGAAACTTCTGTCTCAGACCCCTTCCTGGCTCAAGTTAATCGTTTCCCAACATGCTTTGCAGCACTGGACTGGGCTGTGCTGTCTGCTCCAGCAGAGAAGGGTTGTGGGGAGAGGCAGGGATTGCCCCCCCCAGCAAAAAACAGCTGGGGTCTAGGGTAGGGAGGGGGTTTAAGCCTCCTTCCCCTAAGTACAGAGCTGCTTTGCCCTGCTAAACTTACTGCTAGCTGCGACTGTGGACTACAAATCCCAGAGGCACCTGGAAGCAGAAAGAGGAAGTGATGAGCAACCCTGCAGAGTCCTGCTTCTGTGATTCTGGACTGCGAAGCCCAGTGACCTTGGGAGCAGCACGAGGAGGAAGTGAATATACAGCCCATGCTCCGTGCTGTAGCACTCCCTCCCCCCCAGCTTCTCGTCTGAACCACTGCAGGCATGTGGTTGTGTGTCTTGAATTATAAGTAAATGTCTGTCCAGTTGCTTCTCAGTTTAATCTCTGAAGCTTAGACTAACCTGCAAAGACTAAATCAATTGAGCCTTGGGCTTTTTGACTGTCTGTACTTAGGCAGGGGGAGCTCCAGAATGGAATGGGCTTTACTGGGTTAATCTCTCCCTTCCCTTTTCTAGAGAAGGGTCCTGGGTTGAGTTATACTGGTGGCTCAGGGTAAAGGAAATATGCACTATTGCAACCTATATAGTACCTCTTCTAAAAAGACCGAGAGGGCTCCAGTCTTGGGGGCAAAGTACAGTCAGTCAAAAAACCCAAGGCTGAATTGTTTCAATCCTTGCAGATTAGTCTAAACTGCATAGATTGAACCGATAAGCAAGTGAACAGACATTCACATTTGATTCTGGACATGCAGCCACCTGCCTGCAGTGGCCCAGACCAGAATCTGGGGGGTGCTAGAGCATACCTCCCTGCTCAGCTGGAGTAGACAGCTTGGGTCAAGGCTAGCTCACCTCCCTGTGGGGGCGGAGGTAGGATGGAGGTGAGGTGCAAAGCATCTTGGGATGCTGAGGGACTGTGAGTTAACTTGAATCTGGAGGGGATCTGGGGCAGAAGTTCAATAAACTGATTTAACCTACATCAGTTCAGTCTGATACTACATCCATTTAGGTTTATCTTAAACTGGTTTGGCCATTTTTAAAAAGTGGTTTATGTGCACTGAACTTCGATTGTGTTATAGATTTGAACCGGTTTCTAATCCTTACACCAGTTTATGTGCAATTTCTGTTCCTAGCCTGGAACTGCCAATTTGGCACCTTTTGCCACTCAGAAATGGTAAGCAAGCACAATATGTTCTATTTCATGAGCCTACCACAATTAAACTATAGCAGAACGTGCATGACTGAAGGCTTCTTCTCTTTCAGGGCATGTGTTTTCCTTTTGTTTTTAGTTACAATGGCAGCCGCAGCAGTGGGCTGAGGCAATGATGATGGAATAATGAAGAGAAATCAATTTTAGTCATGTTGACGGGCAGACAACCAGGCTTGTTTGGAAGGAGGGGGTGAGAATTTGAGAAGTCTCAAGGCATTAAAAAATTGTTTTCCAGCCCTTTCCTTGCAAAGTGCTGCTTTACTCGAAATGTCTTCTCTGAGATTGAGGCCATGCACTGTAGCCCTGCCTTTGGATGAAGCTGTAATAAGACATGCAGGTTACAGTTTTGTTTTGTGCTCTTCACTGGTGAGTTTTTACCAGAGTTGCCCCTGTAAGGACCATTCAGCAGAAGGGATTCAGGTTTTTAGCATTTATGGGGTTAATTTTTTATTTTATATATACACAAGCACGTACACTCATCTCACACACACACGCACGCACGCACACGTCAAGTGGTTATATAATATAAAAAGGGCTCCTTTCTCATATCCCTACAGTGTGCAATAGGACTCCACATATAGCACACCAAAAAAATAAAAAAATAAAAAGCCCAAACACTGCCAAAATCTACATTTTCATTTGGCGAACTAGTTAAATCTATTCATAATCTGGTGCCTGAATCAAGTTTCAGACCAGACTAGACTGCCTTGGCTCCTGGTTTTTGTTGCTCGACCTGTCTCTGACTGAATTTAGCTATGATGTTACATCTTTAGCTGTAGAAAATTTCTAATAATGGTAGCCTGTTTTCTTTTGCCACTGGAGGGTACATAGTCCGAGCTTGGGCATTTCCGTGCTCAGGTCCAATTGGAGCCAATTTTGGACTCTTTTTTTTCTTTTGGAAAGAAACCCTCCTTGTTGCTTGTCCCTGTTTTCTTTTTGCCTTTTCCTTTTTTTTTTTAAATGATCGCTCTTATGGCTTTGCAGCAGGCAGCGTAAAACACAAAAAATACATAGCATAGCGATCGTTGTCAAAAGTACACAAGCAAAGAGACCCCCCCCCCCCGAATAACTCTGTCAACACAATATAGAAAAGTCAACTGTTTTGTGCATGTTTCTGACTGAGGAACTTCCCTCTCCCCTCCAATGACTGGTGAGGACAACATTGACCAGCTGCAAGGTGTACACTGCTACATGGATGGGTTTGGGGGTATCTGTTCCTTAGGAGATTGTGGTGTGGATTTTCTTTTGGATCACCACTTGAATACACAAAACACTGGGTCAGCAGTAATACAGGAGGATCTGGTGCCACAAACCCAATGGCTTAGTCCCAGCTATACATCATTCACGTCCTTCCCTTCCTTCCCAATACACACACTCTCTCTCTCTCTCTCTCTCTCTTCTGGCAATCACCCATACTAACATGTTCAGTGTGAAATGAGGAGAGGCCACATACTAGAGGGTACACAATTAGTGGATAGAAAGAAATACAAAATGCAGAGCCAGTCATCACCATTATAAATCAGCGTAAGTCCAATTTATTCACTGGAATAGGACCAATCTAGATAGTTGGAGGACCCAACCCAAAATACAGAATTTCTGCCTCCAGAAAGTCCCTTTGGGAGGGGAGAGTTGTGCAGGTGAATACATGCTACTAGCAGCAGTAATGTAGCTAGAGAATCCCACACACATGCAATATTAGCAGATGGTGGCAACTGTGGTTTGCTGGAAAGTTCTTACATTGGCTCCTGCATGGGACTTGGGACAAGCTCAAGCAGTGATTTGCCTCAAAAGAGCCCGGAGTTTATATAAGATCTAATATTTGCTGAGACATAAATTTTTCCTGGTTTTATACGGTTCAAGGTAGGCCACCAGAAACCCTGTATATAGCAACACCCTGGGTACAGAATTAAAGAACTTGGACTTGATTCTCATTTTAGCTACTGTAGAGTAGATAACTGTAGAGTAAATCTGCTGTCTTCAAGTGAAGTTACTTTAGATTTATGGTGGTGTAACCTGGACTGGAAGGTGGCTTATTTGCTGTACATAATAGTTAGTAGTCTTGGGAAGAGCCAAAGCTAAAAGCTGGGATTCAACTTGGGAAATCCAAGGCTTCTTATTGTCTTTTTCAGCTGAGACAAGTCAGATACTGAGAATGGTTTTGGAGCGAGGTGACCAGACAAAAATTGCTCTTGCAGAATGTGATCTCAGAACTGTGCACACACACGTGTGTGTTTCTTTGTCCCTTCTGAGATTTTGCAGCCAGACACCCTGGCACATCAGAGGATCTAACCCCAGAATCAGTACCGGCAGCAAGAGCGACACAATGGGGTCAAACCAGTTTCTCCCCCCTACCCCTAATATGCCAGAGCACTGAATACAATGACTAAAGAAATCATTTAGAGTCAGAGCATTGAAGCAAGGGCATTTTACCAATACCCTGGCAGGAGGGAAGGCATGACTCCAGCAGACGTAGGTCATTTGTCCCCACAACAATGGTAGGAAGAAAACAAAGAAAATTGTTTAAAACTTTCCCATGCCCCAAACCAACAGGGCTAAACAGGGCTAAACCATTAATTCACTCTTCCACAGGTCTAACACAAGCCTCTCTTGGATACTCAAACAGATAAAAGGCTTGGATTTTGTCTTCAGCTTCTGGAGTGTAATACGATGAGTGGAAGTGGATGAAAAGGATCAGGTTTAAGGAAGGAAATAGTTTAATAAGAAACCAGGGCCCTGAGAAGCCAAGATGGGCTGGGCTGCTGCCACACAAAATACAGGTGCCGCAGCAGGTAAAGCCGGTTTGTGTGAATGCTCGGGAAAAGATCAATGCTCTGTCTGCCTGCCAGCTGCATACGTATCGCTTATGAAATATAGAGGCTACCGTGCTGTCGTAGGAATAGTAGGGGGCCTTTAAACATGCTTTCTTCTTAAAGGGGATAAATGCTTTGTTTCACACTGCAAAGTAGAGGCAATGTCATCGTTCTTGTTATACCAACTATGCTTGGGCATAGCTCTCCGCAGCCATTCACCATCAGCTCCGCTCGGCAGACCGCTTGGCAAGAGACGGGGCTGGGGAATGACTTGAGAAACATCCTCCCCAGAGACCGAATGCCAAGTCTCCATGACACACCTTCCTCCTACTTGTTTGAGGAGTGTGGGAGCCTTGAGGTTGTTTCTCCAACCGGAGATGTTTGGGGAGACAGCCCACATGAAAGCAGGAGGTGGTGCCGCCAGTCCGCAGAGCCTGTCTGCTCTCATGCTGTTGACACAACACAACGCTGATCAAGGGGACAAGGAGGGCACACAGTCCAAAGCTAATTTGGACTATTTAGAGCAAATGTAATCTAAATAGGAAGCCAGAAGGTTGGGTTTGGCTGGTGGTGCTCCACCTTGCCAAGTTTGGGTGGGTTTATATTAAAAGTGAACGTCTGACCATATTTTCTCTCTCTCTGCCCAACCCTAATCGCTACATGCTGGCATAGAAAATTAAGCTACCACACCTTTAATCAACTTAATTTCCTTATCCTGACAGAATTCCCATTTCCAGTGATTCACTCCTTACTTTTTTATTATTTGTTTATTTATTTATTTTACACACTTCTGTAAAAGCTTGTGCTTTTTTTTTAAATTAATTTTTAGCAAAATAAGTCTCAGCAGCCAAATGGTGGGCTTAACCTTTTCCTTTCCTGGGCAGCTTGAAACAATGTACACCAATGAATTACACCAATAATACCCAACCAAAGCAAGTTCTCCAAGTACAATTCTGGGACTGTATAAGAGAAGTAAGTAAGTTCCAAGATACTTGTCGTCCCTTCTGGATGCACCTTCTTACCCCTTCACCTCCTTGGTTCCAGATATTCCCCCATAGCCAAGCAGAAACCACAATGTCAGGGATCTTTGAGTCATCACTGGAGAACAATTAGTCTGTAGCTAGAGTCCACATGGACTCAATGCAACTTTATCCTTGAAGTCAATGGAAAGGGTACTATGGACTTGGGTGAAAATTGGAGTCAAGGCGTCTGTCCAAAACTTCTTTAGAAACTAGACACAGAGAAGTTGCTTTATTCCATCTCCAAAGGGCAGTCAACCCTTAAAGAAAAGCCCTTTATAACTGAAGAGTCCTATAGAGCTTGCTTGGTTTTTGTAGATATTATTCAAAGAAAACCTGCTATGGGACAGGGTGATGGGGATCCCCTACCCTCCATAAATGCTGACCTCATGAAGGAACATCTTGAGAAGCTGGATACCTTCAAGTCAGCCGGCCCTGACAATCTGCACCCCAGGGTAGTCAAGGAGCTGGCGAGCGTCATAGCCCAGCCCCTGGCACAGGTCTTTGAAAACTCCTGGCACTCTGGTGTAGTGCCCAAAGACTGGAAGAAGGCCAATGTGGTGCCGATCTTCAAGAAAGGGAGGAGAGTGGATCTGGCTAACTACAGGCCCATTAGCCTGACTTCTATCCCGGGGAAGATCTTAGAGAAGTTTATTAAGGAGGCCATCCTTGATGGATTGGCCCAGGCTAACATCCTAAGGGACAGCCAGCACGGGTTTGTTGCGGGTAGGTCTTGTTTGACCAATCTCATTTCCTTCTACGACCAGGTGACCTATCACCTGGACAAGGGAGAAGAGATTGATGTCATATATCTTGACTTCAAAAAAAGCTTTTGATCTGGTATCCCATGATCACCTCTTGGCCAAACTGGCCAGTTGTGGCCTTGGCTCCACCACGATCCGCTGGCTGGGAAATTGGCTCTGTGGTCGGACCCAGAGGGTTGTAATTGATGGCAGTCACTCATCATGGTGCCCTGTGACCAGTGGGGTCCCTCAAGGCTCTGTCCTGGGACCCATCCTGTTCAACATCTTCATTAATGATGTGGACATTGGAGTCAGGAGTGGACTGGCCAAGTTTGCTGATGACACCAAACTTTGGGGCAAAGCATCCACACCAGAAGATAGGCGTGGACAAGCTCAGCAAATGGGCAGACGAGAACCTCATGGTGTTTAACACCGAAAAATGCAAGGTTCTCCACCTTGGGAGGAAAAACCTGCAGCATCCTTATAGGCTTGGCAGTGCTACGTTGGATAGCACTACAGAAGAAAGACTTGGGGGTCATCATTGACCACAAGATGAACATGAGCCTGCAATGCGATGCTGCGGCTAGTAAAGCGACCAAAATGCTGGCGTGCATCCATAGATGCTTCTCGAGCAAATCCCGGGACGTCATTCTCCCCTTGTACTCGGCCTTGGTGAGGCCACAGCTGGAGTACTGCGTCCAGTTTTGGGCTCCACAATTCAAAAAGGATGTGGAGAAGCTTGAGAGAGTCCAGAGGAGAGCCACGTGCATGATCAGAGGTCAGGAAAACAGATCTTACGATGAAAGGCTGAGAGCCATGGGACTCTTTAACCTGGAAAAGTGTAGGCTCAGGGGTGACCCAATGGCCACCTATAAGTTTATCAGGGGTGACCACCAGGATCTGGGGGAACATCTGTTCACCAGAGCGCCCCAAGGGATGACGAGGTCGAATGGTCACAAACTCCTGCAAGACCATTTCAGGCTGGACATAAGGAAGAATTTCTTTACTGTCCGAGCCCCCAAGGTCTGGAACAGCCTGCTGCCGGAGGTGGTTCAAGCACCTGCATTGAACACCTTCAAGAGTAAATTGGATGCTTATCTTGCTGGGATCCTATGACCCCAGCTGACTTCCTGCGCTTTGGGCAGGGGGCTAGACTCAATGATCTCCCGAGGTCCCTTCCAGCCCTGATGTCTATGAATCTATGAAATCTATGAAAACACAGCAATGTAGAAATGATCTTGTTATTTGATAAATTCTGTAACTTTAGAGTAATGTCATAGAAGCCTGTGTCATTTCCAAATCTTACTGTTTTTTTTTATTCAATACATCATCCAGCCAGGGAACATCAGCAATACCATGTGATTAACTAGTACGGTCCGAAAGGAATAGCTCAAATATGGAATATGCACAAGAAATGGTTTTTCATTATATTCTTAGGGAAGAACATTTTAAAAGGAATGAATGCCTATGAAACTCCAACAATCTAATTGCACAAATGTGCATCTTTAACCCAGTCTCAGTCTTTGAGTGGCTGGACCACATAATGAGGTTTGTGAATCTGTTTTGGTCCCACAGGTGAGAGACCAGATCCATGAAGATATTTAAGTGTTGGAGCTAGTGATTGTCATATACAGAGAAGTACTGCATCTCTTGGGAAAGACACGGTGATACATACTTTTCTTTTATCTCAGCTTTCATTTTTTCTTCGAAGAAGTGTTGAACAATTAACCAAGGAAAATATTTGTGAAATGCAACATTTTAAAAGAAAAAATATCTAGTTTTGAGGCTGACAAATTTTTCCCTAATACAGCCAGAAGCCGAGGTTACAATGCCTTTGGATGCATCACACTCCCTGAGCAGTGTCTTTATAGATCAATCTGAAGAGTACAACTTTGAATTGTGAACAACAGGGGCACAGTCTAATTGATGTAAGAGCTATAACAGTTTGCTTAGAGGGGGAAAAAAGTAACACCACTTACAGGAGGAAGTGCCATGCAACCAAACAGTTCTATATAGACCACTTAAGTGGCATGACCCATGGTTGGCAAACCCTTATCCTAGTGTTTTTGTAAAATGCCATTGGATGTCACCAGCCCTGGCTTCCAGCAGAAATCTGAGATTCATGAGTATGAATGCAAAAGAGGGGATTTAGACACCAGCCCATCATGGTGCTAATCCCTATTGAGACTTACCATTGATTTGAACATGTGGCTATCATCAACAGCTCACAAGAACTCCCTAGGTGCCCAGCTGATCCAGGCCAGTCTTTTTTCATCATTTGTACACCTGTCCCCATAACCATTCTTATCGTGCAAAATGACCAATATGGAAATCATATTATATATATAGATATAGATATAGATATAGATATAGATATTAGGGAAATGCCTTAGTACAACACAGTTTATAAACTGAATGGTTCCCCTGAATATGATAGGGGACTGTCTCGTAGTGAATTAGAAGTTGAGGGAGCAGGAGACGGGTCAGTTCTGGTGTAGTAGCCATCGTATGCTATGAGACATATTTACAAACCAGAGCAAAAGAAAAACCAACAGAATGGAAACCACCCAGGAATTACAGGGGATTTATCTGCAGCTGCTATGAAAAGTTTGCTACTTAAGGAGATTTAAAATACCTGAAAGATACTTTGAAATCCACAGCACCTAATATTCTGGGTTCCAGGGTTGCATGTTAAAGAACCCTTTAGTTGTGAGGGCTCAAAGTATTAAAAAGAACAGGAAACTATTACAAATATGCAATAAATAATTTAACTCAAAGTATCTGAACATTAGTGTATGCATTTTGTGTTCTCTCTCTCAAGGAGAATATCTGACACTTTCAACACCACCTGAAAAAGGCTCTCTCCAAAGTATAGCATATCAATAGCAAACTCTTGTGGTGGGCCAGTAGGGGGTGCTCCAGTGCTAAGCCACCCACCTCACTGCACGGGATCAAAACCAAGTTTCTGATGCCTCTTCAGGGGTGCCAACTTATGGCCAAGTTCCTTCCTGGAGCACATCCACAAGCCTGGGGTAAGCACAGCCACCACCCGAGCTCTGGTCTCTGTTAGGGCCCTGTGCCACTTGGGACACACAGGCCTTGTAGACTTAGGGATGCTTAGCAACAGCAGGATATATCTGGGTGCTTCTTATAGCCTGAAGCACAGAAAGTAGCTTCCCTTAGTCAGCCAAGCAAAGGGCACAAAAAGGTTTACCCAGACCCTCTCAAACATTTACCAAACAGATTTGCTATGATTGATAGCTTTATTGCATAGAGAGGGAAGGCATAAGGAAGGAATACAAACCAAAAATAATCTTGAAAAAAACAGCCTTGAGCAAAATAGTATAAAGGGCTTGTTGACCCTTGTTGTAAGCGTCTAGAACACTTATACTTATGTCACTGGCTAAAATTCAGGGAAGTTACTCACAGCAACATCCAGAGGATGCTGGAGGCACATGGCTTGATTATGTCGAGAAGATGTCTGTCTACTCCAACATGGAGGGACCCTCTTAAACAGCCCCACTGACCTCATCACCTGGACCCAGTCAGAGACAGGGGTTATTTGATGCTGACCAATCAATTTGAAAAAACATCAGCATTACCTATTTAGAGTTACATGGAGGCTAGGCTTGAGGCAATGTCATATGGTCAGAACTCAGAACAATGGAGAGACTAGATCTACGCCCTCCCACCTGAGCTAGGTCACGTATACAGCAACTTGTGTGCCAGGGTAACCAGACTGACAGACACCTGAAAAGACAAAGAAAGAGAAAGGAAAAAAAAAGAACTCAGTGAGGGAATGAAGCCGCAGACCCAAGAAGGTTTTTGTTGCACCTCAGACCAAAGTTTCCTGTTTAATGGGGTCCCTTCATCATGCATCTCTGTCAGGCAACTATATATGCACTTTACACATTTTCCCCCTTGCTTTGTCCTCAGATCTTCCCATTTCTTAGGCTATCAATTGTTCTGTATACTCACTTTGTAGCTTAGCAAATCATGGATAAGTTGAGGGCCCAAACATTAAGTACCTGATGGTCCCTTAAGGGTTAACAACAGTGAGCTAGATTGCAAGATCTTTACTTCCACTAATACTATCGATGCTGAGCAGAGCGGTTTTGAATGTAGTATAATCTGGCCAGGATTCCATCTAAATCATCCCTGTGCAATTTCAAGTGGACACGGGGGTCTCGTATGCTACCGGTAGTGTGTGCGTGACACCGCTTGAAGAGACAGACGCCTTTGAAAGCTCATGTATGTGGTTCTCAGACACAGGGAAGGAGTAAATGACCCTATGATAGAATACATACTGTGCAATAACTTCAACTAATCATTGCAGCCTTTGAGTGTCTCCCTCCGTAACAAGTATATCACAGTTATGAAAATATTATGGCGACTAGGGCATGGAAAGATATCAAGAAAAAATAAAGAAAAGAAATGCTGAGTGAATTTTTCTGAGCAGTGTTATATGTAAGAGATGAGACTGGGTATGAAATATGGACTGGAAGACATCCCTGGGGTCATCAACAGTTCCCTGCAATCACCCCATCGGTCTCTTCTATAAATGCATCAAGCTCCATCTTTCTTACATCCAGTCGGCCAACTCCAAAACCTTACTCTTCCAATGGTTATAAACCTTCTAAAATCCAGCTTAATTCATAACCAATTTACACCCATGTATTTTTGTGCCAACAGTGTCCTTCAGTTTAAGTGGCTCTACCCCTTCTCTAGATGCATTTATAGACAGTACACATTGCTCCAGGAAACCATAATGGTTCTTTTGGTCACTAAAAGCCAGGGATGAAATAAATCTCAGTGTTATTGTACCTATTCACTTCAGTGATTTTACCTTATGTATCTATTGGATGGCACCTTTTTTATGCCGTCTTAGTTCTGCTTGTTGTTTAGCATGGTCAGGAGGCTGCATTTGCCCCATGTCAATAGTAAACACATTGCAGGAAAAATAAAACCACAACACAGTTCCATCTTGAGAACCAGCTTTCTCCCAGCCACTTCTATGGAGAACAAGCCTAACGAGTGCTTTCCGATTGAGGCGTTTAATGAAATAATTGTTATTTGCCTTCCGGAGGGAAAGTTGACTTTCTTTTCACCCTCCTTTGGAGTTTTCATTTTAAGATACGCTCAAATATTGACTAAGCTGGGGCTGAGATTAAAGCACATATAAAAAGCATTAGTGTTGTGTAAAAGAGAAGAAAACCTGCTGTAAACTCTCCCAAAGTAAATAAATGCCAAAGCACACACTTAAGAAAACACTGCTGAATTTTAGTAGGGTATGCTATTAAATGATTAACATTTCCAATGGACTAAGCACAGGGCTAAGGCTTTCACCCTAACGCCCTTCATACCAATAGCATTACTACAACCACCCCATCCCAGCTCTGTGTGTGATAAAGTGATGCTTGCTTCCTGAAAAACATCTGTTTCCTACCCCTCTCCTGAAAAGGGGAAAAAAAAAAGAAAAGAAAAAAGTAAAAGTTCCTCCAGGCCCAAGAATTTGTCTTGGTTTCTCTAGTTATTGGTAGAGCTGCGTGATACATTTGCGAGGAAACCATGCAAAACAACCTGGCTTCAGACTGCCTTACGTATGCAAAACTCACGTCTGGGAATGGGGCTTGAGTGAAGCCAACTCATTTTCAAGCAGAACTGGGCTAATGTAACCTTAGGCGGATTCATTTGTACGAACCCAAATATTTAGCCAGATTGCTCACATCCTCCAAACTCATCCAGTGCACCCTCGCTGATACCCCATGTGGATTGATTTCGGGCTAGAGTTTGGCTTTCCTATATCTTCCAGAACAGGTACTTGTGTTACCCTGGACCTGGAGGAAGCAACCTATACTAGCTCTACATACAGTGCAGATAGTATCCGTGCTGCTGCATTGCCTAAAAAATGAGGTATGGACTGAATGTGCTGTCCACTGCTCACCTACCCCCATCAGCTAGCACAGGGTACAGCAGCCCTGCAGAGGTTTCCATCTCTAATACATTGCAACCTGTGACTGCCCATGCAGGGAAGTACAGTGGCAGGCAATCCCGTGCATGGAAATCCTATACACCAAGTCAGAAATAAACCCTAATTTATTTCCATCAATGTACAACACCAAACACTCTGCAACCAGGAGTTGATAAGCAACAGCATCGATCCAAATTTGAGAGCCCTTTGTTGAACAAAAACCACTTTAAACTCAAGGTAGTAATAATGCTACCCAAATACATGGTGTTCATTTAAGAACTGAAATAGGGAACAGCAATTTGGGAGGGAAATGTGGAGCAGAAGGGCAGAAGCAAATAAAGAGATTTGTTTCACAGTGCAGAAATGAACCTCGTTTCAATTCTATCTGTATTATTGCAGTGTAATTCTTTTGCTATGCTCTCAACTACTATGCCAATGCATAGACTTGTGTATTTTTAAAAGTGGTAACAAAACTAGACACACAAACATATACATAGCACAAGTTATCTGCTCACCCAGTTTTAGGCAGCTATCTAAAGTAGGGTTGGCTGGAAAGGAAGGGCTAGCTAAAGAGCAGGAGAGCTTGAGAGAGAGAATCAAAGGAGGAAAACCGCGCCCCCCCCTACACAAAGATGACCATGCAATGTTAAAAGTGACAGCTGAGGGATAATGACCACATCGCATATTGAGGGTGGCTCAACAGGAAATTCTGCTTCATGTGCAGATATTACATGGTTCAATCAGATATTTCAGGTCAAATATTCTACTGCTGTATACACATTCAATGTCACTGAAATCAGTAGGACTGAGCCTACTTCCCCTGGCAGGCAACAGCCCCTGAAGCACCTCTAACAGTTTAAGAAAACTCTTCACCACCCCCTACCAAAGGTCCAGATATTCAGCTGGGGAAAACTGGTGTAGCTCCACTTAATTCCAAAGTTGCACTTGGAGCCAGTGAAGTTTGGTCCCAATTTATTCCAGCTGAAGATCTGCCCTGCTGTGTCCAAGTTCAGGAAAACCTGTAGAGCCAGAAATTATTTCCATGTTCTGCAATGGCTTGCAAGTTCGATGGGATGTCATTCCTCCAACGAGAAATTCTTTCCAGACACTAGAACCTTATTTTGCCAGTGCTGAGCCTGTCTTTTAAATACCACACCGCACAAAAATCTATATTTTTATTAATTTTATTGAACTACACACACACAAATCACTGACAAGGTTAATAATCTTAATAGCCATCGATGTTTACATACCACTGTCCTGGGCAGCAATTATTAATGTTATTACAAATTTGAGGCCCACTACTTGTCCTCTTGACCCCCTTCCAATGTACCTTTTTCGTGCCTTGTCAGTGATATTAGGGCATCAATAGTTTCTATTACAAACAACCTTCTGACTGGTGGCTGTGTTTTTCCTGCCCTTAAGACAGCAGTTGTTTTTCCTCACCTTGGGGAGCATTCCCAAGAGCCCAAAGTCCTTGGAAATTGCAGGCCTATTTCCAGCTAACCCCCCCCCACCTTCCCTTTTTTTGGCTCTGGTTTTGGAACAGGAGGCAGCTGCAGCAGCATTTATCAAAATTGTCTTTTCTCTAGGAGAAAATCCAGCCTGGGTTGCGCTCCTATCACAACATCAAGACTGTGCTTTTTAATGTTTAAATGTTTCCTTTTCTTACATGCAAATTCAGGTGTCCCTCCCATTCTCCTCAATCTTGGCCCTGCATTGAGCAGTGCCAGCCATGATATTCTTTTCTGTCACCGGTGTTTACCTCGGTCTCGTACAGTTTGAGACTGGCTAGACTTCTCCACCACTCATTATGACTGGTGGCTTTACCTATGATGGATCATGGGCCATTTTTATTCTGCCATGGGGACCTGTGAATGCTCCACGAAGGTTTTACATGGGGCTTGCGCTTGCTATTTATTTGCTTTCTTTGGAATTCATTTTCTTGGGAAGCATGACATTGGATTTCTGTCCTGTGTTCCTTCCTGTGTCGATGATGCTGCGAAGTTATTTGCCAGGTAAACTATAATTTATGCCATTACCTTGTTGGCAATCCCTCTCACCTTCAACAGGCACGGATTAGTGTGTGAGCTTTGTACAGTTAAATTGAAATAAATAGGTTGTGTTCATAATTCACCTTGGATATTAAATTAAGGCCACTTTGGTTCCTGATAAATGTACACTTAACTCGAGACTTTAAATATCGATTACATCCTGTTACATCCATCTTTAATAGCACTCTCAGAAAACTTCTACTGCCCATGTAAAAGAAACCGCTCGACTTTGATTGTGTTTATTTTTGTCTGTCTCTGGGAGATTCATGCAAAGTTTTATCGGCTGACTTTGTTAGCTGGAATACGAAAGATCATCACGACTGATAAACATGCATTGGATGATATAACGTATGAGAGAACGTTGCAGGAATGTTCACTTCTGAAGCTCAAAGGAATGCCAGGAAAGGGATAAATGACCTCCCAAAAGAAGATGAATGATGGGGTTTAGTTAGTGATGCTTTAATAGGACTTATTACAAGAAATAATGGCCTTGAAAGAAGGGACAAGCAGATATCAGGCAAAAGAGGAGAAAATCCTTCTTGGAAGCAAATGGATAATGAGACCATCTACTGAGGGATGTTGTTGAGGAAGCAGGGGATAAAAGTTCAAAAACTAAGACATTTAGGGGCCAATTATGTAGGTCAAAAAGTTGCATTGAGTCCATGGTAATTATATTTGGTAACTCCATCTGCAGCTTTGTCTCTATGGATTCCATTACTTAGTAGACTACACACTGTAATATTTTCTGGCCTGTACACACATTAGTTACTGAGCTTTAGCTTGTCCATGTTACTGCTGCCATTCACTCCTACAGCAGGGTGAAAACGCACATAATATACATGTTGGGAAAGACTTCTGAACAGTCTGAACAGGCAAACAATGAGCTAAGGATAGAAGAGGAAGAAAAGAAAACAGTCCTTTCAATGTGGGCTTGCTTGTCATGTGCCTGACATGATGATTCTGCACAATTTTGAAGTCTTCTATTTAAAATACTACTAAAATGTGAAAATGTGGGGTGCCTTAAATTAAATCAAACTCCAGTGCTTTGGAGATTTTCACAACACTTTTCAAAAGGTTCCAGTTCTGCTGGAAAATGCTGCACATGGCCCATTTGCATGGTTTTATATTTTTGTCTACAAGAAAAGGTTTTTCCACTCTATTTGTCAGAGCCGATCTGCATTTTGAAACAATGAAGGTTTGTTAACTGTGACCTTAAAATTAAAAAAAAAAAAAAAAGGAAAAGAAACTGGGCCCAAACCAAACCCACAGATCCAAACGCCCCCAAAACTTGGTTTGATCCAAATGTTGTGGCTCAGCTCTTGTCTCCTTTGAATAAAAAAAACAATCCTTGAAAATACTTGACCCAGCACTATGTTTGCCAGGTGATGGTCAGGGTCTGGAGAAGATTTAAACCATTAGCTACATTTGGTGGTTGGATTTTCGTGTACATTACCACAGCAGAGTCGTGAACGGGAGCACTAGAAATGTATGGGGAGTCCCTTTAGCAAGGTCATCTCTCAGTTGACAAACCAGATGGAATTAAGCTAATATTGTTTTAGGTGGAAACACTGTCTTTTCTGAGTTTTAATCCCAGTTTGGTTTTAAAGGAATTAAGTAGCTATTTATGTGATGCATAAGTGGTTCTTGGGTCCATTCTGCACCTTTCCAATTGCCTTGGCCTGTAGTGGAAACCAAGCCGAGAAGGCAAGCCGTGTTCACAAACCTCTGGGCAAAGTTGAATCCTGAATAATGTCAAGTAGGTAAATCCTGGTGTGACCCATATCGCCAAGTTGCTTTGGCTGGAGCACAAGACAGAGAAAATAAATTAAAACAAGGTGAGGGGGAAAAGAACATGGGGGAGAACAAACAAGTCAGTCTCTAAGGGCCTTTGTACATGCCACACTTTTTGCCCTTTCTTGCACTGCAACTGCATGACTGTTTGCATGAGTGGACGCTTTAGTGAGGATTAAAACCTGTGGTGTGTACAGGCACCCGAACATTTTGGGGACAAAGAGTGCTCACTGTCAGCACTTTCCTGCATTTTGCTGGGCATTCTGATACTGAAAGCATGGGGACGTGGCCTGGGTAATAAAAATGAAAAGTTTCTATGTATTCACTAGTTTGGTATCATGCAGGCAACTGCATCATGCTGCTTCCTGGCTTGGATCACTGCCGTGACATAAAGAAACCAGTCTCTGTAGAATAAGATAACAACTGTTAGATTTTATGACTTGGATATTGGGGCCTCACTGAAGGGAATGAACATGTGTGTGGAGACTGGCAAGAGAAATTGGGTTAAGGATGGCTTCTAGAAATGCCAGGATGTTGCCGCTGCAACATTAATACTGCGACAATAATATTTTGCAAAGCAATTTATGACATTCTGAAATATTGTACCGACTTGAATGCACGAAACCTCTTTATACACCTGTAAGTGATGTATAATTGCCTCCATTTTAGAGACAAGGAAATTGAGAGGTTAGGTAATGGCTGCAGGTCACACAAGAATAGAAGAGGAAAAATAAAGATTTGACAGACAAGCGGAAACAGAAGTAACTCAACTGTTTGGCCTTTTGACAGCCTTATACTTTAATAACATGAGCATTTAATGGAAGATAAAAGGAATTGGGAGGCATAGTATGGCGAAACATGTAGCACAGTCTGCTAAAAGAAGGATATGTTAAATTCCTAAGCTTGCCCAAGTCTATCCCAACCATGCAGTTGGTCAAATAAAAGCTATCGCTCACAGAAATGCATCCATCTCGGTGCTTCCTGGACCATCAAGGCTATAACGTCAGTCCATGCTATCTGGCACATTTCTGATAGTTATCTATACCCAGGACCCAGGTCCAGCCTGACTAATATTCCATGCAAATCACATCAACTCCAAAGCAGCCCCACTGACTTCAATGGGTTTCACACAAGGATAAGTCAGCATATGATCTTCTATGAGCTACTTGGACTTCTTGTCTGAAAAAAAGGGTATGGACCTGGAAAATTCAAAGCTTCCTGCTTTATTTGAGGAGGAAATATCAGAGAGAAAAAAAACAAAACAAGAACAGTGAGCAAAACACAATCAGTTAAACAAAGACTAATGGGGGGACCTCTCTGTGCCTTAATTTCCAGATATCTGCTTATGCACTAATTTAAGTTGCTTCTGAGTCAGTGAAATTATTTTGTCCATGAGTAGTTCTGGCCTTGTACAGGCCACACTTCCCACTGGAATCACTGTTGTTTCTTCTTGAATAGCATTCACAGGAAGGAGACTAAAAAAGCAAAAACAAAAGCAAAAACATCCAGCCCTAAATTTTCATGTCTGTTAACGGGGAAGATAGGAAGACTTCTGAGTATGCTTCATAGGAAAGCACAGTTGTTACAATACAGTCAGGCTGAAACTGTAAAAGCCTGTTGATATCAGTGCTTCTTACTAATTCACAGAACTGGAAAGTTCACTTCTGAGTCAAAACGATTACAGTGTAAATATAACATACCTGAAGTCTGCAGTGTGCTGAAGAATATCAAAGGAGTTACAGATAAATACATCACTTACATAATTTACCATTTGAAGGTATGAATTTATAGTAATGATCTTTTAAAAACAAAAACCACAGAGTAATTATGCTGCTGTGATACTACATCGTTATTGGCATACTCTTGTTGCAAACAGGCCAAAATTCCTTGATTTATCTCCTCTGTATCAGCCCGTCGTTTCTGAAAACAGTGCACTGCTTCCCGTAATTCTCCCCCACTCCCAGACCCGTCTCTGGGCCCCGTTCACCGTTTCGGAGAGACCTATCAGTCGAGAAGATTTTATTTTCCGTAGCAGGAAAACCCAGCTAATAGCCTGTGAGAACTTCTCCTCCTCCATCTTCTGAGAGAGCCAAGTGACTATGGATATTGGATGCTTTAATGTGGGGATAAAAGGGACTTTTATAAAGTGTTAACCAACTACCCTTTGAAATTCGGGCCTCTTTAAGGCATAGTGCCCTAAATCACAGTCACTTCTGAAAATCTCCAACAGGACTCCTAATGATGGTCATTCCCTTCTGACTTCCTACAGGGAGGTAAAAGGTTATACATGAAACCCAAGACATGTTCTCCTCATAGCCCTTCTTTCCAAACTGTTCTTCGGGATATGCAAAATAACAACAATGATAATAAACTGTATCCACATTACTGCCTTGTCCAAGCTATACACCCACATGATATTTTACTTGAAAACAATCCCATCAAATGGGAGACTGAAAGGAAAGTGGGTGACTCAGTTGGATTTTTAAATATTTTTTTTATATTAGGGAAATTTAGCTGAGCACACGCTTTCTGAAGGGCTGCTGAGAGGCTGATGCTAATTGTTCTGCCAAACCCCCAAATAAGTTGCAAATGCAATGAGACAAGGGCTGGCTGAACAAGATTTGTTGCAAGCTACACTCAGAGAACTGAGGCAGGATATTTTGGCTTCAGGAAATAGTGTTATGAGTTTCCCAAATGTAGGTGGCATTTGAAAACAGTTGAATAAAGAATAGTATAGAAATAGACCAAGCAAATCCCCAAATGCTATGGGTTATAAGCTGGCCTTTGTAGAAGTGTAGTGTCATGTATTAAGCAGTATGGGGAATGTTATCAGCTATGGGATGTCTTCATTCTTGTTCCCTTCTATTTGTTACCCTGGGAGTAACTGGAAGTTGGAAACAGGATGCAATTATTTCCTTACTTAGGTAAGATAAGAACACATCTGAAGGACGCTACCGGATTACTGGGTCTCTCTCCAACTAAGAAATTATACAGAATCATAGAAAAGTGCCTAAGCCTGGCCATCACCTTTCTTCACGGTCCATCTCATTCCCCATGCTAGATGTATTGCGTAACAGTAGGATGGGCCGTGTAGCTGCAAAACAAGTGTGCAAGTACAAAAACTCATAGGGGGCCATTCAGAATGGAAAGTGGATTGCATTCATCTGGAAATACAAGGGCCCAGATTGTGTAGTCAGGCATTTGGGCCCCAGATGAATGGAGCGAACAACAAAGTTTCTGTTGGGATCCTAGTTTTGGCTCTAAGAAAGAAGTTCTAGCTGGCTGCGTCTGCGTGAGCGACAGATTACACAGCTGTTACTGTGCAGTCATTTAGCACTTACATAAGCAAATACTAAATGACTCTGAAGTATCCACTGTTACCGCACTGTACTGTCGCCGCACGGTTTTTCCTTGAGGCTACAGCGCAGTAGTAATGAGCTACCGCACAGTAGCTCATTATTACTGTGCAGTATCATCGCTTCATGGTTAGTGCCTGGCAATGCTACTGCCTGGTAGCAATGAACTACAGTGCAGTAACTCACTTCTACTGCACTGCAGCATCTCATGTGGGTGCATCCACTGAGCATTTAAGACGTGAAGAGTGCCCTAGTTGGCAGCACTGGACCTAAGGGAATAAAGAGAAGCTGGCTGTGCCCTAACCACAGCTAAGGAAAGTTATTAAGCCCACTTGATAGAGGTGAGGTTGAAATAATAAGTGGATGAGTAGAGCTTTTCTCGGTCAACCTGCTGTTACCAAGTAATTTGTTGTCTCAGTGAACAATAATCGAGTTGCTAGATTACCAAGACTCCTAGGAATATTTATGAGAGGGAAAAGAAACATTGCATTAAAAAGGCAACCGTGGTAGTTAGATGTTAAATTTCCTTGTGCCTTCTGCTGTAGATAAAAGGCTGAAGCCAAGGGTCTTGTTTTCAAAGCAATCCCAAGACATGCTATCTAGATGCCGTATGGAACCAGGGCCTTGTTCCTGGTGTTGATACCTGGGAGGATGGGTTACGTGATATATTTGCTCATGTTTTTGCTAGTTCCCAATCACAAACTTTTAGCCTTTTAATCAAATATGAGTTGCATATTTTCAAGGAGCAGAGAGTTTACTCAAAATAAAAATAAACTGTTAGCGTGTTACAAATCTAGGGGGACTGTACAGAGAAACCAAAGAAAATAAATAGAGGCTTCTCTTTAAAATTCCTGACAATGATTGCTAACATAAAAAATGGATATGGTTTTCAATGCATGCAGGTGTCCTTGCTGCCCTCATACATGAATCCATAATTTTTTTTTGAGGTGCACTAAATAATGAGTTTGGAAATCAACATCAATCATTTATTTTAGTCACAATGTTCTTTAAACCTGGATCTTGCATTCCATGTAAGATCTGCTGACTACCAAATACTATATACAGGCACAAAAGCATGCTATCCACATGGGATGAGGAGAGAGAGTAGGAATTAAAGTCTTCAGAACAGAATACAGCACCAGAGATATAAATACCTCAATGCATCAGCTCTCTCAGCAGTGAATATAACCAACCAACAAACAAACATGAACAACTTGAACTTGGTTTGAGATTGTTACCTGGATCTATCATCTCTGCCTCTGACAATCAGTTGTTTATTAGTGTAGTGCCTAGACCTTCCAGCTGAGATCCTGGTTTTGAAATAACGATAGTCCCTGTTATCTGAATAGACCAGACAGTCAAAGAAAGCATTATCCCCATTTCTGACACAGAACTGAAAACACAGAGAAATTAAGGCTAAGTACAGACAGTCAAAAAACCCAAGCCTGGATCAATTCCATCTTTGCAGGTTAGTTTAAGCTGCGTAAATTGAACCAGTAAGCAAGTGAACAGATATTCACTTTTGATCCTGGAAACGCAGGCAGCTGCCTGCAGTAGATCAGGCCAGAAGCCAGGGGCCGCTAGAGCACGCTGGAGTAGACAACTTGGGCCAAGGCCAGCCTGCCCACCCTGCAAGGGGGGTGGGGGGGTCGGTGGGAGAGATGCAAAGCATCCTGGGATTCTGGGAGACTGTTAACTTGAATCTGGAGGGGATCTGGGACAGAAGTTAAGTCTGATACTACATCCACCTAAGTTTATCTTAAACTGGTTTGGACCATTTTGAAAGCAGTTTATGTGCACTGAACTTCTGTTGCGCTACAGATTTGCACCAGTTTCCGATTGCTTGTTCTGATTTATGTGCAATTTCTGTCTCTACGCAAAGCACTTACAGTATATGATACAGAATGGCTTGGGGCTGCCGGGGGAGGGGGAATGGCTGCAATGCAGGTGGGAACAGAACCTGCATTTCCTGAAAGTCTTTCTAATGCCTTTTCTTTTTGCTTTTCTTTTTTTTTTAATTTAAAGGCCTGCTCTAAAGCCCACTGAAGTCAGTGGAAAAGCTTTCATTACTTTCAAGGTACTAGTCACAAAAGTTGAGTCACACTAGCTTTCTTTATATTCTCTTTGCAGATGCTGCCACAGATTTTGAACTGGTCTGAGGGAGTAAATAAAATCTAAGAACACTTCAAACACTTCTGGAGCTAGGTCAGTGTGTCACTTTACCATAAAAGACTCCGGTTTTAAAAGGAAATATGACAAGACCGGCTGCTAGACACAGTATCAAGAAAATCACCTGATCTGGAGGCCATAGAAAATTAATTATTAATCCCTTAATACCAGGCAGCTGAGCAAGAGAAGGAGCAATGTAACCCAGGTATTCACAAGAAAGAAAGAAGGGGCAGTTTCCTAATCACTGCATAAAGCTCCCATACCATTTACGTGTGGTATCCCCAGCAAATGGAAGATTTTCTGGTATTACAATGTCTAGTATGGGGCCTCTGCCATGTCACGGGGGGAAGTGGGGAGTACGCAGCCTGCACCAAAGAGGAGAGGGGCTCATTTTATGGCAAATAAGTCACTTGTGGAGCGTCCTGTCACACTTTGGTTAGTTCAGTCTACTCAAAAAACAGCTTACGCCATTGTCTTTCAAGATTAGTGGCAAGGAAACAGTATCCACGTTCAAGGAAAACGGCTGCAGCTCTACAGTCCATCGTCTTTGGTAGCTAGAAATTGGTGGGCTAGTTAGGTGCTTCGTCCAAATCCAACATCCCGATTCTGAAAGTGGCCGGTATCAGCTGCTGGAGAGGAAGGTGAAAGGAGCCGTGCAAGAGGATGACCTGACCTCAAAAGACATTTCTTTCTAACCTCTAAGAGCTACAGGTCAGCTTAAACCCTAAGGCTTGGGAGTTTATATCCCTCCTTGTTTATTTTAGTACGTGTGCTCTTGTGTGCCTGGACCGTCTTGCTTGTAAGTGTGCAAGTTGTCCCATTTCCTCCAAATTCGAGTGCTGAACTATTATTCCAGTGACCAGGGCCGTGCACGCACAGGCACAGAGAAAAGAACGGAGTAAGGGGGGTTTAATCAAAATCCAGCTTTGCAAGTCAGAGCTCCAGCTTGTGGGTGAAGAATTTGGGATTCAGGAAATCCTTTGCTAAATCACAGACAATTATTACTGCTTAACGTACCCAACTGTCCAAGCCAGAATAAAACAAAACAAAACAAAAAACACCCCAACAAGCACAAAGGGAAAGATAGATTGAAATAAGGCATGACTCTGTTTTCCCCTACACCTCCCTTCCCTCCCCCCCATGCCTCTTACAGACACTGAATGAGATCCCAGTCTCTTATTTACTTCTGCTTACTGTCAAGACTTTGGAAAAAGGGCTACTGCAGCTTACATTTTGCAGACATCACTGCCCTGCCAGCTCACACCTTCTAAATCCCAACTCTATTTACATGAGGGTGGGACATGTAAATACAGGAAGAAATTATTCTAACCAAGTGACTTACTGCCACCACTTGATCAGAATAAGCTTTGCAAGACCAAGTATTCAATTTGCTTGCAAAACTGCCCTTTAGCTTAGAGACATGGAAAAGACATCATTGCACAGAGGATGATTTTCTGTACTACACAGAGAATGATGTTTAGCCTCTAGAGCTGAATGACATCTCTTTTTAGCTGTAAAGAAAATGCTGAATCCATCTCTGATGTGGGATGGGAGGGGATGAGGAAAAAAAATACCAACAAAGCACTTGGACATAAATGTCCTGTAACTACAAATGGATGTGTCCTCTAACTTGCGCTGGGCGTGCGATAGGGGTTTACTTGCCGTGCTCCTCTTGCACTGGCCTTTTTATAAGGCTTTTTTCTTCTATGACACTAGTGAAAGTGCAAAAAATGTGATAGGGAGCAAGAAAAAAAAGCCACACACAAGCAGATGACTAAACTGAGTAGGAGATCCTACTTGCCCTGTTATAACATGGACAGTCTTATACGGTCGTATTCTTTTACCATATTCTGGAAGGATTTTGTGAGCAAGTGATGAAAGCAGTAATCCCCTGGGAAATTTAAAATAGGATGAGACAAGAAAATCAAGCCACAAGTTTCAGACTTGGATACATAAAAGGTGAGTACCAAAATCTATACTTAGATCCTCACAGTGGTGATATGCATAGGTCCCTTATTGGCACTTAGGTGTCTGAACACTATGGCTTGGGTCCTAGCTTTAGGCACTCACATTTGAGTTGGGTCAACCCTGCTTCTGCAGGAGAACTGTATAGCAGGTTACCTAAAATACCATAAGGCCAGATTCAGTCATGGACTCACTCTTAATACTGCAATGGGAATGGTTGCAGGGAAAAAAAAGGATGGTGCCAGGTACATTATGATCCAGCCATGCTCCAGAGCATACCCCATGCGTGGTGTGAGCGTGGATGCCATGAAGCTGCTCTGATGCTGTTTTGACACCCATGCATCTCTTCCACCACGGTGACCATGCTGTTCCCTGAGGACACTTTTTCCAGCAGCTTTGAGATGAAAGAAGGACGATGGATCTGTCCCTCTGACTTCCAGATCCACAGAACAGATCCCAAAGGAGCATGGAGGGTGAGGCCTGACCTCGCTGAGACCAGTAGGAACCTGCTATGGGACAAAAACCTCTCACTGAAAATATATTACTCCCCATTTCTTTCCTCTTCCAAGTTTTGATACTCTGGGGGGTGCCCTTAAATCTTACTGAGCAAAACTGAATCACAAGGAACTACAAGGGCAATCCAAAGGCAGTGTGACTACTGGTGGCAAGAGTAACGAGGCTCTGGAATAGACACTTTATAATGATCTTTCTGATGGTCTCTCCTGGTCAAGGACTCCAGCACTGCAATACCTTGCCATTTCTGCAGCCATTCCCTAGGCTCAGAGAACTCTCCAGGTCATTTTCTCTGATTTTTTTTCCTTTTTTTCTTTTAAACCTAGTACAGTTGAATTGGCATCAGGTCTTTAGGGCAGGGACCGTCTTTCCAAGAAGCATTTGTACAGAAGCAGCTCAAGTAAGGGAGTCTCCCACAATCTTTGGAACATGCAATTTCCAAAAGTTTTCCACAGCAGACCTTTGGATTTATTCATATTGGGGAGTTCCCTTCGCACCGTGTGGAAAAAAAAAAGATTCCTGCTTTCAAAAATGACTTGGTAACTACTAAAGTGATGCTAAAGGGACTTTGCCAGAAACAGCCATGCTGCAGCCTAAAGATCAGAAAAAACATAAATGCAAACAGAGAGCCCATTAAAACCTTGTGGTAAAATGGAAGCATTGGAATCTCTCCAATATAATTAAAAAGCAATCCAGGGCCTTAGCGATTTTCTAAGGTTTGTTTTTTGTCTGTTTTTCATGATTTGCTTATTGTAACTCAGAAACTAAAATTGATATAATTATTAGAGCTGACTGACATTTTTTCTCAAATGAAAAAGGTTTTCCATTTAAAAAAGGACCTCTTTCTGAAAGGGAGTAATTTCATGAGGGATATATATATATTTAATGTTTAACTTTTTCAAACATTTTTTTTTGCTTTACAAACAACTTTAATTGAAAATGCCACCAAAAATGTTATTCAATGATTATCGGTGATTTCCATTAGCCATTTCAATCAGGTGTTTTGAATTCTCATTTTAATTATAAATCCATTAGGAAAAATGGCCCATTTAGAAATGAGAACAACTTGGGTTCTGTGGAAGTATATTAAATGTTAATATATATAAACAAAATATATTGGCTGGGATGATGTAGTTGGGGCTGGTCCTGCTTGGAGCAGGGGGTTGGACTAGATGTGACCTCCTGACATCCCTTCCAACCCTCATTGTTTGTGATTCTGTGTGTTTAATGTATTTTTTAAAAAGATTTTCACAATGGAAAATCCCAGTTGTTTTCATTTTAAGTAGGCCATTTTTTTCTTAAGTGAGTGAGTGTGTGTGTGTGTGGGTGTGTGTGTGTGTGTGTGTTCTGAGTCACTTTAACAATTAAAATCATCCTAAATCCCTATTTTGCAATATTCAGCGCTAGATATTCAAATGTACAAGCATAAAAAGGGAATATCTAGCAGTAAAATATACCAGAAAAGCCATACAAAGGGCTTTCACAAAGGGACATCCTTCAGTAAAAGCCAAATGCTAGTGTAAATATTTGAAGTTCTTCCTTTTCAAAATTATGCAATGTATGAAAGAAGATATGGAAAAAAACTAAAGGATTATCTCTGAAGGTATTTCCAGTATGGCTGGTTATCTCTCTCTCCAATGCTTTGCCCTGCAGATGAGATCTGTACAGTAGGATGTCGATCATAGCACTGATGATGTGAATGACAGCGGTGTATGGGGCCCCAACTAATGATACAAAGTTTCTGGTGCCAAACACTACTTACACCTATAAGAGACAGGACCAGACTGTGATGTCACTATTTGCACTGAATTTTTTTTTTCCTCTGTGAGTAGTCCCACTACACCCAAGGTACAACTTGGCAGAGGTCAATATGAGGCTCAAAAGAAACAAGGACAATGGTTACTAGGGGAAACAATGCATTGTTAGCATCATTTTACAGATGGACAACTGAGGCAGACAAAGATTAAGTATCTTAACAAAGATCACAAACAGTGTCTCTAGCAAACCCAGGAAATAAACCCAAATCTCCTTAGTCCAATGTCTTAATCAACCTTCAAAATGGCAGAACTTAAAATAAAACGTACATTTAAAAAAAATTCTACTTAGTCCCCTTAGCCACTGGAGACTATACTTGTCTCACCCATTAACAAGATCAGGTGTACTATGCTTTCCTATCCTGGCCTCTGTGTCCCCTGAATATTCTCATCTCTCTCTGTTGGCTCAATGAAGATTTGCATTATAAGAACCACAGGATCCCAGCAAGATAAGGATCCAAATGCTTCTGGACGCCTTTATCTTGCTGGGATCCTTTGACACTGGCTGACTCCCTGTCCTTGGGGCCAGGGGCTGAACTCGATCTCCTGAGCTCCCTTCCAGCCTTAATGTCTACGAAATCTAAGAAATCTATGAAACCTTGAATATCCCAGTTTCCTTCTATATTGATCTCTCAGTAACTTGCCCCATTTATGAATGTTTGTAGCTGCCCGTGTGTTTCTCCAGTCGGATGTTTCCATCTCATGGCAAGGTCTTCCATGTCCACGCACTTGGGACTAGACAGTTCGACCTGATAGCCAAAATACTATGGTGAAGAAGTCTCTCACCTGCCACATCTTGATGTTTTAATATTGAAGAGGAGGAAGATCTTGAATTTTGGTTCATTGAGAGTTTGTTCCATCAGGCACTGTGCCGTGGGGTTCCACCTCCCCTACACCCCGTCCTGGTGCAAACCCAATGTTGTCAGTCACTGTCAGGTAAGTAGGGGCCAGTTACATGCCCCCAGCATCTTCAATTAATGAGGTGCTATATTTGTCTAAGCCCAGAATCTAGCTTCGTAAGAGTCCTGAGGCAACTTGACTGTCTGTATAAAAAGTACTATCCCCTCTCAGGGTTTTCCTTGTATCCTTACACACACAGCTTACTTTAATTCATTTACAACCTTTGTAGATAAGGGAAGATAGGCTTTTCTCTGCTTCCCCTTACTCCACTCATGGTTTGATACTCTCTTCTTCTTTTACCAGGATGGCAAAGGCTCCCAGCCGCTCTTCTGACCATCTTGCCACTCCAAGTCTTCAGGCTGCCTTTCCCCAGGTAAGTGTGAAGGCTTCTCCAAGCCTTCCTTTGCAGGGACCTCCTCAGGTTCCCACCAAGCCTCTGGACAAATCCCCTGGGAAACTGGGTTTCTCCCTTGCTGGCTTCCGCTTCTGCTTTCCTCCCTCTCCACCAGTAAGCACATCTTTATGACATCTCCCCACTCGACTCCAGCCAACCGGAACTGGCATGTGCTAATAAAGCATTCTGGGAGTGCGGCTGGACACTTACCGGCTCTTCAGACATTGTGCAGGCCAGTAAGCCATGTGGCTGGGGTTCTCCCCGCACTTCTGGTTTGAAGGTGTTCATGGCAGCCCACATCACAATGTTTAAAACAGTGCTTTGCCCAAACTTACTGATAAATTTGTTTGTAAAATTTATATGCCATGTGGCCCACTCCATGCAACTTTATTTTCTTGCAATTCCCTTAAGAAGATCAACACATTATTATTTGATTTAACTAAATGGCACTTGGAACCCTTTGCCATGCACACTTAGTCAAAAATCTTTTTTTTCCCCTTATGCAAGGGAGGACTCCATGCTCTATTTTACATTTAAGTAAGGTCAAGAAGGGCATCAACAAGTAAAATAGGAACTCTGGAAAGATACCCCAGTGCCTCAGTTCCTCCTGTGTAACATGAAGGAATTATTACAATTCTGTTATAGAACTGTTGTGTAGCTAAAATCTATAAATCAGTATGAGATATTTAGAAGATCATGATAAGGGTTACATACATGGAAAAAAATTGTTAAAGAGTTTAAGATGTCCAGTTCTTTCTTGAAGGGCAACACTTGGTCAAAACTGTTGCTCTTGTTGTTGGAACAAGCTACAGGAATTTCCATCCTTGGAAGTTTTCAAAAACAAATTGGGCAGACACTTGGCTGGAATGGTCCTGTGTTGAGCAGGGGACTAGATTAGATGACCTTGCGAGGTCCCTTCCTTCCCTACTTTCCTATGATCCTTTGAAAATATTGGGATCAGAACCTGGGATCTCCAGATCTAAACTGACAAATAGCAATAACTTGAGCTGAGGAGGCAGCACACTCCATGTGGGAATGGTAACAGACTCATTCCTGTGCGGATGAGACACAGAGAGGGGGGCTGTTACATACCTGCCCCAATGGATAACACTATGATTGGGTGGGGCAAGTAAAAATAGAATTAGCTGGTTCCTGTGCAGCAGGGAAAAAATGCAGAAATTGGTGTAAAGGAGATGAATGGTGACAAGATTTGGGGAAAGGCAATTCTTGGTCTACACATTAAAGAAAGATCTTATTCATACTACTAGCATCATTTTTATACAATTACTTGTCTCCTTCCTCCTTCCCCTCCACCTTGGCTGCTAATTTTGTATGGAGTGTATTCACACTAAATATTACCTTCCCATATACCTAAGGGATGCTTATTTACACAGATGCAGTGCATTTTAACATTTCTGGGAGGTGGAGTGAAGGGGGAGGGGGCACTGGAGCCAGGACCCAAAGCTGAGTCCCACTCCAATGGTAATTTGTGGTTTTGCTTCCAACGTTTAGTAGCCACAAAGAAGTCTTAGAATTTGCTGGTCAGAGCCAGAACTCCCTTGTTCCTTTTATATATAAAACACTAGGCTCTTACACACATAACCCAATAAATATTTCATCTGGTTTGGGGGAAGAAGGGGTGGAGAGCAGTGGAAACAGTGGTTCACAAACCCCAATCACAACTCAAACTGCACAGTGTCTCTTAAGTCTAATGTTATCTTATCTACCACCTGCTTCTCCATGCATGCGGGTGCATGACTGATGTTTTCAGCTGTGCTGAACATACACAACTCCAGAGAAAAATCAATCAGAACTGTTCAGCACCCCTAGAAAAGTGAGCACATACATAAGTCCTCCCCCAGCAGAAAACTGTGAAACCAAAGTTAATTTAAGATGGAGAACATATTAACCCAATGTTAAAACTGTTGTATACTCAAGAAATTCAGAATTAAGATTCATCTGAATATAAATTCAAATATTGCAAAGAAATACATGCATAGAGTGCTCATGCAACCTTAACTCTGCCCTGCAGAGACACTGTGAAATAAGTACACAATGGGCATGTCTACAGGAGACGCTTAATGCACAGTAGCCTAACAACACTGTGCAGTAGTGCATCACAGCACGGACAGTGCTAATATACAACTGCACGGTATTATTAGACTACTGCACTGTAGCATCACTAAAAAGGCATTCACTGGCACTACAGGACAGTAACTACTTACTGCACATTTACGTTAATACTTCATTAAGGAAGTACTAAAGTAAATGCACAGTGACTACGGTACATTAATGAACGTGTAGATGTGCCCACTAAGGGCTAATGGATGTTATGGTCCCACGTTAAATATTCTCAAGATACACTTCTCATCCCCACCCCCCCATATCAATGCCACTTTGTCAGAATAATGTACAGATAACTTGTCACATTAGACTTAATAAATCTAGACAATCTGGACACAGAATGAAAATATTCAGTTCCATGCGTTTTATATGTCCCCGGGAGGAATATTTTTTGGTGTTAGAAGATTCAGCATAGGGGCTGCTATGAACATGGCAAGAAATTTCAATGACTATGACAATCTCCAGCTGCCATTTTGGCGTGTTGAAGGCGCAAACAGCTAGCATAAACTGGTATACCCCTCATGGTGTTCAAACTCATTCCAAAGACCATTATATTGATGATCTCCCGAGGTCCTTTCCAGCCCTAATGTCTATGAAAGTCTATGAAATATAAATGGCAACTCATTGATTACAGAAATACAATGGTAAGTTGCTCATGTATAGGCACACTGAGTTGTGAACCTGGCTTCTCAGACAGACCTCAGAATGTGGTCCACCACCTCTCATTTTTGTGCTTTTCAATCAAGTTATTAAACAAATTAATTCTAATGACATTTCCTCAAAGTGATGGAAAGTATATGACTAATGTGTCAAGGTGAGAAGCCAGGATGAGTCCTTTATGATTATACCTTTAATCCTGACAGGAAACCGGCTGCTCTGAAGAGGGATGTCTCTATCTGTGAATCCAAAAGACACTGAGAAAGTCATTATGAATAACTGGTCAATCACTATTCCGTGCATGTTTTAAATCTATTTATACCAAAAAAAGGAAAAGATACTTATGCATGTCTGTGTGTGCTCATGCACAAAGTCAGTGTTGGCCAGAGCTCCACGAGGACATGAGTATTCCTACACAAATATGGCAAACATGCTCCATATTAAAAGAAACAGGAGACAAAACTGTGTTAGTTGCTATTTCTATGGTTTATGCAAAAAAAATTCTTTAAAAGTGGTAAGCCTATTTGGGTTTGTAGAGATGACACACCCAGTGCATGCAGTTAAGAACAACTTTGATAATTCTTCCTGTGAAGAGCCACAGGTAATAAGCCAAAGAATTATTTGTGATTCAGGAGTCTCGATCTCATGATCACTGATTTCAGGACAGATTTATGATTACTGATTTCAGGACAGATTTTCCAAAGCTTTCCACTTAGGAGCATAAGTCCTAATGGGGGAGTCCCAAGTCACTTAGCTGCTTTGAAAATGTTGTCCTTCATCTCAACATTTTAGAGGTTTGCGCTGTGGAGAGGAAGCTCTCTTGAATTCAGTCCCTGGTGATGTGCAAGAAACCCAAGGTTCAATCAGTCCGATACAACGTACGTGCCACTTGCCCTGTGATCGCCTGGACTGCTCGTTTCAGATGTACTGCAAAGATTTACACATGCTAACAATGTGAAGTGGGTATTTAGCTCTTCATGAAAATCTCAACGAGGCATTGAATTTTAAATGACATATAGGGGAAGTGGGGAAAAGATTCTACCATTCTTCCTGCATACGTTTCCAAAGCAAGAGCAAAAGGGACGGAAAAGATCATTTCAAGGGGGATCTCATTCCCAATGCACACGCAATGCTACGTGGAATAAGTGAGGCAGAAAATGCATATCATGTGGTTCCAATCCAGTACCAAAAGTCTAACACTCACTGGAAGTGCCCAATACTTTCTTACCACATTTATCAAACAGATTTGCATTCATTTTTTTTTTTAAATTTTGTCAGATATTACTGATAGGAAGATGTCCTTCTTTTTCCTGTTTCATCCTGATTCCAATCTGTGATAAAAGACCTAAATTAAGCTAAAAAATCTCTCAACTCTGGAGGAATCCTACTTCATTCTTCGCCCTGCTAACATCCCCCAGGAAATCTTACCAGCCCCTTTGGAAGATGATAAATAGTTTGCTAATACAGCTTTTTAAAAAAATGTTTATATAAAGAAGACAGTTTTATGGAAGAGGCAAATTACAGAAATATCTAGGAACAAAAATCAGCGTAAAGGAGAACCAGAAGTCACTCACTATGTGACCCAGTTAATGACTCCTGAAGATTTAATGTTTTATCCTTTACTTAAACTCTAAGAGGCCCCTCATATCACTCAGGAACTGAAGGCTGGAGGTTACTATACTATCTTTTCTGACTCCATTAACTCTTTTGGTTGTCAGGCCTTCTCTTGGGAATGCTGCTGATATAAGAGATGAATCTCAGTGCTCAAGAGCAATATCAGAATCAGGGCCAATAGAAATGAGAGTTTTATAAAAATTCACCTTGGAAAAAGCAAAAAATGTCAAAGGATAACAATCTCGGCATGCCAATAGGATGACTAACAGTTATCTCCTGGAAGCTTTGTCCAGCTTGAGTGAGCGGGGGAAGTCAGAAAGAAATTTTAACATCAGTCTATTAGTGGTTTCCTCTTGCCTGGAAGGGTAGAGGGCACCGGGACTGCTCCGAATTATCCGGCCTTTGTTTATTTTCTGACCGAATTAATTGATGTTAAACAACAAACATTCTTCCACTGACCTATTGGCCAACCTTCTTCTGATGATTCAGGCTTTTGGAGACTACATCAGGAGCAGGCCACTAAACATTTAATTTACTGACTCAAGGTCATTTTAACTTAAGGAAAAAAGTCTTAACCTACTGGCCAACCTAAGAGGCCCATGACATTTTCCTTTTTTTCACTAAGACAGACAGAACCATACTTAATTATAGTTGGCCTTTCCTTTAGGAACTTTTAAATGGCTAGAAACAATAATGTGAGATAAAAGCTCAGTTACATCAGTTGACAATCTGGCTCTGGCTTTTTTCAGCCAATCAGGAATTAGAGATGCCATGCACATTTTCTAAAGTTTGGTCCTTCTGAACCCTTTATTTCTATTAGATATCCACAAAGAAGTGGTGCCACCAACTCTTATGATTTTATCATGAGTCTCATGGTATTTGATGTGGGTTTCTTGTTGTTGTTGTTGTTTTTTAGAGCCCTGATTATACAGGCATTTGATTAGATGAGCATCACAATGTTTTTTTTTTTCATTAAGTGAGTAACAGAGGGAAGCTTGAAAACATGACCTGAATATATCCTAATGTTCAGAGAAAACATAAATAAAATGAACCCTAAATGTATTGGCTTTGCTACAATCGTTGGACTTTTAATCTCCCTCATAATCTATATATACCTCATGGTTTCCTTACTTTGTCAGACCATAGTCAGATCTGATCCTTACAGTTTCCAAGAGACTTTAACTTTCTTTGAATCCCATGTTAGGTGTCCCATGATAGTGCCCTTTTCTTTTCATTACCTCCTTCCTAGTATAATGTATTCAATTAGCAGAGCAGTGTCCAAGTCCATCCTCCAGAAAACACATCCAACACAGTGTCATGGTAATGAATTTGTTTTTCCTCCTGTGCCTTTGCTGTTAACTTTTGAGAGCTCTCTAGACAAGTACGTCAAGTTGCTGGTCATTAGCTCCAAGCATTGGACTTGATTCTTCTACCATATCCAACTAGCACCTGTTACTGAAAGACAGGGGCCAAAAAACAAGACCTAAGTATCTGCAGTCTCTATTAGGGCTTGGGTAAATATCTCTGTTTGTTTTCACTCTCTTAGACCATATATTTTTTCAGTTGGAGTCCAAACACTTGTGGGATAAATAGAGTCTGGCTAGTGAATTGAATCACTTCTTTAATTCAATCCCTTGGGCAATATTTAGGGCCACGATGTGATCTCCTTATTCATGCCAAGTAGTATGTTCCTTCTCCTCAGGTTGTCCCACTTATATCAGTAGAAATGCTTGTGCAATAAAAGGCTATAACTGTGGCCTAAAAAAACAGGTCTTGCTTTGAAATAGGAAGGTATACCTCAATTTTGGGGGAGATGGGTATTCAGTATATAAGCATTTGAAACCACTTGTTGCTCCACTCCCCTGTTTTTTCTCACCATTGGATCAAGAAACCCCAAATAGTACACCACTCCAAGTCAACTTCATTCCCTTTCAATTTACGGGCTAATAAAGCACATTTTTTAACTAAGGCCACAGTTTTGTCTGGCATTTCATAGCAAAGTGCAGTGGGGAAAAGAAAAGGAAGTAGTGTTATAGGAACAGCTAAACCATAAGCTTCTGGGTGCAACTTTCTTCTGTGGGGCTTCATCTCTTAGAGTCCTGTGAGTGTCTCTGGCTGAGTAACAGGGCACCTTATAAGAGGTTGCCTGGTGTCTGAGCCAGAAATTAAAATCTTTCTTGTGTCATTGGTGAAATAAATATACATATACACAACAAAATACTCTAACGAAACACAAAAAAAGGCCAAAGAATATTTGGTAATAGAGTAACTCCAAGAATTCCTTTGATTTGGGGAGAATAAAAGGCAGTTGATTAATCATGACGACTATCATTTGCATATGTGATTAACAGTTTGGTGAAGAAAATAGTTTCCAAGATCTAAAGCTGCCTACATTTTCCTACTTGCATCCATAACAGCTTTCATTTTTAAGACATGAAAATAAACCCCACTCATTAGGCCTTGAATTACAGACCCTTCTCCATGTGTTTAGAAGAGTTACTTATATCTTGACAGGTAGAAAAGACTGAGCAGAGAGTAATCACGTGCGACTGCATATCCTGAGAAAGAGAAAGTGTTTCTCAGGCCTTCGTGTTCTCTGAAGCCGTATTACCTGATTAATAGCAACTTTCTGCATGTACAGTGAACTTTAATCAACAAAAGCAAAAGCTTCAAGGGCTGAAAAAGAATGAAACGCTCAGGAAATCTTCACTTTCAAATGCAGGATTCCATGTAGTCGAAGCTTTTCCAGAATTTGCATTTAAAAACAGTCCACCACATTTCAACATTAGTGACCCAAACGTCAGAGATTGTTTCAGATGATCGTCATACCACATTGTTGCTTTCATGATGATACATCTCCAGATGGATGGTACAGTGGTACACACAGTGGAGAGTCCGTCCTTCCATAGGCATGGAGACACTGATGACAAAGGAGACACATTTCTTTAGAAAATAATCTTAGAGAAAAAAGTTTACATTCAAGAAAATGGTAAGCCAATGCTCGTGTCAGGGGAAATTCTGGCTTGGGTGAAGGCTAGCAGCAACATCATCTCTCAGTCTTTTCACTGCTAGATCTTAATTGTGACATTTGACATCAAAATACAAATTATCAAAAACACAATGGAGGTTTGCCAGCAGCACCTGCCAATGAGCTGATAAGACGCTGTGGCTTCATCGTGGAATATAATTTCTGAACTCAAAAATTAGAATGACTATGAGAATTTTTTTTCCCAAGATTTTGCCTTCCATCCTAATTTGGGATAGGAATTATGTTTTAAAACTCTAGATTTCTTGTGGGACAAGAAACCTGTTTTTGTCAGGTCAATTTATTCATAACCTCTACACAAAAAACAAACAGTGCCATTGAATTCTTTCACCCTGATCATAAAGCAGATAATTAGTCCCCAAGAATGATTCTCTTCAGATGTGTCATTATCCTTAAAAAAGGATCAGTCAAAACTAACGACAGCCAAAGTCAATGCTTTTTGGATTTTTATGTAGGATGTTGCTTTCTATCTATTGGTATATTATTACCGGTGATGAATGAAACACATAACGTGCATGCTCATTTGGACGTCTGCAAGCTTCAGACGTGTACTGGAAGGTAGTCACCCTGTTTTGGCTTACAAACTGGTATAAAAGTTTACCGAAACCTGCATCTTATAGGATGGGCGGTAATGACAAGACAGCTTTTCGAACATCAGAAAAAAGTACTCAATGTGGTTGATTAGAATTTAGGCACAAGTTAATGCCTGGTCTGATTTAAAACCCAGCCTCATTATTACAGGCAAACAATATGTTGGTTTTGTTTAAGAGACAAATAATAAGTGAAATGGACTATAAGTAGATCATCTCATTTCAGTGTCAGATCTGGAAAAGAGAAGAACATAAGCAGAGATTTTCTACATGATCAAGACTTGACTATCTAGGCTCCACAGATTTTCAACTCACATTTGTGCCTTTGGAAATCTTCCTCTCAATAAGCCACATAAAATGATTTTAAAATTATATTTTCCATATTCTTTCAAGATGAACAAGTTAAGGAATGGTTAATTACACAGGGGAGGAAATTACTATTTTTTAAACTGCTGATATTTATCCTAACAGCATCCCTTTTTAATTAAATAAAAGAGAAAAAAAGGTGTATTTGGACTTGGGGACACTATTTCACATATAAATGGAAAGTTGCAAACATCATACTGTTTTAAATGATAATAAATCATCCTGGATCCTGAAGCCTATTTATTATGTTTTGGATTAACAATAATAAAACTAAAGCCTCCTACAATATTCAGAGGAGGTATTTAATGGAAATGAAATGAACTTCCACAGTTTGATTTTGTGCTTAGTGCATTGTCATATTTTGGGACCCAAGGCACTTCTAAAGTTACATTACTTGAAAAGTTGTAATAAGTGCATTCAAGTGCAAATTGACATATTTTTATTTGGGGTTTATATGACCCTGGTAGACTAACTTTGTTCCTCCTGCCCCTATATATGAATTCACACACACACACTTCTTATACATGGGGACCCATAGCTTTTCTCTTCAGCTCTCCCTAACTAAACAAGAAGCATCCTGCATGCTGTAGGAGAGAAGACACTTTTACACTTCCTTGTTTTTGCATTTTTCAAGGCAGAGAGATTTTCAAAAGCCAAAGTGGGTGCTATGAATAATACTTATTGTATGTTGGTTCTAAAATTAAAACATCATTAAAATCATACATATGTATGGTTTTAATCTCCCTTTCGTATCCCAACAGTAAGGGCGCATCTACACGTTGCCCTATAGTGTATGGCATGCAACGGCAATGTAGAGCTCACCCATGTAGTGTGGGTTTACATGTGATTGCCAGCTGCATCATTGTAGCGGCATGCTCCCCAGTTATAGTGCACCGCTACAGCGATGTAGTGGTGAAATCTAAGCGTGCGCCGTACTAAACCACGGCGCTGTGGCAAGGGCACCATACAATAATGTGTAGATGCGCACTAAATGAACTACATTCTCTAGCTTCCTTGAGTAAAATAGTCCAGCTCGGGTGATGCTATTATTAGTTAGTATTTTATGACCAAATTAAATCATGTGCAGATTTATTTACAGTGAGAAACTTACACAAAAACTTCAGTTAAACATAGGATTACCCCCAAACCAAACATTAAACTTACCTCAGCTACTAAAAGGAGAATGATAATACAGTGAGATACAGGTTTCTTGTCTCCTTATTCAGAAAATAAGTCTGGATGCATTTGAAGTCAGGGTTTTAATTCTGGCTGCAGAACCCCGAGCATGTCACCATCAGATGACTGTGCACTACAACCTCACCTGGGGCAAAACACCATCAACAATATTCCAGAGAATACATCCTGTTCTTTATGCAGATACTCCTAATAGTTTAAACATATGTGGTTATTGGAACAGAAAATGTTTGATACTATAAACAGAATGATTTCCAATAAGAAAGTTTTCTATGATCAGGTCAGTGGGTTTTTAGGAAAGATGTAAACAGGAATCTTTCGCAACCTTATCTGGAAGCAAAGCTCATCAGTGGTCTTTTTGCAGGTCACGTTTGCTGCGATGCTGACACACAGCTGTATAATACAGAAGGCGCGGGACCAACATCATTATAGCAGCTATGCAAGCTGATGTTAAAAAGCGTCCAGTCAGGTTCGCTGAAAGGGACCACACGCAAAGCAACTGGAGACAGATTTCAGGTAAATCCGGGCTGACTTCAGGTGAAAAACATGCACATGAGACACAGCCGGGGTGAAATTCTACACCTACAGCTCCCAATTCGCTTTACGGCTTTCACTACTTCAGGCCTCAAATCTGTGAAAACACAGGGCTGTGAACCAATGAGAGTTGGAGCAAGGCCGAATGTTTTCATGGGCCTCAAAAGCACCAGATTTCATTCAGCTCTACTTTCCTACACTTTTCCTGTATCCTTTAATTGGAACTTATTAAACCCCCTTGGAGGAGATCACCATTCCAAGTTCGTTCGCAGACTGCAGTAAGTGGAATTACTAATGAAAAAATATCGACCTCCTTAAAAAAACGAGACAACACAAAACAAAAACCAAACCACAGCACACGCATCTCGAGAATGAAACTAACTGCTAGTTGACTGAACTATAGGTTCAAGGCATTTTGTAGGGAAGAGATGTTGAAATATGAGGCTTCCTTCTCCCAGAACATAAAAAGAGAGGAATCATGGAAAGAAAAATAAACAGACGGTGAATGGCGATGCTGGTCGAGCAGACCGAGTGTATGTGACGAGTTGAAGTTTTTACATCTGACAATCATTTATCTTAACCTATACCCTCCCCACACACCCCTACTCATTCCATTGTGAACCTATAACCTATTCTAAAAGAACCAGCCATCTCTAAAACATGATTTATCCTTTTCTGTGTGTCATTTATTACACTGAATATGCATAGTTAACTTTCCCCTCCACTAAGTGCCCTTGTTGAATATATGGCCAGTGTCAATGGAGTCTTGGGCACTAAAGAAATATCTTCTGGTGTTTTCAGCTTGAAAAAAAAATAGTGAAACACTGAATATTTCTCTTTCTTTCAGCAAATAATGAAGCAGGTCATTCATCTATATAAAAAACCCCAACACATGCATCCTTAAACTACATTCCCATGTTCAGCTGCTGTGATCTGACATCTCTCTACTGGGGTCACTAGAGTTTTACCAATTCACGCAAGTTTAGAACTCAACCCACATAAGTGATGAAAATATTAAAATCCATGAAACCACAGTGTTAGTCACATATCCAGCAACCAAAAAATGTCACGGATCGCATTTAATTTCTGATGGCTGTTGAGCTACTCAGTGAATCTTACCATTTTGCTGTTGGCTTTTGTCTCAGCTAGCATCCCTATCCATGGCAAAACATTTCCAATGGAAAAGGAAAACCTGTTTAGGAAGTCAATGAGAAGTCTCACTGTTTTGCAAGCTCTAGTGATTTTTATCATCGTCTCATGATATTTGGTAATTTGGTGAGAGCCTCATTTTTCTTTTTAAAGAAAAAGTTAGTTTCAAGTCTTCCTCATTGTGGAAAAATAGCATGTAAATATGCCCGCCCCCCTCCCCAAAGTTTGAAAAACCAGGAGACAAATCCAGAAGTATCTCATGCTTTTGATCATGATTCTTTATTATTACCTGTTTTTTTTAAAGCCATGCTCAAGTTTTTTGAACCCTGAGGACCAACAATATTAAAGCAGATTCGTTCTCTCTTCATGTACAGATGTGGCAATAACACTCCAACCCAAACACCATCTGTTGTCTTCAAAATCCTCATTAAAAACATCAGCCTGCTGATGGTAGCTAGCCAGCAAATACAAACTACATAACATATATGCACGGACCATGGACCCACGCTCGACTTGAGGGTACATTATTAAACAGAGCAAAATCCAATGGCAGGGGCAAGAAGCATTTTTATTTCTTACTTCTTTCATTTGATTTCCTTTCCTTCTTGTGTTTCATGAACACCACTACGTTTGTGAAGAAATCACTCATTCCCAGCTTGCCTGTGGTACAGAGCAGCCAAAAGACAATGTTTCCTTGTAGTCCACCAGTCAGTAGGCAGGCAATTTCCATGCAATCCCAGTACCATAATGACTCAAGGCCATTCTGAACAAGGAGTTGGGGCAAATCAAACTCTTTAATCCTAGCCCACTAAGGAAAGTCCACTCGCACGACTCTGTGCATAATGAACTCACTCCTGTGTTGAGGAGAGGGAATAAAAAAAAATAATGTAGGACCGGCTTCGCAGATCGATCCCTGCTGAGTATTGTGGATGGAGGCCAGTAGAGAATTACTTGCTATTACCTTCCCTATGTGAGAGAGAGTTGGCACTCCCAGGTTGAATACTTCCCAAATTACTGCCAAACTCTTCAACACATGTACAGATCTGGCTTCTGAATGGTCCCTTTAGTCCTAGCTGGATGTCAGGTGGTGTACGGTTACCTACCAACATGACAAAGTATCCGTGCCATTCCCTTCCTTAATGCAAGCCCCGTGGCTGGGTATCAATGTCGATGCCCCCAGCCCAGTTCAATGACAACGTCTCTGCAGGATCGGAATGTTTTTTTCCAAACAGCTCCTCCTCATGGATATGCTTCGCGCATATGCGTCTGGCCAGGAGCTCAGCCATTTATTTTTCCTCTCGGTAGGCACATTTAGAGCTGTGGGTGGCCTCTCCTGTTTAAAATAAAGCCAGGAGGAAGCTTTGTTCTTTTCAGACTGAAAAACAGAACATCTGCCCTAGGCTACGGAGAGCAAAAACATAGCATATTTTTCTGCTGTTAGATGGCTCTCCTTTGCTCCTTCAACACCTCAAAATGACTTTTTCACCCTTGTTATGGGGACAGTGAGCAATGTTAGTGCACACACATGAAAGAAAGGCTCTTAAATGGAGAAAGTAGAATTTCTCCCCTTTGAAATTGTGCTATGAACAAAGAGGCCAAAGCAGAGGAAAGGTTCACCTTTGTAGACTACTTTATGGTTTCATTTGCAGACCTGGATAGGGATGCCCACAGGTAGCACCATCCGGTGGCTGTGAAATAATTGTCATATCCAATTTGTTCTTAAGGTCTATCACCAATCCCCCAAACCACCAGGACAGAGAACAAGCTGCAAGGACATGAAGAATGAATGCCCCCTTTGTAGCGGGACCTAGAAAGGTACATTGGCATGACAGTACGGGGCCAATTTCATTCCTACTGCAGTCACATTGTCCTAATGCAGCCTTCTTAAAGTCCTTCTTCTTGGTCATTTATGGCGTTGCCAAATGGTTCCAGTCACTAAGCCCTCACTCCATTCAAAGCACAAAAAAGCCAGAAAGGACCAAGAGAAATTTCTTCCAGTGGCTCCTGACTTAACGTCAAAACATGTTGGCGAACTCCCACAAGTCCAGTCTCAGTAAGACAACTCTTTTTGCAGCCCTTTAGCCCAGCCCATTAGCTAGGTAAATTATTACCTAATGAAGACTAGTGCATCTTCACAATTGCCCCAAACCAGGACATACCAGCTTCTGCCTTCCTATTAGCCACTTTATGCCTTTCATTTTTATAACAAATAAAAAAGTAAATACTGCCCCTTTTCCAATTGAAAGTATTGTCCATGTGTGTAGCACACATTCTTTTTTTTAATTTTAGCAAAAACTGAACCAATATCATTGCATCATAGTGGGGTCACCAAACTTGACCTTTCTATTGGCTATTGTTCCTGTTATAAAGAAGGATTCCTGGATGTTTCTGGTCTCATGCTTTAGGCCTCACCCTAAAAATGTACAATGTAGTGCGACTCTACCTTGATTTACTTGGTGTGCAAAATTTCACTGCTTCACCCAGCATATTACATCCAACATAAACCCCATGTTTCTGTCTGCAACTTGGCTAGCGCATGGCAATTGATGCTTCATTACTGCACTCGACTTAAGTGGAAGAGTGTTTTATTTTTTTAAATGCCATTTTACAGACCATTAATCCATAATTTGGACTTGAGCCTTTAGCTGTTGATCTCCCTGGTGATTCTGTTATTTACCAACTATGAGTAGCCGCTATTTTTCAAGGCTGTCTTAAAGAAGACATTGCACCCTTTAGAGCCATTACGAGGCACCCTAGCAGCCCTGACACTATGCAGTGTGTGATGTCCTTAATCCATGCTAAAAGAAATACAGTGAGTTTACCAGTGATTCATGACATGCTAGAGTGTTATATATAATGTCTTTAATATGCATCCTTATTATTCTTACTAATGTCTTGGATATTTCCGCTCTAATGGCTTTCTCCTACTAATGCTGAATCAAGTAGCTTTTGTGTAATGGCTAAACCAGCAGATCTACAAGAATGTAAGACTATAAGCAGTGCCATAATGGTCCATCTAGCCCAGCAACCTGTCTCTGACAGTAACAGTAGTAGCTGCTTGAGAAGGATAATATATGGACAGGACACCCATCCTCTGTCATACTGTCTCTGGCATTCACCATAATTGGTGGTGGGATGTCAGAAGATACATGCTGGGTTGTTCTGTTTAATAGCTGTTAAAGGGACTGGTCCTCCATGAATTTCTCTAATCCTTTTTTTTTTTTTTTTTTTAACTTGCTCATACTATCTGCCTCTAAAACCTGCTGTGGAAATGAATTCCACAACATTTCTGCTGCACTGGTTCTACTGCCAGTTCTTCTATCAGTTGGGAAGCTTGACTTTTCAGTTAGTTTTTAATACTAATGGCAGCATTAAAATACTAGCTTTTCAGCCTGGCCCAAGAGGTGGGCATATAATTGTGTCTACCTGTATATACAAATAACAGGTTCTGTCAGCTGTGTGTATAAATCATAGCGATTCACAAGCGTTGTTCTGGTCTACCCATGCTATTTGCTCATGCATGGATGAAGCATCATGGAAATGTCAGGGCCAAGAGCTTCCCCAAACCTTGTGGCTCATAGCACAAGCATGATTCATTCTGTAGCCAAAGATACATGAGAGAGGGATGGGGCAAACATTGCATAGGGCTACCTTTGGCTCTTTAGTCTGAAGAACCAGGTACCTATTTGCAGCTGGGTCAGCCTTTCACAAAAGTTGAGAGTAGGGTTTAAACTCTCATCTCTGGAGCTGTAGCTAGATGCTTTAAATCAGACTCTACATACCATCTAAGAAACTAAAAGATAACTTAAAAGTCTAAATAAAAGTAGAAATCTTTTCATAAGGCAGATAGCTAAATGCAAAGACCCAAACTCATTTTACAATTTTATCCTTAATTCATCTGTATTAGAAACAAGTAGTTATGGGGCTCATAAGAGGAATCTAATGCAAAGTGGGGTAAAGACATAGCTACAGCTATAACTCAGCATTGCTGTTACTGGTTCAAAGTATATACTCTGGTACTCTGTGACTATAATATGCAGGAGGATAATGGAACAAAACATGCAATATTGTGAGAGGACTCTCTAACAATTAGTGTCCTGGAAATGAGGAGGACTTAATGTGAACGCACAAACAAAAGGGGTGAGGCAAGGGGTGGATACTAGGCATGAAGGCAATACTCTACTGGATCAGGACAGTGGTCCATCTAAAATGCAAAATATGACCTCCAAGCCTAACCAGTACCAAATGTTTTAGAAGAAGGGGCAAGAAACTTACAGTCCAGAGATGAAAAGGCCTGCCCAAAGGTTAATGGCTTAGAAAATGCCATGTGCCCAGAAAACTTGAAATGTCAGGTTACGTTTGATAAATCCCTCAGGCTTGATGTGCTTTCAGCATGCCTTCTCCTCTGTCTTGTGGGGCACTAAACATATCCAATGGCATATTTAGATCCAGGGTTGTGTGGCATGTATAAACATAATTAAGAAAGAACAAAAAACTCTTCCAACAGTGGCAGCAATGCCTCACTACATAGCTCTAGAAAGTGGAGAATTAAAAAGTACTCATTCCAATTACAGAGCCTTGAACGAGCCCTGTATTGTTATTTCTCATCATTAACTCCCCGAGTCGGGAGCGGGTAATTTGTGCGCGTGTTGCCTTCCTTGCATGCGGTAGCAGTTTCTCAACTGGTGCAATAGCCTACCCTGGAAATCTTCAAGAGGAGACTAGACAGTCACCTTGTTGGGGTCACTGGACCCCCAGTTATTTTTCCTGCTTGGTGCAGGAGGCTGGGCCCGATTATCTTCTGAGGTCCCTTCCGGCCTTACAATCTATGAAAAAGTAGGTGGTGATGAACAAGAGGTCCTCCAGAAAGATGCTCTCAGTGCGAGTTTCCATGGTTTAGTTTGTGTTTTGGTTTAGCAGGGAAGAACTCCATGGCGGTGTGTTGTTTTAGTGGTTGGAGTATGACATAAAGTGAAAACCATAAGTTCAAAGTGTCTAGCTGTTTACTGGAATCCCACCACCCGAGAACTGGCATTGAGTGCAAGATTACTCATCTGTGTTAACTCTTTGGATAAACATTTTCCCGTTGAGTGTAAGGTTGGGCTGCACATTCCCTGACAAAACCCTGTGTTCAAAAATAAACAGAATGTATGTCTGAATTATGGGTTTATTTTTTAAAGATATATTTAGACGAGGGCAGCTCATCATGACACGTTCGTTTTCCAAACTGGGCTGCTCCCCTTCTGGGAGGATATAGGAACGCCCCCTCCCCAAGAAAACAAAGATCATTACTAAAGGAACACAGGCCTAAGCAATTAATAATGAATGTCAGCCAATTTGGGAGGTGAGAATGGCCCAGCATCATGTCATGTTATCAGAGATATCAATTTGAGAATGGTCTCACGACTCTTCTGCTAAAGGGGGCTGGGAAGGAAAGAGAACAAGCTGGAGACTTGATTTTACTGCACTGATTCTTGCAAGGGTTTCAAGTGGGGCATACATGCTATAGGAGCAGACTCTGAGGCTTTCACAAGCACCAAAATAATAAATAAATAAATAAATTCTTGGTATTAAAGCTACAGTAAAATCAGCTCAGGCTCAGAGGAAAAAAAATTAGGGTGGGGGGGAAAAAATACATGATCATGCAGCAAACTTAAGTTTATTCAGAGAAAGCATGAAGATTTAAAAAAAAAAAAGAAGAACTTGAGAGGCAGCACAGCATTTAAATGGATCCCTTTAGAAGTTCTTCCCCCCAAGGAGACTGAACTGTTTAAGGAACATCAGGTTTTCAGGATACATAATTTTGTGAAGTATATTTATGAGGGTCTAAAGGAGAAGGCAAGGGGTAGAGGGATGCAACATATTTGCCCATGTAGGATAAATATTACAGGGAGCCTCAACCCTATGCATTTCCTAGGAGGAGGAGGAAGACATGTTTATTCTTACAAAAAGTGTGCCTAAAGAGATTTTTGCCCTTCAATTTAAATTGCAGGGGGGGCAGAGGGGATTACTTGAGCCAAGGATGTTCATTTGAGTAAAAGGTTTGCTGGAATCAGCTGGGTGTTGCACAAATGACACAAAAAATCTTTAGTGTTTGAGGCCATTTGTTCAAAGCTAAAACCAAATTCGGGCCAGGTGTTACTATTTACATCGTCTGGGACATTCTCCCATTCGCTTTCCCTAAAGATACTGAAATGGGGTATCAAAGGAAAGCAACGACCACATTTTCCAAACCTAAAATC
The DNA here is from genome assembly GCF_052110815.1 of Crocodylus siamensis. Lineage (NCBI taxonomy): Eukaryota > Metazoa > Chordata > Crocodylia > Crocodylidae > Crocodylus > Crocodylus siamensis. Next base: position 76,766,330 of record NC_143402.1, on the reverse strand, counting down.
TATTAAATATCCATCTGTTGGATCTGGGATGTATGCAACCTTTTTTAAGATAGGATTTGATTGGCATGAACTTCATGTTACCAGGTGATAGTAATCATCTGGCAATATTAATGCTGTTACAGCAGTGACACAAATAGGATTTGTCTTGTATTTTGATGGGTTTAAAATGCTGCACAACATTAATGAAGCAATGATCTCCATATAAAAAAAAATAAATAAAAAAAATAGTTAGAGTCAACAGAAGAAAAGTCATTCTGATGAAAGCGAATGCTGAACTTAAGCCATCATGGACTGGGAACACTAGCAAACCCATAAATGTCAATGTAAAGTAATTTTCCAAAGTACTTTTACAGAGGAATATTATAGTTCCCTTTGCATCTAATCCTGCTACTTGACTATGGAGAGGAAACAAGGAAGCAAGACATGAATTAATTGAAGTCCTCAGAAATGAAAGTTCATCTTACTGGGATAAGTCTGGAGAGCTCCACTAAATTTCCCCTCTATACTGCACACACAGAGCAAATGACTTCCCCTTCTCCAAGGCACTGGTGCTGCTAGTTATCAGACTTGCAGGTGCTGTTTCTCTGACTTTGGAGATGGAGACCTGATCCACTGGGTGAAACCACTGTCTGCTAAAAGCACAGAAGTGCCCTCTTATTCCTATAGCCCTCTTATCCCTATTTACAGCTGCTAATTGTGGTAAAGCCGACTACCAGCAAGCTTTTATCCTGCAGCATCCCACCAGCAAACCTCTGAGAGCTGATGCAGATTTCTGAGCGTCTGAGGTTGACAGGATCCCCTGGGTCAAGTCTTTCCATCTCTCTGGCAACTTCTAGCCACAAAAAAACCCAAAAGGTAACTTACTTCAAGCCAGGATCAACGCGCTGACATGACCTTCAAAAAGCAATATTTTAACCAGGATTCCCAAAAGTTACCACTTTTGAAGGATATTTATTAGTATAATAAGCCCATTAAGCCACCATATCAAAAGAAGAAAAAAAAGCATTAACCATTTTTCTTCTAAAACAAGAAGGGCTCAATTTGTATATAGATGAAGCAACATCATTTTATTAGCTTATCATCTTTATTAGCTCTCTGGGAGAGGCCCCATTTAGAAGTGGCTCTGCCTGGACTTCTAAATCCACTAGCAAAATTGTATTTATCAGCACATCTTTCTGCAGAAAGAGAAAGCGCAGTCTCTGGCCCTTGCCAAAATACAGCATGGTAATGCAATCAGATACTCTTACTGGCTTATACTTTTTGGAAACCTCCTTCCTTAGTTGCTTAAGACCTGCGTGGTTGCAGGTGTTAAGCACACAGGACACTAAAACTTCTCTGTTGCTTTCTAAATGAGCTGCCCCACCACCAATAGAAAGATCAGCAGCATCAATGATAACACAACCCGATGTGCCCCAAACCTATATTTCAGCTAAATAAAGATCTTCTAAGCCACAGACCTAAAAAACCATACTCTAACCCTGCCCCCACAAACCTCCTTTCTTCCCCCATCTTCTTTGCTCTCTGTTTTATAGTCCTCAGCACTCCCATCAACACCTTGTTACACTGCACACCTGCCCTGTCCGCGCAGCTGACCACTGCAGCCCTTAACCCTGTACTTGACAGTCTGGAGAGAGAGACTTTCCTTTGCAAAGCTTCATTTCTGTTTTCAAGCCTAGACTTCAGCATGGCATCCTGCTTCCATGAAATTAAGTACAGCAAATGATTATGCAATTCATTTTAAATCCATCTGGAGTAATAGCTACTGGGGGGCTAGCTTAATAGTCACATTACATTCTCCTTTTTTTGCAAAATCTTGGGCTGACTTCCTCCCCCCGCCCCCACTTCTAACTCACTTGTGCTCTTTCTTCTGCTGCAGAGGCACTCTCAAAGTGACAAGTGAACACTGCTTGCATTGTGGTCTGGTGGCTGGATCCCTGGAGGAAAAGCCAGGGATCTGGGCTCTGCCCTTGTCTCTGCCACTCAGCAGCTCCCTGATCTTGAGGAAGTCATAACCCCTTGCTTCCCTCCCCTCTGCCCCCAGCCTTGTCTCTGGCTGGCTCATTTGCTATATTTGCAAAAGGCAGCCTAATGATGTTATATTCCTTTGTAATCTTACATAGTTTCTGCAGTCAGAATGAGCTCTGAAAGGCCCATTCAGATACGGATGGTCACGGTTCTCTAACGTGAAAGCTGATTTGTGACCCATCTGCCTCTGGAGTGGCACCACAGAGGGGAGATCCTCTGAAAAGCTTGGCCAGACACCATGAAACCTTTCAGCCCTGGTGCTAGCTAGGCACTTTTCTTGCTGAATCCTTGATTGCCATCTTACATGCCAGTTTTATTTCTGGGCATTACAGGATTACTCAACTGGAGAAATTCATGCCTGATTGGAACAAATGGTACATCTCCCTGTCCCCAGTTAAAAGTGCTTTGGAGACCTACAGCTAGCAGGGAGATGACAAGCAAATTACACCAAATGAGCATTTTCACATTGATTTAACATCGAAGCCAGAGTAGGTAGTTTATCAAAGCCAGTGGAAACCAAGGATCTTGGACCTCAACGTTATTAATCATTGTGGATTAGAAAATCCAAGGCTTCTATTAATTTCCCTGACTGCTTCTGTTATCTTCTCAGTTTTTCCTGTCATCTCTTTAAGACTTTCCTTGTAAATTTTGCATTTAAGGCTGTAAGAACACCATTAAAAGATGGCAAGAGGCCTGTACCTTTCTCGTAATGTAGTCTCAAGTTACGCTGGATTTTCCAGTGCCAAACAAACCGAAGCCACACACCACGATGCATTGACTGCACCCAACAGGCATGCTTCAGTGAGGCCTTCTATTTTTAAACCAGCATTTGCAACAAGCTGGATAAGGATTGTGGGATTTGCACAGGCCTGTTACTTCATGCAACCATAAAAAATGAAGAGTAGCTACAAACACTCGGCGTGATACGGCTGCTGAAGAAACAGGCACGCCCTCCTTTTATGCACGTACAACTTTCATCTCACCCTAGTGGGAAACACAACATCTTAGGGCCCTGTCTTGTAAGGACTTATCATCTGCAATAGATTCTGCTATATTTTCTTAGGTTGGGTTGTGTGGGTAATCCGGGGAGTTCTTTGCCAACCTGTTGTGACTCATTAGAAGCAAGGGTGGTAGAGTCTGTTCCTAAAGGCTAGATTATTCTCTCCTCTCTGACACAGAGAAAAGACCCCATTGTCCCCTCAGTGACAATGAGGCCCAATTCCTGCTTTAATTTTATCATTCCTGGGATAAAAAGGAGTCATAAACCACCATCATCCCTTACCGTGAACATCTTCCCCACCGTTCCATGCTTCCTCAGCTATGTTGACTGGTGTGTTGGCGAAGTGGTGTCCATTTTCTTCCTCCTTTTTGGCTAGATACAGACAGTCAAAAAGCCCAGGGATGAATCAATTCAGTCATTGCAGGTTAGTCTAAACTGCACAGATTAAACTGAAACAAAAGTGAACAGGCATTTACTTTTGATTCAGTAAATGCAGCCATATGCCTGCAGTGGCTCTGGCCAGAAGCTGGAGAGTGCTACAGCATGGCTCCCTTGCACATAGGCAGCATAGGTTGTGTGTTTGCTTCGTCTTTCTGCTGCCCTGAGGTCTCTGGGATTTGCAGTCCAGAATTACAGCGGCAGGACTCTGCAGGGTTGCTCATCACTTCCTCTTCATGCTTCCAGGTGCCTCTAGGATTTATAGTCCACAGTTGCATCTAGCAATAAGTTTGAGCACACTAAATTTGGTCTGTTTAACCCCACTCCTTGGCACCAGACCTCAGCCTGGGTTTGCCTGGGGTTTGGGGGGGGAGGGCAGTCCCCCCTGCAGACTGGGCTGCATCCCCAGCCAGGCATGCCTCCTTTCCTCACACCACCTTGTCAGCCAGCCCTCACTCCTCCAGCTTGGAAGCAGAGGGGCAGGACCAGTGCTGCTCTCTGGAGCAGACAGCACAGCACAGTCCAAGGCTGGAAAGCATGCTGGGGGACTCTGATTAGGCTGAACCAGGAAGCTATCTGGGGCACAAGTTCCATAAATTGAGTTGACCTAAATCAGTTAAGTCTGATACTACATTCAGTCAGGTTTATCTTAAACCAGTTTCAGCCATTTTGAAACTGGTTTATGTGCACTGAGCTTCTGCTCTGTTACATGTTTAAACCAGTTTCTGATCACTTAAACTGGTTTATGTGTAACTTCTGCCCCTAGCCGTTCTCAATCCACATTGGCCCCAAGTATGGGGGCGGTACTTAGTGTGCAGAACCTGCTTTATAAGAGTGGCTAGACAAGGAAAGGTCCTAAAACATATTCAAATCTGGTCCTGAAATTATATTGACTCCATCCTGCAAGCTGTTACAGGTAGGTACTCACCAGTGTAGCCCCAAGTGCTCCAAATCATGAGTGAGACCCACAAAGAAAAGCCATGGCTCTTTCCTTAAAAATCAATAAAATTTCTATAATAATGATTTGACTCCACTGAGCTCAGGATCCAGGCCTGAAGCACATCCTTGTCAACTCTTGCAATTTGGTCAAGGTATCACACTTTTTCAGCTCTTGAAGTTAACAACAAGGCTCACGTTGGCTTCAACCCTTCGGCATCAGACCTAATATAAATATGGGTTTCACAAGGTAGGCCGCAAATGGCTGTAGAACAGCCTGAACGGCTAAAGTGCTCTATAAATGCTACAGATTATTATTTATATTGTTATTATTACATTTAAACCGTTGCTCTGTTCCAGAGGCAGGTTATACCGAATAAGGGAAAAAACCACATATTTTGCTATTGCTTTCATTATTTTTGTTGTTGTTTCGCAATTCAGTGGTTTATAATAAATATGGTGCCCTGAGGGAGCCTCTGTTTGTAGAACAGAGTTCCTTATTCATCATTCATCTGCTATAGAACCACTTGGCTTTGTTTTACTCTCCTATAGCCGGGAACCCGAACCCTTAATGAGTCTCAAACTATTGATGGTGCTTATTTTTCTTGACAGGTCGAGGGAGAAAAGGAGTCCAAAACTTGTCACCCATATTTTTTTGAGTTTTGTCTGGGATTTCCTAATATACAGATACCCAGGCCTTTAATGGGGATGCTTTTAATAAATAAATAAATAAATCCAGCTGATCGAATACACCCATAGTAGGAGAGCCAACATGCCAGATAAAATGTATAACACGTTCAGATTATTTCATGTACTCATTCACGGATAGATGGTGACACAGCTTGTGCCGTGGCAAAGGAGATGAGATGACCATCATCTTTGCCAACACTAGCGTTCAACTAAGGAAATCCAGAGGTAAAAGCTGGAGGGAGCGCAGATTCAGATATGTTGTCTGCAGTAGGCAAATCATGCCATGGATAAAACTAGGACACCGTTTCACCTGGAGAAAAGGAGAGGACAGAATCCAATTCTGGGAATCTGTCTAGCAATTTGAGATACGTTATGGACCAGTTAGCCCAGTATCGAGATGTCTCATGTACAACATCTTTGTGAGCTGGGAGACAGCTTTATCCCTGTCTTGCATATTGGGAACTGAGGTTGAAACTATTCAGACCCTACCTAATCAGGATCCCAGACCAACAAATGTAAGGCATCTAGATGCTTTGGAGGATCCGAATCGTGCACCGTCTCACATAGGAACTCTCTAACAGAGTAGGGAATTCAAGTTTCCCAAGTCTTGATTTAGTTCTGCCCAAAACCTGGAAATGCAGAAGCAGTGGTAAAAGTGAGAACATTAATTATTAGTGAAGCCCCTTTGTCCTTTGGGCTTTAAACTAAAAAGGCTCCATTCAAGCCTCAGAAGGAGATTTTGTGCATCCAAAGGCGAGAGGATGGAGGAAATGCAGAGAAATGGACGACATTTCTTCTTGGATACAAGGACATTTGCCCAGGTTGTAAAGAAACCGCTACCCATTGCAATAGGCTAGAATGATTTCCAAACTGAGCTTTAACACCGTGTCCTCACCATCATTTAGTTTTTATCAGATGCCTTGCACAATCTCTCTGCCTACATGCCCCTCTCCCCCAATCCATAGAGTGAGTTCATAATATTTTACAGGCTGCTTTCTTTTGCTAAATCGATTGCTTGCCCTACTCTCTCTGTAAATCCTTTCCCCCTGCTTCTGAGCAGTCTATTAAACAGCTCCCAGGCAGAACATGGTCCTGTGCAGCGGGGTATCTTTGCTATAAGCCTTAAATTGAAAGCTTGCCTGCACTTCCCTACTGTGAGGGCCTGCTGAGACAGGCTTCTTTTAATATTGCCTTAATAGGCCCTTCAAACCCAGTTAATTAAGTCCAGTATATCTAGACAGATTTTCATTGCCGGCAGGGACCATGTGCCTTGGCAAAGAAGTGAATATCCTTGCAACATTCATTATCAGTAGATGTCTAGAGAAAGTGGTTATAGCACCGGTGAGAGAATTTGATCAGCTTCTGTGGTTTTGTTTGCTCTGCATGTTTCTAGTGCAGACTGCATTCACACTGATGGAAAAAAAAAAAGAAAGGAAGGAGGAAAGAAAGAAAGAAACTTGGAACCCATTTTGTAAGTTCCCGCTGGGGCAGGGTAAGGCTTATAATTGAAAATAATATGGCCTTCCAGTTACAACAGTTACAAACCTAAGGCCTGCTGAGAAATGCAGCCCTTAATATTGACGTGTCATTAAAGCCATGGGCTACTGTGGCTGTTAATCACTCAATTAGACCCTAATTATCATCACCACTGCATCAAAAGGCCTCCCATGGCCAAGAAAAGGTTGCAACCATTCACTTTGACAGGTGATCCCTTCCACAAACACAATGACAACAATAGGCCTTGGTGGGGTTATCAGCGTGATGTGGGTTGTATCAGAGTCTGAGACATGGCCTGTTGGGGGTTTCGGCAGCCCCGACACAGTAGATCAAAGGCAGGGAAACAGCTGATTCCAGACTGGCTGGTGTCTGCCTGGTGTTTCCGCTGTCAGAGGCAGATGTAGCACCGTTTTATTGATTATTCATTCTGCGCTCGTTCTATAATGAAAGTCGTAGCCTTAGGGAATACTGCAGGAGGAATGCCACACTTTGAAAGCCCTTACAATGGAGATACGGATTATCTTCTCCTTTCACTGACAACAGCAGTTGAACACTGGGCAAAGGACTTCTGAGACACTAGAAAGCTGGGGCGAAAATCCCAGATGTCAAAATGCCCCATGCCGTTTTGGGGAACCTCAGCTCCAGAACTGACCTTTGCAGCTCAGGCCCCTCTCTAATGCTAGGAATGCCTTTTAGGATTCAAAATTGGCATTAAGGCAAGGCTCTAGCAGCTTGAGTTGCTTTGAATACATTAGCGTGTCGGGAAGAAGTTGGCTGAGTGTTTAGGGGGTGATCTGTTGAGATTAAGAGGTAGTAATTCATTGTTAGGCTCGCAGACCAAGAATAGGGAACCAAAACACGAAAGTCTTAAAAAGTTGCAGGTCAAACCATTTATTTATCTCCAGGATTGTAAAAGTAAAGGATGATAAAAGTGCTTTCATCTACAGAGCTCCTCGTACACACTCGCTGCAGACTCATTCAGCGATAGAGAGAGACGGTGCAAATATCAGTACTGGAATGTGGACTTTTCTTCTACACTTACAAATTTAAGCAAGATGTTTAGTGTTACATGTTTAGTGTTAATTTATTTTATTGTTCTTCCTCCCTGAAATACTTCCAAATAAGGATTACATTCCTACAGTAACTTCTTGGTAGATGGAAGGGCGCTGATTCTACTGCTTTGTACCTCAAGCATAATGAGACTAACTGTCCGAAAAAGCAAAACATGCAAAAAGTTTAACATGTTCATACCGAACCAAGCAAACTTTCTTGTTTCTCTGAAGATGAACAAAGCTGGTACAGTCAAACACCAAGGCACTGGGAGAATAAATAGCTACCAAATCCAAAGGATGGTGTTTTACATTTGCTTTGCAAAGCTGTAAACGGGCAGTAGAAAACCTTGCCCAGTGAGCTGGTATTAGACAGTGCTATAGTAATACAATAATTTTCTACCCTTTCCAGTACCAGTCTTATTTCCTGGGTTTTAATGTTACTTTGGGCTATGCAGGCATGCAATGAGTCAGCCTGTATCAATTTCCCTAATCCCCACAAAATGCTGATAATTTGTTCAGCTGTTCTTTTTTAACAGAGGGACAGAACACATGCGTAAGTAGACTGAAAGAAAAAAAAAGTGGTTCATTTTGGGAGCCAACTGGAAGCCAAAACTAGAGGTGTAGTTTGTACCCAGGGATTTAAACCCAAACCACACCAGTAAGGGTATGGATTTGAGGTTGCTCTTTTGGATTCCTGTCTAAAGCAACAGATTGACATAGGAGGATTCTTAATGTGCAGAGATCAGGGCAGGGACTCGGGAGACATGGAGTCAAAACTTAGCCAAAATACAGATCTGGGCAAGTCACACAATCCATCCTGGCCTTAGCAGTCCAAGTGTGAAAGGCAGGTAATAATTCCCTATCTTGCACTAGAAGGGGTCCTGGAAGGATAAACATCCAACATGATTGTGAGATGACCAGAAACTTTATAACTATCTAGGTGGAATGCAGACACATCCATCTCCTTATCCTCATCATCACTGATGATGATCAGGAAATACACCTTTTATTCTTCTGGGATGCTACAACATTATCTTCCAGAAATTCAAGTAAACCGATAGGACACTTGAGGGAATATCTAAGGTGCATATTTGCAGCTCTATCTGCAGTCAGACAGAAGTACATTCAATAGCTTTCTGCTGAGTAAACTCCTACTGGAAAACCCTGAATTATCTTTGTGAAGACTGAGGACAGCGCAAAGGAGTTTTAAATGTTGGTCAAACTCTCAATTGTCACCCGAGATTAACTGTAACGGGGTTTCTATCTACACTGATATTTAGGATCAACCTTAAAGTGGCCCTAAAACCTAAAACACCAGCTCACTGGTCTGCAGACTCTAGCTCCTACATGCAATCTTCATTGGCCACAACGACCTTTCCCAACTCACCTCCTCAGGCACCACTTTCCTGCGTCTGTTTGGCACCTACCCTGGCATGCAGGCTTCACAGAAAGTTGGCCAAAGGCAATCCCACCAGTCCCTGTTCCTCACCTCCACCCTTCTCTCATTTGTAGAAACCAACCTGGTAGGAGAACAGCTCAGTGTGGATGGCTGTGGTGGAGGCTACATGGTGGAAGAAAGGGAAGCTCAAGTCACATAGCCAAGGGCAACCTAAAATTCAGCTCGACACATCAGTATAGCCCTACAGTAAGTGCATGTTGGTGGCCAGGTATCATTTTCCTTGAGACCTCCGAGGTGAATAATATAGCGTTTCTCATCTCCTGATTTTCTTACGTTTCAGTCTTAGGAAAAAAAATGCTACTGACAAGCCGTTTAGGTTCTCAGATGGTCCCTAATGATGTGTGTTGAAGTGAAGGAGTGATGAGTGGAGAGGTAAGGGGTGGGGGCGGTGATTAGATGTTGAAGGGGTCCCTAACATTGACTTGCTTTCCCCTCCAAAGTTATGTGTTCAACCTTGTCTGGAGCGTAAATTAAATAAATTTGCAGAGACGGGCAAAGCAGTTTCAAGAAGCGGGGGGAAAGAAGCAAGTCAAAACAACTGCTTGTCAATCAGACCTAACCAAGCCTGAACTGTTGATCAGAACTGAAAAGTCCTCCTATTACAGCAATTTTGATTTCCTTCTTAGTGGTAGTATTTCTTCAACAACCTAAATATTCCAACTTAAGAAAGCCCCCCGCCCCACCAGTGCCCTTCCCCCTATCCCCCTCCACAATCCTATATAAGGGGAAAAAAAGGAAAAGCGCTGAAAAGATAATGGGCCCATGGTAAGATATATTTTCTGGTGAAACCCAGAGCTTGTGTTTTAGGGAGACTTGTATTTTCCAGATGTTTGTCTTGCTTGAGCATTTGATTAGTTAACGACTCATGGATGCAGCAGGCTTGCGTTGGGTCTCCAGCTAACAAAACCGACGGGCAAAAGGATAATCATGATATTTAGCATTTGGAAGCACTGTCTGGACTTGAAAACTGAATAAGTAAAAAATGCAACTTGTCTTGTTAAATTTGCCATTGTGGGTGATAGTGAAGTCCCACAAAAATCATCAGAATAAGGATTTCAAGTCCAAATTCAGCCAAAACTCCCTCAAATTCCACATAGCAAAGACTGACTAGAGACTCTGGTGTTGGCCCTTAATATCTCACGATATTATAGTGAAGAATCTTGCCACCAGCATCCTACAGGATCAGCCATCCTTATTAGACAAGGCAATTTGACTCCTATCCTCACAAAAGAGCCATTATGAACATGGGTGATGTGTACTATTTTGAAAACAGATCCACTTGGTAAAATGTCTTAACCTTTTTATTGTGATTTCCTCCAAGGAAAGGGCCAAACTGTTATTTAATAGGCTTCCTATTTTCTATTCTGCGCTGTTAAAATTACAAACCAAGGTCCCGGGGAAGAGCTGAGAGTTATATTTTTCTCCCAAAGCAAACTCAGGGTCATCAGTGGAGCTGTGACGGTGTCACTAAAAGAAGTGAAGGCTTTGCTTTATCCATATAAACAGTCACGTATTTTGTTGGGGTCAAATAAAAGCACAGGGGGTCTTAGGAAACAGAAGAAAGAATTTGAAGTGAACAGCAGTTAATTAATGCCAACACAAACCTCTCATAAAATCCCAAGACCATGACTGGCTGAGCAAGGCTGATGTGTGGAAACCAGTGCCTATCATATTGACTGATATTGGTGTATTTGTTTCCTGAACTCCCTCATTGACTTGTCTGTATGACCCAATGTCTTCAGATGACTTGGGTCAGGGGCTCTCTCTTCGTTCTACCTTTGCACCCTGCCATGCTCCAGTTCAACACAAATTAAAGTTTCCAATGTGTTGGTGGTACCAGGTTTTCTAAGTACGTTTGCTAACTCTTTCTAGCCACGTGCCTTTAAATCCTAGTGACGGTCATTAAAACAATGCCTGTTTTGGGGATGAACTCAGCATTAAAAACACATGTTCAGCGTAAGGAATCAGATGCACGGAAGTCGGCAGTGAAGGCCCTGGATGCGTGAGGCTGAATACACCGAGGCTCTGCTACCAGATCATGAAGGTAGTGAAGACAGGACTGGGCCCAAGGACAAGCCCTTGACTGGCAGCATGAGCAGAGGAAAAACTACTACGTGACTGGAGAATGACTAACCCCAGTCTCCGCAGAACTTCTGTGGCTTGGACACCTCGCTGAACATTTATTTCGTCATCTGACATTTCTCGCTCTGATTAATCCTTTCCAGTCCCTGGTCTCAGCTGACTTGGCTGAGCTCTTCAGGACTCATTGTTAAATTCTCGGAGCTCTCTCTTTTAAACACAGTCAAGAGAAAGCTCTTCTCCTCCCCTCCCCACCTCATCCTTCATGCTAAAAGGCTGTTTGTAAGAGCCATAATGAAACTCCAGGTGGTCTGGTGATTTGGAAGCAATCCCCTGGCAGATTTGAATCACTTGGTTATGCCTCATGCATTGTAACAACCCAAGGATGTGATTCTTCTCCCTACACATCCCCCTCTACCCCCCACCACCCCTCTCTTCTGCTGTATTGCATGTTAATAAGTACAGGGCACTAGCAACTGAAGAGGAATATGGGACAAACTCTTCCACTTGCATGCACTACAAGTGGTCTCCCACTGCATATTGTGCTATCTCCTGTGAATGTCTTCAGTGGAGAAAACTAAAGCTAGGCCTAGAGCAAAAATCCATGGCTAGATCCAAATATCCTTGAACTTTGGAGAGATTAATATCTAGACCTAACAGTTCCCTTCCCTTTAATTTACTGAACACCTCTTTACCTCCCAACCCCATCACCCACAAGTATCCCCAAACTCCAGCAATATACAGATTCAGATGTGAAACGTTCGCCCTCTCCAATGAAAACACCAAACCAAGAACAGACCAAAAAAAGCATCCTCAAGGGAGGAAAGCATGTTTTAAATGCAGTTTGATGGGTTTCCAGGGGTCTGCTCACCACATGTGTGAAAACTAAGTCAGGTACGGTAGAGTGGAACCGCTTGGAAAATCCATTTTAATCACACAGGCACAGAGGCAAAGGAAGGCTGGCACCTATCACTTCGCTATTCCTACAGATTTCTGTCCTAATGCAGGTATCCAAATAGACGGACTGCTTGGTTTTCAAGCCGTGAATAAAGAGATCGGTCCTTTGGCCAAAGATCTCTTATTCATGGAGGTTTTTGGTAGAACATAGTACAAACCATGGGCAGTGCCAGGGTTTGGCAGGGATGGGAAAGAAATAAATGTGTTGCCCTTATGGCAGTAAAGAAAACCTTGTTAGTGTGACCTCATGCAGTGATGTCGATCTGAGTCTACAGATGGACGGATTGATAAAAACAACGAAAAATGCACTTCCACTCTACACGCCTACCCATGCTTTTGTAGGTGTTTATTCTCCCCTACAGAGAAAAGCTAGAGGTTATCACCTGTTCCATAAAGAAACTAGCACACATATTGATATAGTAATAATTACGATCACTACAGCTATACCTATTCATCTCTGTGAAGCATTAATCCTAGAATGTAATGATGCCATTTTTAAAATTAGACCAACTAAATAGTTGGAAAAAAGTGCTTTGCAAGCTTTCAGGCACAAAATACTCTTTGTCAGGCATAGGGAGACTGATGAAGGGCGTTTGTGCCCAAAAGCTTGCAAAGCACTTTTTTCCAACTGTTTAGTTGGTCTAATAAAAGATATCCCACCTGCCCAAAGAACTTTGCCTGCCTGTGTCCTTAGACCAATACGGCTGCACCCAACAACCCTGCATGATGCCATTTGGCATTTCATGTTACTGTTTCTCAGCCGAAGCTCATAGTATTTGGAATCATGGGTGGACTTGGCATTGTGGACTGAGTGTCAGTAGAATATCATTTTAATTCCTTCTACCTCCCCTCTTTTTGCTGGTGTTGCACCTGACTTGAAAATAAAGTCATGAAGAGGTAGAGCCGTCTGAGCTTCTGGTGCTGTTACAGCACGTGAGATGATAGATGATTGGGAACGCCATACAAGCAATGACTGTTGTGCTAAAAATAAGATGAAAAAAGAGGGCTGTGGTAATGGTAAAGAGAAAATAAAGGAAAAGTCTCTGTTTTTTCTGGTCTTTCTGGTGTTCTTCCACAACACTGGAAATCTTCCAAGACACTGAGAAGCAGCAAATTCAATGCTGATAAAAGGAAACTTTTCTTAAACCCAATATAAAATTAGGCAGTGATATAATTAGACTGTGGAACTCATTGCAACATGATCTCTTTGCACCTGAGAACCTGGAGTGATACGGAAAGCTATTGGACATATCTATATGGATAACAAGAATACCTTGGATTTTTATTCTGAAGGCTACAGAAAATACTGGATGGTATCTAAAGCTTCACATACCAGATTTAAGCCATTCTCTAGCTATTCAGGATTAAAATGAAACTTTCATGTGATGGATAATCTTGCATCTCCCTAGTCTGGGATTTCATCCTCTGAAGTATCCAGTATTGGTCACTGATACAACAGGATACTGGACTATATTGGCTGTTCATTTAGCGAGGGATGCAGTTTCTAAACCCCCAGCAATCAATTTTTGGATGGAGTCAGTTGTCCCCAGCTGGTCCCACTGGAAAGGCCTTTTCAAAAGACTCCTGCTTTCCCCTAAAAAAAAAGTTGCTTTCAGTTGGCAGTGGGGAATCAAAATATGGAAGCAACAGAAAGAAAGGAAGAGAATCAGTCTTTGGTTTCCATCGAACTGCTCGCTGAGGTCTTATTTTAGATGCAGCAGCTGCTCTGATGATGTATTGCAAATGACTTGTTGCTGTAATGTATCACTGAAACCCCATTGCCCTGATGACATGTTGCTGTAATACATCATCAGAGCATTGCTCAGCAGGAACAGGAGTCCTGGAAACCAAACAGCTCCATAAATTTTAATACAGACCCCCAAAAAATTGTTGTGAATTTCTTTTCTCCTCTATTAAAGATCTAAGACTCAAAAAGTGTAGGCCAGAACAGCCATTCATTAACCTGGCTCCAATGGTTTCATAAGTCCCCAAAGTCATTAAAAGTCTTAATATAAGAGATTAACTATTGCTATTGTTGCTGAGTAAGAATAAATTATCTTTAAATTATTTTTTTGCTCTCCTGGTGATGAGTTAGAAAAGGGAGTTTATATGCAAGCAGGAACCCAACTGTGGGAGGGAGGTACAATTCCCCTTCATTAAAAGGAAGTATTTAGCTTAAGGCACCAAAGATGTAATATAGGGAATCCAGTCCAGGGAGACACAGGTTGTGCTGTAGGGTTGGGTGAGCACCGGATTGAAAGGCCACTCAAGGTTTAGCAGAAGTGCCGTGTACATGTAAATCCAGAGGCTCAGCACCTCTGAATATCAGATCCTCAGAGCACAAAAGTATATTGAGACCTTAGTGAAGTGAAGAGATCTTAGTGAAGTGATGGCTTCGTGGTCAGGTCTCAGACTCCAGTTGAGTACCATGGTGTGAGATTAACAGCATCATTCAGGTGCCTAGAAGTCAGGCATGCATTTAAATAACTTGCTGAATCCAAGCCTTGGCTATGGTAAAGAGGAGATAAAAGCAGTTACTTGATTCTGATACCTTTGTCACATCCAGTAGTGCATGGACTACCCCATTTTGTCTTCATCATGACTACCCCCTGCACTTAGTGCTAAGGCTTTAGATGTTAAACACTTGATCTTCTCATGAGATGAGAAGAGAGCAATGAGATAAAACAAATGATAAACCACTCCCCACAAGGAAAATAATATAGTGAACTGGCACAATATGTGAGATGTAAGGGCTTTTGAACCTACCAGGGTTCTCTCGCTACACTGAAAGAAATATGGCACGTGTAGTGGGCTGTGCCCCGTTACTGAGAAGCGGGAGGGAGCCCAGGGCCTGCTGGCCAACCCAGCCCCTTTGAACAGACTTAATGGTAAAAAGGGACCAAAATAAGGTGGCCACCTTGCCACAAGTGTAGGCAGTAAATGGCAGGCCTGGGGCAGAAATAGAGGGTAAGGTGACCCAGGGAGAGGCTCAAAAGCCAAGGCCTTATCCCAGAAGAAGAGTCTGGCCATCGGAGCACCCAGTTCAGAGTGCTCCTAAGGGCTGGATCCCTGTGGTGTTGCATGTGGGCAGGAGCCCAAATACATTTCAAAAGGGAGGACTGTTGAAAGTCAGAGTACTGGGTATCTGTGGCAGAAAAGACTGGAGGGGGATTGTAAATCCCATGCCTACAAAGGAGGCATATCTAGGGGCTGAGTGGTCCAGAGCCCACAGGGGGCTGAGCTGGAGCTGATACCTGAGAACCTAGGGTCCTGGTGTGGTGGACCCTGGGCCAGAGGACCCAGACATATAAAAAGAGAGCTGAGGCCCAGAAAGGCCTGAGCTCAGACAAGGACCTACCCCAAAAACCTGAATTTGCCAGCTGGAACAGCCTTCCTACAAACCTGTAACATCAAGTTGTGGCAGGTGAGATAACTGTGAGGGGGAAGGGCCCAGATGAGCACGCGCATGCAGTTTGCAGCCCTGCAGACTCATCTGCAGTGCCACAAACTGCACACACTGCACATGAATATGTTCACCATCCTGCTAATTGTCATCACAGTGGGTCTTTTTGACACCAGAAAATCCTGGTGTCAAAAAAACCTATGGCAGAAGGAAGTGGTGTGGGTGGCGCACATGGTAGCAGAAAAAAGCAGTGTGCGCCACCCAAAACCAGAGCTTGGCTAGCTGGAGCCATGCTCTGATTGCCAGCTAGGCTCTCCGCACCCAGATCATCATTGCTGGAGCCCCAGGAGGCCCCCAGGAGCCAAGGTAGGGTTTCTGGAGCCAGCCCATTTGCTGGCCCCAGCCTCCCCTGCCCCACACGGGGCAACGTGCTGCAGGCCAGAGTGTGTGTGCATGGGCATTCCCTGAAGATAGGTAGCAGCAGCACAATTACATGCTGCAGCTATTTGTCCCCAGGGAAACGTTCACGTTCATGCTCATCTGTATGCATCCAGAGAGACCAGAAGCCAAGGTGAGGAGGTTGAAGCCTGGCGGCAAGCCAGGCTGGGAATCTTGTCACGCCAGCACTGAACATTATGGTTACAATTACTATACTAATCGCACCCACACCCGTATCATAGATTACATAAGATTAGAATAAATTAAGGCTTGTTACACATTCATTTTGGGCAGCTCCTGGAGCTCTGAACCCCTGGACTGTCCACACGTTAACACCTCTAAGTGGCTTTAAGGACTTGTTATGCAGCTCAAAGTTACACCACTCCAGAGCAGGATTATCCCTTGATCCAAGTAACCCAGCTCCTCTTCCATTAAGGTGTGGGCACTCCCCACAGATGTGCCACTTGACTTGAAGGCGTGACTGCAAGCTAGCACTAAGTCAGTCAACATTTGGGCGGCTCATAGTGTGACAGGTAACAAGGCCGTTAGGAGTAGATAATGCGGTAGAGAGATACCATCATATGCAGAAGCAAGGTTCCTGAACGCAGTGTTAGAAGCACAAATTGAGACAGCACCTTTACTCTCCAGATGAAGGAGTAGTGTCCCAGGTGTTGTTGAGCAGTGTCTCTTGTCCTGATAGTGACAGCAACCATAGAGATCATGCTTAGCAGTTATAGACCATTTTAAATGCAAAGCTCTTCAAAGTCCATGATGAAACGGTACTAATGTGCCTATGTTACATACAGGAAAAAGTGAGGCACAAAGTATTGAAGTGAGCTGTCCAAAGTCTAGGAGCAAGTTAGTGAAAAAAGACAGATAGGTCTGCACTGGAATCAAAGGTGTGATAGGAGATGGGGAGGCTTTAATTTGGCAGCTCAGAGAATGAAGGCCAACTGAAGGGTAGCATGGCAGTCCCTGGTCCCCAGCAGATTTGTATCACTCATGCTGAATCTGTACCACTGCATCATCACAGCCAACATTACCCTTGCTAGACAGATAAAAGCTAGCATGGTTATGCCAGCCTGGGCTGAAATCACACCTTCAACCACACCATAGACGTAGCTTTCAATATCTAACAATCTAAGGGGCTCAAGCAACCAGGCATCACTGCACGTATTAAATAACATGACATGGGCACACATCAGTGCAAATGTGAAAGAACAGGCTTGCTCCAATATTAACGTCTCCAACACAGCGATTGGATCAATGCAGCGCATAGTAGGCACATTCTCTAGGACAGTGATTCTCAACCGGGGTGCTGCCAGATGCCACGCAATGTAGGCACTATTAGGTGTGCAAACAAGATAAACCCAGAGATAGCAAATAGAAATCCATGGTGTCAAAAACATGCTGACCGGTTATGGTCTCTCTGTGTCCTTTGCAACAGAAGAATTGCTCTCTTCTTTTTCTGTAGTTAAAAAATGGGAGAAAAAAGCAAGCGCTGGCATTTCCCAAGGGGTGTCTGGGTCTAATGAAGAGTGCCATGAGTATAAGGTCCAGAAGCCCTAGGACCTAGGCTTAAAAAATATGTACTCTCCTTTTTAGTACTCTTTGTATACGGGGAAAGAGAAGACTGTCCAGCAAAGACTGGAGAGCTATGAAAAATACAGAATCCATAGTAGGAAGAAAGAAAGATATTCTCTCTCTCTTTGGATTAAATGCAAACATGAACACACCCTTCCTACTAGCTAGCTGGAAAATTCTTCCTGGGGTGATTCTGAGGAGGTACCTGTATGGCTTCATTGAACAGTACCTTCTGCAGACGGTGCTGGAAACTCGAAGGAGGAATTGCCAGTGATTTCTTAGAAATGTATTTCGTGGTACAGTATCAGCAAGCTGAATTTGCCTTGGAAATCCCACCACAGCTTGGGCAGGGTGCTGCTGCCTGCTGGCGTGCAGTTATTCTTGCTCCAAGATTTTTATTTTGTCTTTTTATTTTGCTGAAATGGATTTTAATTGAATGTGCTGCCCTGCTCAAGGTGCACCAAAATGACTCCGTTTGGTGTTTTTCTTTCCCAAATCCTAAGGGGACGTGCCCCTAGACCAACATTAGACTGTTCTTTTTTTTTCCTGTTTTTTTTTTTTACCTTGGTCAAAAGATCCAGTGTGTGCTAATTCTGTCATGCTCTCTCTCACTCAATCACTCATATTCAATGCCCCCTAAAGAAACACTGCAGAAGCCAGAAGGCTAAGGAATTAACCAAATGAACTACTTGCGCTTTGCCCTCACATACCGTGTACTGAATTGCTGCCACCTTCCCGGTAAAACGTGTTTCAAAGTGCTTCTTTACTGATCCCGTAATAGAGCAGTTGCTATGTGACTTCATGCCAAGCACCTTCAGGAATCAGAATTGACCAATACTTCATGCACCAAGGAGGAAAGCAAATCATCTAATTAATAAAGGTGGTAACTAATTAATCCATTACTGCATTTATGTTTCAAACTTGCAGTGCACTGAGCACTCTGGCCCAATGCAGGACAGCACCCATTCACCTGCTGAAATATAGGCGCGTGAGTCGTCCCCAGTGGTTTTGCACCCTTAAAAATTAGCTGTCTAGTCAGCTCCTGCAAGGCTGTGCATGGAGCTGGACAATAGTATGTATATAATGAACACAATGTGGACACGGATAATAAAGCATGGGCAATATTATGTATATTGTCCTCATATATAAACATGGACAAATAGTATGTGTATAATGAAAAGTTCATTTGTCATTAAACAAATACATTACTACTTTGTATATTCTGTTATACATATTAGATATATTAATATTTATTTAGTGAAAAATGTAGTTGTGGTTGCATCAGAAAAAACACCCCACCTCTTTCAACTGTTTTTACTATTTTTAAAGAATATGTTTTCCTCTGGAACAATTTTTTTTTTAAATTTGTGCCTATTTTTAGTGACCATCACAACAAAAAGAAGAGTGAAATTAGAAGGGATATGTTATGTTACTCTTTTTTCCCCCCCAGGTTTTCCTTTTACCAAAAAACCCCCCAAAAACCCTGAACATTTTCATTTTGACTCCAAACGATTTTGTATTTGTTTATTCTGTGTTTGGGTCAATCAGCAAACTGAAAAAAATCAATTATTCACACAGCTGTAGCTATGTGGGAAGAGAACATTTCTTTCTAATGCCTACAGGTAGGCAATTTTTGTCCTGAATCATGAAATATAATTTCTTTCATGTCTTCAAAATGGGGTTTAATTCTGCTTTGCAACAGACCCGCTGACGTCAGACCAGAATCTGGATGCTACTGTAACGGTGCCTTCGTCAATGAGTGATGTGTGTAGGGGGCAATGACAACAACGATAATGCTGCAGTATTAGTATTTAGTATTAATATTTAGTATTATCATGGAATAATACAAAATGCAACTCATCAAATAATTTACTCCTCCATCTAATGCAGTGAAAGTTTTAAAATTCTCAGACATTCGTTATTAATTGGTATTAACTGAGAAAACACTCTATTTTGTGTCCCGAGCTCTTCCTTTTCCTGGGAATTTGGCTGGTTAGATGAAGTTGTGCTGAGTCAAGCAGCATCATCCCTTGACGTCTGCTTGTCCAGAGTTATATCCTAAAACACAGAAATGAAACCTGACACAATAATTTCCAACTCCCCTCACCCCCCGTGTAAGATCTCACCTAGGATTTGAAACAAATGACCCAACAAATGAACAAAAATGGGTCCTTAAGCAATTGTTCTCATCCAGATGTTAGCACAGTTGTGAACTCCAGGGCTAGGAACAGAAATAACGGATAAACCAATATAAGTGATCAGAAGCCAGTTCAAATTTGTAACACAACAGAAATTCAGTGCACGTGAACCAGTTTCAGCCTTTTTGAAAGCAGTTTAAGAGAAACTTAGACTTGACTGCTTTAGGTTATTGAACTTCTGTCCCAGATCCCCAGGCTACATGAGTTCATGCACATATGGGCCACTGGTGTGACTATTCACACACCAAGGGGCTGTGCAGGGCAGACTCTGTATACCTTATAATGTCATTACTGACTGAAGGTTAACAAGCAGAAATGTGAAGTGATTTCTCCAAAGGGCAAACAGGTATTGCATTGTTATGATGCCAGGCTGATTTTGCCACTTGAGCTCATAGATAAACTGAGCAGATTGTAACCTGGTAAACCCAGTTGCTTTGATGCGAATTAAACCTGTCTCATGCAGCTTTGGTGGACCAAAGGAGAGTAAAAAATTAAAACCCAGAGAGTGAGGGATCCACATGAACAACAATGCATGCATCCCAAAGAGCTTAGCAAGGACAATATCATTCATATGGAGCCATTACAGGGGGAGAAACTGAGGCACAGGGAAGCCAGGTTCATACTGTGCTTGAACATCAGAGGAAAGGGAACTCAGATTTCTTGACTTTGAGTTCAGTGTCTTATTCACTGTCAGAGACAGACAGAAAAAGAGGGAGAGAGACTCATCCCTGGCTTCCTCCCTCGATTATGTGAGCCCACAGCCAAAGTTTGTTACGTCACCCGAAAGAAAAACCTTTCAGTTCCCCAGCCTTCTGCAGTCCAATTTATGTCCAATTTGCAGACTTTCAACATAGCAGCCTCACAGTTCATAAAATCAAACTCAGCCAGGGCTAAGTCTCTGGGTAATGGATTTAGGATCACTCAAGGTGTTACCGGCAGTTCATGATGGGTAACTTTCTTGTTAACTAAAGTCCCTTTTTCTAAATGAGTTCCAGGTTGGAGTCTCCCTCCTCCCCCCACCTCTTTCTTTTTGGCAGTGCTGTTCTGGGGGGGTATGGAGAAGGTGGCGTAGGACTTTATTAGCCTGCGCGTGGAGAAATTTTCATTGCAAAGGCTACAGGGAAGCAGAGACAGAGGGAGAGAGGGTGAAAAAAAAAAGGTGGGATAAGTTAGTCTTTGTGTAAACGGAAGGTGCTGAAAGGAAGGCTGTGTGCTGGGGCCAGGGGAATCAACCCTCTGGCTCCACTTGTCTACACAGAGACTATGGAGACGGCCGTATGCATAGACCGGTGCCTTTTGGTTTCCGCAGGTAACGGCGAGCTCTGTGGGGAACACGTCCAAGGAGAGAAAACCTCAGATTGCATATCGGGAGGGGGGGAAAGGGGGAATGCTTAACATCTCCTGTCCACTCCCAATGCCCTTGAGCCTGGCAGCTCTGCAGAACCCACTCCCTGTCCACGGGGACGGGGGTAGGGAGGGTGAATCCAGCCATTCATCAATTGTCGAGAAGAGAGTCAATGCATATATCTCTATCTGCCTCGATTGTTGGATTTTCTACTCGAGAAGCCTTGCTGTTTTGCTGGCAGAGATTAATCCTAGAGCACGTTGCAGGGAGGGGGATACATCATTTCCAGAGATTTAGCAAGGTTAGGAGAGCCTCTGGCATCCAAAGCAAGCAGCTGGGGATATTTTTGTTGCTTTAAATTGTTCTTTCCTTATGACAGGTTTGCAAACCCTGAGCAAATGTTATTGGAAAGCCAATGGAGAATTTGCTCTTGCTCCCTTCTAACTTGGCTTCATCCAGGTCAACATGGCCCTCTCCTCCCTCCCTTTCCACACTTAGGGGATGGTTTGTCGCCTGTTGGGGTTAATGAAAAGGCTCTTTCTGAGCATCAGTGGGCTTTGAATCAGGGCCTCCACGCACTCACATGGGAGTAAGCTCTGGCTGGAGCATTGATAGAGAAGGAACAGGGCAGAAAGGTAGCTTTGAGCTATATTTGCACTCCACATCTATGTGGCCATTAGGTTAAATCAAGGAAGTCTCATGGCAGCTCTGATTTATGCCCCCCCATGACCCCCCATCGGGCTTGAGTAGCAGAAATGGTCCAGTTCGTAGTATGCTTCAGCTCTCCACTTCCTGGAGCCTTACTTTTTTTCTCTGATCCTTGCTGTGAGAGCTTGTGGCCAGGTAGTAGCACCTGGAGAAACCAGATGGAAGAAGGGATGCCATATTCTCCGGCAGCCGTTCCTGCCCTGTTTAACTTCCGTTTCCCCTTTTCCAAATGGTATTAGTGTAGTGAGCCAGGCCCAAAGCCTCTGAGGTTTTGTTTGCGTTGTCCTTTTTTGCCCTCTGACATATCCATGTACAGGCTCACGTGTCTTAGGGGTTCCCTTTCTGAACCTGAAGTCACACACCTGCAAAGTCGCAAAATCTCAACATCATTTCCATGGTAGCAGCTCTCATCAGGGATCAGGCACTGTAGGGACAGGACACATGTTAAAACAGGCTTTTCCAAAGGGATTAAGGGTGTTGGTACAACTAGGGAATAGCACAAGCAGGCTTCGGAGGCAGGGGACTTGGCTTGGTGAACAGGAGTACTGGCTCAGCACCTGCCTGCATGGCTAGGGACAGATATTACACATAAACTAGTTTGAGTGGTCAGAAACCAGTTTAAACCTGTCACGGAGCAGATGTTCAGTGCACATAAACCAGTGTGAAAATGGCGGAAACCGGTTTGAGATAAACCTGGTTGAATGTAGTATCAGACTGAACTGACTTGGGTCAAACCGGTTTATGCAATGCCTGTCCCAGGCCCGTACGGCTTGGAAAACAATATGATGGTATAGTGGCTTGTTGAAAAGTAGGTGGGACTGTTATCTGACTGACTATAGGAGCCCTAGTGGTGAACAAACCCTCCCCCTACCAGGTGCTAGGTGCTGTACAACCTCAGATCTCTTAGGAACACAATACACATTTTTCCCTTTGGTGATGGTGGAGGGAAGATGGGCTGCCTTTCTTAGACTGGATTCTGCTGCTTTTAAACCAGTCTATGCATGCCAAACTTTGTTTGGGTTTTGACCCGTTTCTGAACACTTTTACCAGTAAAAGTGTAATGTCTGTACCTGGTCTTAGACATGCTCCATGGCCCTTACTTAGGGGAGGGAGATGAAGTAGAAATGCTTTTATGCCTTTGTTCAGATTTTGGGGCTCTGGTTGCAGAGGGAAGAGCAGGGCTACTTGTTTAGTACCCCCCCTTCCTGAAAACTGCAGGCAAAGGAGCAAGAAGAGGGCAGCAAGAGAGACGGATACGGTTTCTGACTCGTCCTGCCACTACCCGCCGCCCGAAGCCAGAGGGACACAGCCGAAGAGTGAGCAGCTTACTTTAACCCCCTAGCAAGGGCTGAATAATTGCTCCCTGACTTCAGTTTCTGGGGCAGTAATTACTCCCCCCCACCCCAGCCAGGGCACATTAGCACGTTAGATTCTCCTCTCCAGGCCACGTTTGTTCAAAGCGTTCGGGGCCAAATTGCTCAACGGGTGGAAAACAGCATTCATTGGCTCCACTGACTGCTGCTGAGGATCTGTCCATGCGAGTTTATCCAGGCATGTCTGACACAAAGCTTTTTATATTTCGGGGCAGGAAGAAAGCACATTAAACCGTGTCTTCGTGACAGAGTGGCCTTCTGAGTCATTTTCTTTCATCTATCCCCACATGATTTCTCCTTCATTTTGTCCCCTCCCCTCTTTTGCTTCCACAATTCAATTTTTCCTCTTGACGGACATGTCTGATGAACGGCAAAGCCGCAGCCGTTCTTTACAGGACCTACCACTTCGTAATTTCTCTGCACAGGACATTTTTTCTATCCAACATTTACCTGTCAAATATTTTCTTTTATTAAAAAAAAATGTAAGCGACCTAGAAACGTTCCTATGCTACCCAGCCTTGCCTATTCAGTTAGGTAGGCGGGCATGGAGAGGCATGATGAATAGAGCAGAATAGAGGGCAAGTGGTCAGGGTTTTTCTGATTGAACATTTTTTTCTTCAGAAAAGGTTGACTCCCTGAAAATCAATTTGCAGGCAAGGGCTGGTTTGGATGAATTTCCTGACTGAGAAAGAATTGAGATCATCATTAAAAAATTGGCCAAATGTTGATTTTTATCTTTTCTAGGTTGGAAAAAAAACAAACAAGTTTCCCATTAGGAAGCAATTTTTGTTTTTTGAAGGAATTCTGATTAATTCAAAAGGGAAATAAAGACAAAAATTAAATAAAAATTAAATATTTCAATAGACTGGTACAAAGGGGTTTTCTATTATTATTTGTGGATTTTCTTTTGGCAAAAAATCCAAGATTTTCCCTTCATTTTTCAAAATCTCAGAAGCTCCCATTGGATGAGAGAACCATTTCTTGCCCAGCTGTGGGATGGATGGATTTCCTAGCTCTCCCCAGGGTTACATGGATCCTTTCCTCAAAGCCCTGGATGAGGACCAGCATGCAACAACCCCAAAAGGAGCTGAAAACAGGCCAGTGCCCTCTTTACACTCATCCCTGTCTTATGGGAGATGGCATGGGCTGCAGCCTTTTCCATGGATAAGTTCAGCTCAGACTGGGGCTCGGAGAGAGAAGAGGAGAAGGAAAAACCCATCACATACCTACCTTCTGGCAGGATAAGTGATGCTCTGTGGACTGAACTCAGGCAACGGGTGGACTAGACTCACGAGGCCATGGTAAATTGGGGGGTTCTTATAGCTCCCGCTCCTTCCAAGACCATGAAAACCTCATTGACAACTGAGCCCTTTAACACACCAGCCATTTTTATTCATTAGCGAGTTTGCATTTCCATCGGATCTCTTGTAGGCCAGCCAATAGTTTTACCGTTGCTCACTTCTGCTGTGGAGCTGCCTACAGATTTTCACCCTTGCACCTAGACTTCAAAAATGGGTCCCACAAACACCATGAAGAGAAGAAAAGTGTGAAACTCAAGGGGTTTGGGTCATCACCTATTGCATTAGCCATTCCCTGGACAGCCTACCTCCCTTTCACTTCAGTGTTTTCTTGTTCTTCCTCGTGGCCTGGCACAGTTCCTTATAACACTAATGATCCAGGCTCGGCCTCCAGCCTTGCAGGTTGTTCTGCTCAACTACATACTACAGCTTTCAACATCAGTGCAAGCAAGTCGAGGCTGGGAATTTATCTCCTCTTTTGCCTGGATTATACGCTGCCTTGTTTGTATTGCAGTGGTGCCAGCAGCCTCAATCATGGACAAGCACCTTCCTGTGTCTGTCCTGAACAAATACAGGACTAAAAGGGTCCTGGCCCCAAGGAGACTCCAGTGGAAGAGGACCCCACATTCAACCGTGAGACTACAGGCAGTCTCGAGGCAAGTCACGATGGAGCGAGCCAAGAGCGATCCATTATTTATATTACACAAAAGTCCACTTGATGATTTCAGCTCCTGACCGCAAGCAGAAGGTTGTATTTCTTTCTGAGATGTTAGCCCACGTATTATAATCGCCGTCTATTTGGGGCACGCATCTATAAATGGAACATTAGAGTCATTTGAGTGGAGAGCTTTAATCCACTCCGTTTCAGCGCCAATTGTTTTGAGTAACTTATATTGTCATCTGAGCTGCTTTTCCTCTTGGATGGGTGCAGCCGCGCTCGCTGCGGTTATGCCAGCTGCATGCGCTTGCTCACTGACCGCGCTCCCTGTAGCACAGCCAGGGATTGTCTTTCAAGCTAAACAAATTTCATTAAAAAAAAAAGAAAGAAAATTTTAGCATATCCTCCTTCCCCCCCCCCCAAAACGGCTGTGTTTTCTCTGGCTTTCCTGACAAACGTAGAGGAGGGTCTGTGCTCTGTGCAATTAGATACTTCAGTTTTTTAATCTAGCAAAAAGGAGGGTGGGAGGGAGGGGGATCTTTTGTGAATGTGCCACCTCTGGCTTGAAGAGCATGAAGAAATATTTCCTAGGATTGTGTGTGTGCGCGCGCACGTGTTTATGTATGTAAAAGGAAGAATATGAATTCCACTGGTGCTTTAAGAAATCACCTTTAGCACACCCATCCCACAACTCTCTCACACAACAGATCCCGTTGCAGCTCATGTGTGTGAATGTAGGGATTGCCCAGGCTGGGCCCGACCCATATTCCAGTTAGTCCTATTTCTGAGGTGAGAAATACTCACCTCTACTTTACCCAGTAGAGTCATACCCCCCCCCCATGTGAGGGTACTCTCCTGGGGGGACTACCCCCCATGTGGGGGACTCTACTGCTCCTCCATGTGCTGGAGACCACCACCGAGAATCATCATCTCCCCCTATCCTGTTCCCACCTCGCACGTGCCAGATACAGAAATAAGGTGGGGGCATCACACTCGGGGCACTCCCTGCTGCTGGTTTTGAGCTGCGTGTCCTGCCACACTCAAGACCAGTGTACATGGCATAGGGAGTGGGTGGAGGCGGCCTACTTCTCAGTGCTGGTCTCATGAGATACCCCAAGGGTGGCTGCTTGAAATGCTCCCCAAAAAGGTTCAAAGTACACCACAGTAGGCAATCCTGGGATAATGTACCTGCCCTGCACCCTCTAATGGCTTTGTCCTAATCCTTAGCAATTAAAGACTGGTTCATAAAGAGGAGGTTTTGTTTCTCTTGCAAAATTAGCATTAACTATTTTTTAATCTGGATTTTTCATGATATGCATGTTATGTCCTGTTTGCATGAGTGTGGATATGATGGAGTACCACTATTATGGTAATGACAGCGCTTGGCTTTTGTTTAGCAATTCTGATCTATCATTTCAGTTGCATGAGCCTGAAATTAAAAGAAAAACCCCCAGATGCTTATGCAGCTATAAGCTTTAAGTATAAATAAAACTTCACATTCTGTGAGGATTTTTGTTTAGGCTTTCTTTCTTACTTTTGCCACTGCAAATAACTAATTTGGACCCAAGTAGAAGATGCTTTTTTATGCCAAAATGAAAATTAAAATCAAAACACAGCTTAATGTTATAAAAGTAAAATTTGTATATCTGGATGAAGGCCTGATATTTTGAAAAAAATCAAATGTGATGGCTGGAATTATTCACTTTAAATGTTAACTACTGTTAAAGGGCAGGCACATTGGCTACTTTTAAATAACTTAATTGCTTTTCAAAACATTTGTGGTGAGAAGGAAAATCCGAATGAATGGGACAAAGCTCCATTCATATTAATGGCAGCTTGCACTATCACAGACCACAGTACAACAAGATTCAACGTGCTTTAGCGGATTAAACTGAAAAGCAGGGAGTCCTTACACCAGACGCTTGCTGCACAGGAGCTCATTACTACTGTGCAGTAGCAGCATAGGGCATGAACCACGGTGCGATGCTCCCACGCAGTAGTAACAAGCTACTGCACAGTCAGCGTCACCAGGACGTCGTGCCGAGATGCTACTGTGTAGTAACGCCGTTTAGTGCGCAATCGTTGAGTACTCGCGCAGTCACTGTCTCATGTAGACTTGGCCCTTGAGTGCTAATCCCATGACTTTTTTTACCTTTGTTTAGGCTGTTCCTCTTTGTTTCTCAGTTTCCTCCTTTGTAAAATGAGGTTAGTAAAAACTGCTCCATAAAATTGTCCAGCAGTAGATGTTTTGCCCTGGAAATGGCTTGGGACCCTGTCATACACCGCTACATTGTCCAAGGTTGTTTCTCTAACCCAGTGGCTCCCCATCTCATGAGTCTCAAGGAAGCCCTCATTGGACTTGAGGCATTTGTTCATAACTTTTGTCAACCAAGTGGCACTCCATTTCAAAAATTAATTTTTTAATTACAGTGCTTACCACCTTGCAGAGGAGCCAAGCAGTAGGGGTGAGGGAGCAGCCAGGCGGGGAGACCCTGAACCTGCCCTTGTTTGATTATCTGCTCACATCTCACTTATCTCTTCACTTGTCCTTTGGCACCCTTTAAAGGATTTTGCGGTACCCCAGACAGCACCAGCACCCTAGCTGAGAATCACTACTCCAACCTGAGGTGTTTTATTTTTTTTTGGAGGGTTAAAATGACGTGTTTTGAAATGTTTTGAACAGCCCTCAAAACTAACCAACAGCAGCATGAATTTGCAATTCCAGATCTGAATGTAATATTTGTAGGTAGAAATTCACACCTAGCTTTCCAAGGCAAAATGGACTTTCAGTGGGATATTCAAATATTTGATTTTAAAATGTACTTTTCATGGCATATTTTCATTTGTAAGCCTTGTGGAATGGAATATCTATGGGAAGCAAACCTAAAGAGGTGCGATGCATTAATAACGAGAGCAAACATTTACAGAATTTCTTTTCTCTCCATTTTTACATGTGAGTATTAATTTTTCAATATTTGTACGAGACTTTCAAGGTCTCAAGAACATTATACAAGCAAGCCGTAAACATTTAACAAATCTACTGTATTTTAAGGTCTATCAGATATTTTAAAAAAAAGGTTTAGGACCATTCATCAAAGATAGGCACAGACATTTAACTTTGCACACAGCGGATATTTCAGATTGCAGGCAGATTACTCAGAGATTTGAAACTTCCTTTCAAATGCACATTTTAGAAAAGACGATGTGCCTTGCATCAGCTTTTTGTATTGTTTTATTTTAGCTCTCAGAACAACTATCACTTGAATACTATTAAGAATATTTTCCCCTTTTAATGCAGACACAACATTAACATTTGCTTTTCTGGCTTTTTCATGTAAAGATACACATGTAGTCTATTTGCATAATACGCCATAATACTTTCCATTAGCTTCAAAGGGAGAAGGAAGGAGAAGTGATGGGAGTTGTAAACCTTGTTTCCATCTTCTCTATTTTATGTCACTTTATTTTAGTAGCTCCAGTAAAACTCAACCACATTAACCAACGTTTAATTTGGACTAACTGACGAATACAGCCTAATAATAGCTTGGAAACAAATAACATAGGAAAGCATAGCTTGTATTGATATTAAAGGTTGGTTCTTGGTTGTTGTTTGTTTGTTTTTTGAATACCAACTTTATTTATAGAAATAAAGAAAGACAGTAAGAACAAAGTAAAGGTGAGCCAAAACCAGGACCTTCCTCCAGCAGCTTCACTCAAAGCCTTATGACAATGGAGGATTGGTTAAGCAGGATCCAAATCCAAACCACACTGGGCTTTGGTTTTGCAAATCAAAAAACTGAACCAAGTTTTGAAAACCCCAAACCATCTAAAAACTTTGTTGAGGATGAGTGCCAAAGCAATAGACGCACAAGTATGTGGGAGATGGCCAGAGAGAGCCCGTCTTCTGTCAAACCTTGTTTGATATGTGTAGGACTCTAAAGGTATGTCTGCACAGAGGTGGCAGAGAACTTGGACTTGTCACCAAGACTATGGACTTCACTTGCTCGCTCCCCCATCATAAATATCAACCCTAGAAATAAGGACTGAGGATGCCCTGGTGGGGACTCAAGCCACCGTTCTTCCTAATGCCAGAAGCCCAGGTCTTGAGTGTCATGCCATGCATATTTCTTGGGCTGACGAATGCAAAGTAGGGATGTTCGGGTAGGGCTTATTTCCCTGACAAAAAAAAAAACCAGCTGATGGTGTAGACAAACCCTAGTGTTGTAAATATTCAAGGCCAAAACAGGCCCAAAGGTATATTGGCTTTTTGAACTACTCAGCCAGCAAAATTCCAAATCTTGGGCCAAGTACAAAGGGCTCATGGATCTATCGCCACAGCATCACATTGACAATCTAGCAAAATAGCATCTCATCTTCCCTCACTCAATGTGGAGTTTGAAAAAACCTGCTTTCTACTATGTTACTTGAAGTAGGTGGATAATATAACTGCAGGTGACAGAACATTGCTGCTGACATTACCATTCAGTAAGGGAACCTGTTAGGCTAAAACTCAGTACCCATCACATTTTAGGCAGGAAAATGTCTGTATTTGTATTTCTAGACCCAAGAAGGGTAACC
The DNA here is from genome assembly GCF_052110815.1 of Crocodylus siamensis. Taxonomy (NCBI): domain Eukaryota; kingdom Metazoa; phylum Chordata; order Crocodylia; family Crocodylidae; genus Crocodylus; species Crocodylus siamensis. Next base: position 76,736,614 of record NC_143402.1, on the reverse strand, counting down.
AAAATTATAATACATTTTTAAAGCCCAATTCTTTCCAGGGAAACAAATATAAAGTAAAAGAAAGGTGCTCTTGTGCCCAAGGCAGATATCTCAACTCAGGAGCTTTCCCTGCAGCTCTCTGCTTTGCCACACAGCCCAAGAGATTAAATACCTTATCCGAGGTCACACAAAGCTAAGTACAGACAATAAAAAAGCCCAAGGCTGAACTGAGTCAGTCTTTGCAGCTTAGTCTAAGACATGAATGGCGCATGTCCCTGGTGACTGGCGGGACACGGCTCCGCTGGTGGCGGCAGGAGCCCAGTGGTGGGGAGTGGGAAGCTCCTGCAGATGCACTCCCCTACTCCTCGCCCCAGTCTAAGATGCATAGATTGAACCAATAAGCCACTGAACAGACATTCACTTTTGTTTCTAGAAATGCAGCCATGTGGCTGCAGTGGCCCAGGCCAGAGACTGGGGGGTGCTAGAGCACACTGGAGCAGACAGCCTGGCCAGGATAGCCTGCCCACCCTGCAAGAGGGAGGGGGAAGGTTGCGAGGGAGGTGCAAAGCATCCTGGGATGCTGGGGGATTGTGAGTTAACTTGAATCTGGAAGGGATCTGGGACAGAAGTTCAATGAACCGAGTGAACCTAAATCAGTTAAATCTGATACTACAGCCATCCAGGTTTATCTTAAACTGGCTTTGGCCATTTTGAAAGCAGTTTTTGTGCACTCATCTTCTGTTGTGCTACAGATTTGAACTGGTTCCCAATCGCTTATATACTGGTTTATGTGCAATTTCTGTCCCAAGCCTTCGTGCCTCAGCTGCTTGTTTGTCAGATGGAGATGCTTATATTCCCTTTCTTCCATCCATTCTTTATATTGGTGGCTCTGACGTACTGGGACTATTACTAGTTTGTGGGTTCTCGATGGAACTGCAACACTACTACCAAAACAGTTCCAAAAATCTCTGCTGTGATATGTCTGTGTCCTTTTTATTTTCCTATGTTTACAAAGTTTGACATATTTTCTGTTCTCATGTGCTGGGTTTTTTATACCTGTATTTCCAAACAAGGGGAAAACAGACTATAAATAATGCACTAAAGCATTATAAAATAGGAAAACAGAGGAACAAAAAAACAAACACACAAACAAAAAAGGAACCGAACAACTTGTCTTTATATGGTCAGCATAGTCTCTTGTGAAGGGAAAGGATGTGTGATGGAAAAGCCTCCTAAAAGTGTTAATATTGGCATCATAAGAATATCTGTTTGTTTGTCTGTCTATATGGGCGTATGTAGACAGTACGCAAGTATGCACCAAGTGCTCTCCTTAAACATGTATAAATCAGAGCACTGAATGTAAGATGTTTCTGCTTCCCCCAAAAAGCTAAGCAAGGAAAACTGGCTGTCTTTGGCTCTTGTCCATACTGCAGCAGGAGGGGACATACCATGCTGACTGTGCTAAAACCACCAAGAAGAACCCTCCCTGCCTCAGTAGCCTGTTTTTGCTAAGGAATTATGAAGGGCTGCCTGGCATGTATTTAAGTTAAAAGCCCAGTTTTAGTTGAGTCATGTTTTCCAATTTTTTGCACATTTAAAATAGCCTGTCCCACATGATATTTTAGGGTTTGCCCTTTCTCTAGAGAGAGATCAGTAGAGAACAGCTTCTGTCCATTTTGCCCATTTGTTCTCCTGGGATAACCCCAAAATATTTAATGAATGGCGGATCTGAAATTCTTAGACATTCACGACTAAAACCAGATCAGGACCTTGGATTGTGTCAAGTTGTAGTCGAGTGATTATATAATTTTTCCTGCAGATTCATTTAGATTTAGTATTTTTCACTTCCAGTGCCAGGCTATTGTGTATAGACTCTATCCCCTGTATAACAACCGCTCTGTTTCAATGGCAGGGCTACATCTTGTTTGTTTGCTTTTTCAGTTTGCTAATAGAGCCAAAAAGTTGAAAAATAAAATAATTTGAAGTTCACCTGAAATGTATTCTTTATTCCTTTTTTTTTTGTGGCCAAAATAACAACAATAACAACCACCACCAAACCATTAGTTCAACCTGAAATAACAACAAGAGCACCAATAATAACAATGACGACAATAACAATGGTGACGATGATGATAATAATTACTGTTGTTACTATTACGATCATTTGAGGTTGAATTAACATTCTTGGTGGTGGCGGTGGTTGGTGTTGTTGTTTTAGGTTGAACTAATATTTTTGTCGGTTTTAAGTTCTCTGAGTATTTTGTTTGTTTGTTTGAAAAAGGGAGTAAATTTTAGAAAGAAATTTTCAGAATTGAAATCTAAAATGTTGTCTTTAAAACACGTACAGATGACATATTTTGAAGTTTTACAGATTATTTTCAATTTTTTAATCTGAAACAGATCCCTAAAATCAACATAAACTGACAAAAGGTTTCAACTGACTGAAATCTGAATTTTACCATCAAATAAGTTTGAATTTACCCATCTCTAGCGGGACACCTTGGCCTGGAAGTTCCTGGGGTTTAAACTCAGAGATGACTTTTAACTTGTAAGAGGTTGAGAAAAGGTACTCGTCCTCAAACCACTACATTGTATGAATCAAACAATGAGAGTGGAACTGGTATAACTTAAGGAGGAATGTGGCGCCAGGCTTGGTATTTGAAATCTGTGAAAACACATGAGAAATCAGATGATGTTTTGAATCTTTCCTATCTTTTAGTGAACTAGATCTGCTTCCCCCAAAAGATAGGAGGCTTCCTATCTTCTAGTGAATAACCCACAGCTGCACATTGGCTTTGACCCACTTTCATATACCTTCCGTCTTTACTCTCTCTCTCAGCGTGGTAGGGAGGGGGCGGCGAGAGCCCTGGATTGACTCCCTTGTAATAGTCTTGAAGAACATGTTCATTTTCAGCAACTGTAACATTCAGGAAAGAATCTTGACAAAACAAATAGCTCCCCATAAACATGTCTAAGGAAATTAAGATGCTACAACTGATCGGCTTTAATAAAATTATGCAGTCAGCTCAGTTTCCAAAGTTAGTCACAGTATTTTCTGCATTGCACTATGCAATTAATCCTTCCTAAAATAAACGGACTGATTAAAATTCCATTATCCTGACAGTTCACAATAAACCATGGGACCAATGATCCCCTTTCTTTTTAACCATTTAAGCCATTATAATTAATTCTGGATTTATGTCATTTGCTGGTAAATGTTACAATCACCTTACTAACTACTTAAACAATTTCAAACACTTGCCCTCCTTCTAAAGCATGCAGGCAATGGACAATAATTGAACTATTTAACCTGATTCACATCTCAGGCAGTTTCCTTTATGTACAAAGCTCGGTATTGAACTGCTGAGTTTCAGTTTGTTCTCTTTTTTTGGCAGCTAATTAAATAGTCGCGCGCTCTCTCTCTTATTTTAGCACTTTGAGGGGTGGGGGAAAGAATCAGAGGTGCTAGTTTTGCCTTTGTGGTCACTTTGGTTTCAAACGAAAGTCTCTCTGAAAAGAGAATGCCTGAGGAAAACTCTTCCTTATTATATAAAAGATGCTGAATTACGGGATTTCTTAAAAACTAATTTAGCGTAATTTTATAGTGTTCATTTTCACAACTACCATCTCTTCGCAGTGTCCCAAGTTTCATGAAGACAGGAGCGCCGGTTGTGAAAAGGACATAGCAGTATGGCCATCTGCGTGTGTTCACAACATAATCACATTTGCTCCACGCTGGGCGTCCTTGCAAGGAATCCGGCCCTGCTTAACGATTTGTGAAAAATGAGACCGGCCTTAAAATAAAACATGTTCTAGTTTGAAGTATATGGAATTTTTGTCAGCTCCATTCTGTCAGTTTTAATCTCCTGAAACTTAATAGAAATGCTCCTGGCATTAAATCCTTCTTCAGACAGATATATGTGCCAGCATCGGGCCCCTTGTAAACATGCCGTGCCTGTGTGGTTCGCACAAAGTGAGGTATCGCCAAGCTTGGCAAACTCCAGAATATCTAGACATGCTCAGATAAGGCCTTGAAAGTCTGATGGCTTGTACAGAGTTTACCCAAAGCTTTCCATTTCTTTCCTCATTTCCTCCATCTTTCTTTTCCTTCCTATTAGCCCAGACTTCCCTTCCATCTCCTTCGTGATCTCTGCTCCTTTCTCTTTCTGGCTTGCTTTGCTTGACTGTCAGTTCTTCCACCCTTCCATTTGCCATAGTAGATGCCACCAAAGCAGGTCACTCAACTCTTTCTAGGCCAGCTGCTACATTCATATCCTGCACAAAGTCTTCACCGGGTCAGGGGATTTCCCAGATTCCACTCGAGGGCACTGCTGTAACATATTGCCATTCTTCTGTAGGTTTGATGCACGCAACACCTGAAGATACTGGTTATACTACAAGAGATTTCCATATTCAGTAGGTTCTCCTTTTCCAATACGTTTGTGGGCTTTTAATATTAGGGAGCTATTTGGAGCCCAAAGGACTTATGATTGAAGCTTTTCAAAAAACTTTACATTGAAAAAAGCCATCATTTCTACTATAACAATTTTTCCAATTGAAAATGTCTTGATCTTAATGACATGTTGGCGGGGGAGGGGTGGAGATATTGATGACATTCATTTTTGGAGGATAAAACTGATTTTTCATTTCAAAACAATTGTTTTGTTTCAAGCTTTCAATACAATGTTTTGTATTAAATCATTTAAAAAGTCAAAACTGAACTGAAATATTCAATTGACCCAAAATGACTTTTTAAAAATTTTGTTTTGAAAATGAAGTTGAGATGTTGGCTTATAATCCTATTTTGAGACGCAACAAAAATTGGAATCACATTTTCTATTGGATGGAAAATCCATTTTCTTGACCAGCTCTACTTATGACTGGGTAGATGGGTTACTTATCCAAACCAAAAGCTAACCTTCAGAAATGTTTGAGTTGTTGCCTGTGTATGGGATGAGGTTTGGTTTGGCGGGTTCTTATTTTTCCATAGCAACTCAGCCATACCTTTTACAGAAGTTGCTATGACTTGGAATTTATATAAAATGCTAAGCACACATAGCCCAACCTGAGCTCTTTTTTTGACCAAAAAAAAAAAAGTGTACAGCTTCTAGATAACATCAGACCTGGTCAATTTTATGTAGAGTCTGCTAACGAATCAGCTGATCACAATATAAGAAACATCAGGCATAATAATAATGCCTGGTGAAAAGGGAGAGAGAAGAATTTATTAAACAGCTAAACTTTGTTCACAGTGATAAATGAGCCTTTCTGGAGATCCAGAAGTTCATTTTTAAAACCCTTTTTGCAGTTTGTTGGTGAACCAGCTGCAAAATCCTTCTGGGATTTCACCAGTGTCATTCTCTGAAACCTTCCCTCTACGTTTCTTTTGAAATCTCATGAGTTGTGCCCAGGTGCTGAGATTTAAGGATGTGCTATTCCTCACGTCAGCTGTACAGGATGGACTCTCGCCCGTACTGTCAGCACCTTGTGAACAAGAAAAGACCTTCTTTGTACACTCTCTCAAGGCACTGCAGTGTGGCTATCTCATTCTGTTTCAAATTAACATTGGTGGTGATTTCCGCTGGTTTTGCTTTGTAAAAAGAACTCTATGTTCTTCATCTGTTCTCCGATTGCAGTGCACCATGGGAGGCTGCAAGGATATGCAAATAGTGTTGTCTCAGTTTGCTCCCGTGGTTTCTCTTTCCTAGCAGGCTTGGAAATGAAGATGCAGGGCTTTGGTCATTAGCAACGTGAAGACAAAAAGGAGCAGAGATTTGGCTACTCAATTCTTGACATAAAGTCAGGTCTGTGAAAAGTGCATTCAGAAGTAAAGCACCATGAGAATGACTGAAACCTTGACTGCAAAGCTGCCATACTCCTTCTCCAGTTGGCCTCCACAGCAGAACACAGCCACCATTCCTACTCTCCATGATAACCAAAGACATAATAAATCGGCAGGCGATAATATATATCAAGGGGTATTGCAAAAGTATAAGCTATAGCACATGCACTAACACTGGAACCTGGATCCAAAGCCCAGTGAAATCTCTAGAAAGACACCCATGGATCTTTTTTGTGGAGCAGGCCCTAAATGAAATAGTATTACAGATCAATAGACAGTGCTTGTCATTAAAAAATCCCAAAACATTATTTAATAATGGTGTACCCCTTCTGGGGGTGGCAACTGGACATGGAGTGGGGGGGGAGGGGATGGTGTTAGTGGCCAGACGCAGGGCAAGTGGAGGTGGCCTGCACGTGGCAGTGACAGCATGGGGTCATAGTCATAGTCATAGTTTCTAGGGCCGGAAGGGACCTGAGTAGATCATCAAGTCCGACACCCTGCCATGGCAGGAAAGAGTACTGGGGTCAAACGACCCCAGCAAGGTGTACATCTAACCTCCTCTTAAACACCCCAGGGTAGGGGCCTGCACCACTTCTCTTGGAAGCTGGTTGCAGACCCTAGCTGCCCTGACCGTGAAGTAGCGCCTCCTGATATCTGGCCTAAACCTACCCTCTGCCAGCTTGTGACCGTTATTCCTGGTCACTCCTGGTGGTGCTGGGGGGACCAGGGACTCCCCCAATGCCTGCTGATCCCCCCTGACTAGTTTATAACAGGCCACAAGATCCCCCCTCAGCCTTCTCTTGTGGAGGCTGAACAGGTTCAGGTCCCGCAGCCTGTCCTCATAGGGCCTGCCCTGCTGCCCCCGATCATGCGAGTGGCCTCCTCTGCACCCTCTGCATGCTGTCCACATCCCTCCTGAAGTGCGGCGCCCAGAACTGGACGCAGTACTCCAGCTGTGGCCTGACCAGTGCCGCACAGAGGGGGAGGATCACCTCCCTGGCCCTGCTCGAGATGCATCTGTGGACGCACAACAGGGTACGGTTGGCCTTCTTGACTGCCTCCCCACACTGCCGGCCCATGTTCATCTTGGAGTCAATGATGACCTCCAGATCCTTTTCCACCTCCGTGCTGACAAGAGGGGAGTTCCCCAGCCTGTAGGTATGGTGCCAGTTGTTCCTCCCCAAGTGCATCACTTTGCACTTGTCTGTGTTGAATCCCATCCTGTTCTCATCCGCCCACCCCTGTAACCTGTCCAGGTCCCATTGTAGCCTGTTGCTCCCTTCTAGCGTGCCCACATCCCCCCACATCATCAGCAAATTTGAACAGGTGCTTTTTACCCCCTCGTCCAAGTCGCTGATGAAGATATGGAACAGTGCGGGCCCGAGGACCGAGCCCCAGGGGACCCCACTGCCCACGTCCTTCCAGGTTGAGAAGGACCCATCCACCCCCGCTCTCCGGGTGCGGCCCTCCAGCCAGTTGGAGACCCATTTGACTGTGTAGGTGTCGACACCACAGCCCCCCAGTTTCTTAATGAGAACAGGGTGAGAGACAGTGTCGAAGGCCTTCCGGAAGTCCAGGAAGACGATGTCCACTACTACCCCTGCATCTAATGATTTCGTGATCTGATCATAAAAGGCCACCAGGTTGGTCTGACAGGACCTGCCACTGATGAACCCGTGTTGGTTGCCCCTAAGCATGCAGTCCCCTGCTGGCCCCTCCTGGATGTGTGCCAGCATAATTTTCTCAAACAGCTTGCCTAGGATTGAAGTAAGACTAACTGGCCTATAGTTTCCCAGGTCCTCCTTCCTCCCCTTTTTGAAGATGGGAACCACGTTGGCCTCTTCCAGTCCTCCTGCACCACACCAGAGCACCACAAGTGTTCGTAAAGCCGTGCCAGGGGTCCTGCAATGACCTCGGCCAATTCCTTTAGTACTTTAGGGTGGAGATCGTCCGGACCAGGTGACTTGAATACGTTCAGTCCCTCCAGAAGCTCCCTAACTAGTTCCTTACTAACGCTTGGCCCAGGTGTGCCTCCCCTGGGGCCCAAGAGGGGCCCTGCAGGGAGGTGGCTGTTCTGGTCCCTACTTAGGAAGATGGAGGCAAAATGATGGCTGCCACCACATGCAAACTCCACCCGCTGCATTCAGCCAGGGCCTGTACAGCTCGCAGAGGGGACCCGCTGCCCTCGCCACCCCTGCCCCTGCTCCAGCCCTGCTCCTGGGAGGCAGCAGTGTGGGGTGCTTGGTGGCAGTGCTCTGTCTCCACCCACCTGCGCATACCCACCAGCACCTTTCCAAGTACCCCCAATGGTATGCGTACCCCCAGTTGACAACCCCTGCTATAATATTTACAATTCTATATATTGTAACTACTGGGAAGTATAAGAAAATATTCTTACTGTGATGCAGTAACTGCTGTCAAATATTTGCCTTTCTACTGATTGTTTTTTCAAATATACAGACAAGTATATATACCATGTATGTATTTGAGCAAACTTACATAAATGATTCATATCCATTTGAGATTAGCTACCTGTTTACTGTAGGGAACTACTCAGTGCTTACTTAAATATTTCCCTGAGCATCAGACATTTATTTTGTCATCCATTCATCATCAAATGGGAGAAAAGCCAGATGCAAAATCAAGTTATATGTACCTTCCATCCAAGGCCCAGACCCTGCAAAAATGTATTCACTTAATAGGCTTAATTTTACTAACATGCGTAAATCTCATTTATTTACTAATGTGCAAAAGCTCATGTACTATTCAAGGTAGTAAAGTTAAGCATATTAGGGCCATGCAGACATGTAGATCTCATTGACAACTTGAACTGAATTCTGCCTTCTGTTACACTAGAACAAGTCTATAAGGTTTTCTCTGGTTTTCCACATGTCCCTGAGGTTAAATACTTGCTAGACTGTGTGCAAGGATTTTAAGATGCTTCATTGCTTATACAGAAAATACAGCATTTTTGTCTGGGCATGGGTGTGTGGGGGTGTCTATTACAGAGTGTGTGTGTGTGCTTGTGTGTGTGTGTAAACTGTGTGCATTTATATTGTGTATATGTTCATATAATGTAAGTTTGCATATCCCTAGGACTAGATAGCCTGAAAAAATAAAAGTGCTTTGAGACTGTATACAGATTATATCTATAGTCCCAAACTAAAGGTATGTTTCTGCTTAAATGTACAGGCATGTTACTTTGGTGATGGACATTGTCATCAGAAGGATTCAAATTGAGCAGGTTGGTGAAAGAAAACTTTTTTGTTTTTTTTCTGGCGGGGGGGGAATGGGTTGGACAAATCTTGCTTTCCCCCCCCCGAAAATAAAGATATTGGTAGAGTTTTCACATTTTTCCAGTTTTACTCTGCAAGTTTTAGAACGTTGTTATAATGTAATTGTCTGAGTGTGCGTGGGTGTTTTGTGTGTTTGCAATAAAATGTATAAAGCCGGTTTTGCGTGACGTGTATTTTCCCAGCTTGTATCTCTGCAGAGCCTTAATTATTAAGTTCAGACAGTCTTCCTCATTGCTCCCAAGGACATCGTGGAGTAAGTGATGTGATTGGGCTCTAAACAGAAAACAGTCCAAGCACCTTTGCAACATAGTAATATGTGTGTGTGCACACACGCAAACACACACACACACCCCTTTTCTTCCTTCCTTTCCTGTGGATTAATGGATTTTGCAATATATATATGTCTTTAAATTACCCTTCTCATACATACATTAAAGATGAATGTAGCTACCCGTAGACTTTAGGTGCGCATCTACATGTGCACACCCTGAGGCGTATTAATGTGGATGTGCAGACTGACTTGGAACTAAAGTTAGTCTCAAGTCAATGGACACACACTGCATCAGTGCGCAGCAGCACGTCTACACGCTCGCTAATGCAACTTAACTATTTGCGTGTAAATTTGATACCTGCTTTATGCAGGTATTAAATTTAGGCTGAAATAGCCTAAAATCCCCATTTTTAGGTGTATTAAGTGCGCATGTGTAGATGCGTGCTCTTTGAGTGCCTTAAATGGGGCTAATGCACATTAAATGCTCATGTGTAGACCTGGCCTATATGATTCCCTTTATCATGGTCTCTGAGCACAGACCAGCATATAATATTGCTCTACAACACCTGCTATTCTGAAAGACTATTCCAACCCTAGTGTTGAATACTTTCTCTGGATAATATCTGTCTCTTCTATTCTTTCCAATTCATATCATATAAGATTCTAGTGCTGTCCTGTTCCCTGTAATTCCTAAGCACGTTCCAGAAAAGCGATAAGCATTAACATCTACCACATATACTTTGCTCTTTTTGGGAGAGGGGTGTAGTGGTAGGTTTGGTTTTGTTCGGGAGGAACCACGTAAACACTGCTGTGTGTTCATATTAGCCAGAGAGGTTGAAGATGTTTTGTATTTGAAGCAGAAGACTGTTTTTCTGGAAGTTCATTTTATTGTCTCAGCCCAGCTTCCATACGCTAATACAGTGTTATGTAGAGAGTCAGGGAAAAATTGAGAATCCAGAAAGTTTCATCTGTTACTGGAGACAGTAGCCGCAAAAAAAAAAGTATAGAATATGTTTTTTCAGATTTTTTTTTTTAAATCAACATCTTTTGTTTTCCATGAGACAGGCACGTACACCTGAACCTCTAAAATGGGAGTAGAAAGTTGTGCATGCTGGCTATGGTTCACCTGATACAAATGAAACTTTCCCAATGAACTCAATCTGACTATACATATCCATCCCAAAGAAAGATTTAAGTTGAGTGTGTGTGTGTGTGTGTGTGTGTTTGTGTGAAAGAGAGAGAGAGAGAGAGAGAGAAAGAGAAACTTCTTGTCCAATTCAGCTCCCCAAGTGTAAAAGTTCTCTTTATATTTTTTTGTTTAACTCTAAACTAAAAGTCAGACTTTAGAAACAACCTTACTTAAGAAACAAACTCTCAACTTTTCTGCATGGCATATTAAATTAGTTAACTATTCAACAGTTAGCTTCACAATTTTTTTTGAAGGAGGGAATAACTTACCAAATTTAACAGAAAGAGGAGATATCTTTAAGGTCAGCTAATTTACTAGTCTTGTATTAAGGAAGCACAAGATTTAAAGAATATATGCCGAACACACTTGTTTGATTTACAGCTTTTGTTTTGATGGACCATTTTGTTAATGACTGCCTAGAGGAAATAAAACATTTTCATTGCAGTGATGGATTAGACGTCTTTCCTAAGTATTCATTTAGCAAACAATCCTTCTTCTTTCCTATGCTCCACGGTGAATTGAAACAAGCCAAGCCACGTTTGGACCATTACAGAGTCCTGGGCTTCCGACATGGAAAGATATGATGGACAGGGACACTAATAGCCAATGGAGGATGCAAAAAATAGCAGAGAAGTGTGTTTAAAAAAATATAAAGCCTTTACTAAGCAATTTATACATCTTAATTTGCCTCCCTAATTTTCTATGACGTGTCTTGTAATATTAGAGAGCCCTTTGCATTGAAGAGCAAAACGGGACAATGGGAGAGCATAGTGAGGAGAACAGAGGGTGAGATTTTCAGAACCAGCAGTGCAATAGTTAAGAGCACCTGAGTCCCATTGAACATTAATGTAACTTGCCCTTTAAGCACCTGGGCTCTTGTGAAATTCATAGCCACGTGTATGTCTTTTATTTTCTGAAGTAGACAAGACAGTACCCTTGTAATGCTCTCCAATCACTCTTGAGGGTGGTATCTTATGCTGGTGCCATGGAAGTTAATGTGACTTTTGTCGTAGCTATAACCACAATTTCACTCAGAGAACTGACCCTTTCAAATATTCTTATATATATAAAACAACCGGGGAACAATCCTGGAGTGACTGCCCTTTTTCCTATGGTGGACTCCCTGGTGTGAACCCCACACATTCCTCTCCCAACATCCATTTAAAAAATACCGTAAAACTTTCTTTCCCAAAGGTGGTTTAACTTGACAGTTTTGGGCCCTTTTCTTTATTATCTCCCCCTCTCTCTCTTTTCTAACAGGACTCCCTTATTGAATTTTATGTGTTTATATTTTAGCCGAGTGGTATTTTATTCTGCTTTTATCATGCTGCATTTGTTTTTATTCCGTTCTACATCTCGCAGAATGCACTGGCAGGGGATCGCAGCTTACGGACAAAAATAAAACAACTGACTTAAACTTCCTCTTCCTTATGGTGGATAGTAAATTAGGAAATACACAGGACTCGGCTATATAAGTCTCATCTGAAAACTGGGATGAAATCATTAGCAGCTTTTAGTAAGCATATTGTTTGCTTTGTTGATTTGACTGTATCTGATCCTAAGGTATAATAACACCTTTCCACCCTCCAAAAAAACAAATTAAGCAACTAATGAACCTCCTACAAGCAGTTTGAGCCATATATTAGCAAGCCATTAATATAATGTAAGCAGTTCTCAGAAAGTCCTTTCAAAGATTAAAACAGCTCCAGTTTAGTGACTGAACAAACTCCAGGCACCCTACAGAAATTATATAGTAAATACTCTCCATTAGGATTTCTTTAGGATTCCTCCCCTCCTGCAAAACACCATGGGATTTATATTTAGTCTGAGTTTCTCTGTCTATTTTATAAACACGGGCCTTCTGAGACAAAATAATAATAGCAGAAACTGACCAACCGCAGCAACGGTGAACTTATCGATAGACATTTTCATTTATTGTTGTGTGGAAAGTGTTTGGGGCCGGAACAAAAATATGGCCTTTTGCAGACGCAGTGGTCCCTAATCTCTGATTCGCTTTTAATAACCCAATGCACTCATATTTTAGGCAAAAAAAAAAGATAGCAGTGATACAGAGAAGGGTATAAATTTCAGCGATCACTAAATAACTGACTAGACCACCTAAATGTTGTATTTGGTTAATTTAAGTACAGCTGTATATCAGTGCTTTTCTTTGCCAACAAGGTAATTTTAGATTTTAAGCTTTTATCTTCCCACAGCATATTTCATGTCTTTAAATCAGCACAGGGTATTATTTGTCTGGATGTACTAACCCTGCAAAATTAATTGCTATCTGCTGAAGCAAAGACTACTTACTTTTTTAAAAAGAGAAGAGCAAAAATATCAGATGTAATATGATGGTCAGCGCATAGAGGAAGAAAATCATATTTTCCTTTCCATTTAGAGGAAACTAAGCAATAAACATTTTACGTGTCTTGATTTAACTACTCATTTGATTTTCTAGCTGGGACGCTTACCACCACATTAGCAAAGAATCACTGTAGGAAAAGACTAGATGTTAAATTATACTTTCAGATACCTTGACAAGCTATAGTTGGCACTGTTTTCTCAGAGAACAAGCTAGGCTATATATTTCTGAGGAATTAAAACCATATGGTGACACCTAAAAAAATAATCTGGAAGCACCATTGGAGTTTGCAATATGTGTATAAATTAAATATAGTCACATTTCTTCAGAAAGGATCCACTTGGATCAACTATAATGCTTCACTTGTATTCCAAGAATCATATTGCCAATGCACTAATGATATTAACCACAATGGGAAAGAAGTTAATGATTATTTCTAATCAGGGTCTGTTCATCTCTAAATTAAATAAGATGTTTTCATTCTGGCTGCATTCACTCCGGTGATTATTATTGATGTCATGGTATTGGCTAGAGGATTGGGACCTAATTCTGTCAAACATGGTAACTGATAAAATAGTACTTAGGGTCTGGTTTGCAGTTCAATGTTCTCTCAAATCAATCAAAGATTAAATCAGCCTTTGTATGAGGATGTCATATAGAGGTTCACAGGATTAAAATGGGAGAGCTAATTAGTCCTCCCACCTGTGAAACGGCGCCTAATTAAATAAGAATATTGTGACATAAAATGTCTGTCATATTTTCACTGTTGCAGATTAAAGCATTTTGATGTAGAGAAGATGAATGGCTTTCATAAAGCACCTTAAAGTGAGTCATAACAACATATCCATAAATGACTACAGCCAGTCCTCCATCGCAGCTAATATAGGCAAAACCAGTACCCCAAACCACTGGACAATCATTTTGACAGAGATGGCATTTGTTATTAGTTTAAAACCACGACAACAAAATGAATCAGGTGAACTTCTGAATAAGAAGGGGGTTTTACTACTTGCTACTTAAAGGGGAGGGTTTCTGCAATTGCAGCTAATTGTTAACTGTTCTATTAACTGGTATATTCTAAACCATTGAAACGAGTGACATACTAGACTTGCCTGATTTCATAAACTCCATCAACTTTGGTGCACGGTATCAGCTTCTCCAGCCTTACTAGCGCATGGACAAGCAGAGTGCCTCCCCCTTGCTATTTATGTGGTAATATTTCTTGCAAACCTCCATAAGCCTTATTTTCATAAAATGACTTTCAGTTCCTCAATGCGGATCATTTACCTGAAGTCTGAGTGCTTTGAACACCACCTGTTAGACACATTATTCCCTTGCAATCTACAGTCCCAGACTGTTGAGGGAAGCTCATCGGAAAGACAGAACTCGTCTTTTCATCCTACTTTATTCGTTACCAAAAATAGGAAGTTTGCAAAAATGCTATGCATTTTCCCCAACTTTCTTTTGTTAAAATTCAAAGCTTCAGAAAAAACAGAATTGGCTATATTTTAAAAATGTTTGAACAACTATTTAACTGTGTAATGCATTTAACTGTTGGGGCGGGGGCGGCTCTGAGCTGTTTTTATACCTTCCCTCTATAGTTGTTAGATCAGATTTTCAGCTGTGTGTGCTTAGTTCTGCTGATTTAATTAATTGAAAGTGCAGAGGGACAGCAAATGTTTCTGATCAGCAGGGATTCAAGAAATATGTTTGCCATGGAAAAAACACGGAATTTGCGTTTTTACAGAGAATCTTTAGCTTTGTCGGGGTCGGGGGGTGGAATCTTACTGAAAATAAAATGCTGGCTCCCCAGTGGGAGCCAGCCATCCCCATGTCCGCTGTAGCAGCCCCCCAAGGGAAGAAGCCACTGGCACATAAGGATGTAGCCAAGATGGTAACTACCCCCTCCTCCCTCTGCTGGTGATTGGCTGAGAGGGCTGCCAGTTGTGTCAATCAGCTGCAGTGGGTGGGGCTACATGAACATCAGCCCTTTTGACCAGTCAGCAGTGAGGAGGGGGGCTGCACAAATGGTAGCTCTCTCAGCCAATCAGCATTGTGAGGGGGCTTGCCTCAGAAAAGTGTAGATTTTTATGTTTTTTTATCAGAGAATTTGTTGCGGGGGGCAGGTTTTCATGGAAAAGTAGTATCCCTGCTGATCAGATTTTACACCCAGCACTACCCTGTGACGCGGGTTGAAGACTCCAGTGAGAATCTGGTCTTATACCCACTGGACGCAAGGTCGAAACTTCCACTGGCGTCAGAGTAGACGGACTATCAGCTCCTCAGTACATGGGAAAGGGGGCTCTAGGAAGCCATGGCATGTTTTAAAACAGGAACTGACGTTCCCACGTTACATGGCTTTTCCAATGGCACTAGTTAGCCACTTGCTAGCAAATTGATGCATGCAGACTTGGGTGGGCACTGGGTCTAGTTATGATGCCAGAGCACCCTTGATGTTTGCTAATGACCAGGCCTTATGCGTGAAATTCTGCAGCAGCATTCTCAGTCGTTGACTTTTCCCGAGCTGCCCCCTCCATGGCATGCTTGGTGTCATCCTGTTGGCAATCCAGTAATTACACTAGCGAACCCCTAAGCAGAATGGCACTAACCTCCCCGTCACCCTGCACAGAGTTATGCTGTTCCTGTTTGCAGTCCAGCTCCACTACATGTGACAGAGAATGGATTTCTGGTTCCAGGCATTATATGCCAGTGCTGCTCTGGGCCGGATGAAATCTTATCCTTATGTTGAGAGAGTTTGTGGAGTCCGTGATATTAATAGTAAGAGCGGCTCTAGTTTCTCCAAGTACAAGCAAGGTCATGATGTCTCCCTTCTAGCTGGCCAGCTGAGCTATTACGTGTCACGGGCCTCTCTGCAGCAACTAGAGGCAACACAGTCCTTGACTAGGGAGCTATTCCTCCAACCCCAACCAACTACACAGGGTTAAAAACACAGCCCCACGTGCAGTCAAATGCATAACTCATGTGGCAAACATTTGATCAAAATGTGTATATATATATATAACCGTTATTTGCAATAGATGTTTTCATCTGGGAAACTCACTTTTCATTTCATATTTTATGTCAGCGAGGAAGCACATAAAATGTTTTCAGCTATATAATATCTAAAAAGCTAAGCCATCAATTTCCCCCCCTCCTTTCCTATATGCCCCTTGTATATTTACACATTTGGCTACGATGACAATTAGTTCTGTGCTACGGGACTGGATTGATTTCTCTTTCTGGGTTTCGTCCAGCTAAAACGCTACAGGTTCAAATACAGAAGCCCATGGTTAATGAACTCCAGAAAGTGTAAAATACTAAGGCCTTGCAGTTACATGATCACCCTCCAAACAGGAGCACTAATATCTAACAAGGCAAGCTACTGTTCTACCCTTTAGAAGAAGCTCATAAAAACTGGGTTTGATTTGTCTGGGAAAGATAGAAAAAAAAAAAGCGGTATAAGTTCCCCGATGGAAAAACATGCTTCTATTATGAAGCATTCCCACCAAATGTCTTGGAAATTAGGCAAAGTTAACATGTCCAGTTGGAGCAGAGCCAGGAAATGAACAGTGGATGTTCTCTTGTAAAAATCCTGAAAGCTTCAAGTAACCCATAAACAGTTTGCAGAAGGAGTCAAAATGGACCGTTTTATGTTCCCTAATGGAAGCAGAGCTTATTTGTACATGGATTCAAAGTAACAATGTGATGTCATCAAATGATTTAAGGGCAGAAGCATAGCAAGAGTCAATATACAGTGGTGGATGGAAACATCCTATTCTTACTGAAGTATTTAGGTGGAACCACCAATTCTGGGGTTTGTCTTGGCCCTCTGGAGCTAGCATAGGAAAACCTCAGGAGCTATTTTACTGGAACTGTAAGATGGGAAGGTTACTGTAACCACCAACCTAGGGAGGGGCTTTTAGGAATATCAGTAAACCTTTTATTTGGTTCGCAGGAATAGGGGGTTTGCCCATATAGAAGCAACCCTTGGGGTCAATGCAGCCTGGCCACCGCTCGGCACATAGCCAACGGTCACCTGGCCAACGCGCAGTGCTAGGTCTGGATACTCAGAGCAAAAGTGCAAAGGTGTGTTCATTTGATATTCGGGTTTGGATTTCTCTTGTAGCAATGCTCCGAAGTTGAAAAGCCTTCGTTTGGCTTTAGGATCCAAACGTCATGCTTTGGCATTGCACATACAATGGGCTGAATCAAAACTGATTGTCCCAGACTGCTCAAATATATACCTGGGGCAAGAAACTAAGTAGACTTAATGAATACAAAATGTAATAAAATAAATAATGCTAACTTCTTTTTCAGTTGCTTTTTCTACATAGCTGTTAACGTGCCTTTTGTAGGAGAGTAAGTCATGTTGTCAGAATTTTACAGATGCAGAAAGAAAGACACAGAAAAGAGAAGTGACTTCACCAAAATCAAGAGGAGATTAGGAATCTGTTCTGTTTTGCTACTAATCTCCTGACGCCTGGTTCTGTGCGCTGTTCACTGGAACACATTGATTCCCAAAACCTGTGATGGTGAATAATTCTTATAAAAAAACCTGACCCAAAAATGGTAAATATTTTCTAGAAATCAGTTAATGTAAACTTTTTCCCAAAAAAATTGTTGATATTTTTAAGTCAAGCTATGAGATGCAAAATCTTCATTTGGAGGGCCAAGAAATGAAAATTTCCAATGAAAATCTTTGTTTAAAAGAAGTAGCCATTTTTATCCCCCCCCCCCCAAAAAAAAAAAAAAGTTTTGATGGAAGATTTTTTTCATCTTCTCTTTTCAGTTATTTGCCAGTGGTGAATGCTAGAAGTTTCACCCATAGCTTCAGTGTAGTAAATCACTATTTACTCTTTTTATTGTTTTATTTTATTTTATTTATTTATATATTTTTTGTATTTTATGGTAGTTGCCACTTAGGAGCTGGGAGACAGGTACAGATAAGCTGGAACCATATGGTATATTTTGGAAGCAGATAATTTAGAAATGGCATTTATTTGTATAAAAAAGAGTGTCCCCTCTTACCTACCTGTTAGGTATGGCTCTTTCATGAATCCTGCCCACATTGCAAGGAAAGCAAATTGGAATAAAATGAGATGCCAAGAACAGCACTTACTGGATGGGAATGTTACTCTTTTATTATAGGAAAATACCTGCATCACACTCATAAAGTAACTACTAAAAGCTTAGGTAGCTACCTTTTCCACATCCACCCTGTGTTTCTTCTCAGCCTCAGTTTGGGCCCAGTTCTTCCAGTGGTTTTGTCTATTTGGACACTAGAAAAGCCAGAGATGAAGAAGAACATTAGGGTAGGTTTTTTTAAAATTTCCCTTACAGGAAACCTGATGTCATAGGACAAGAGGAGTTAGTCCCAAACTTTTCCAGTGGTCACCCCACTCCTAGGCTCATGACTCCAATTCTGCTGCACTTCCAAACTCATGACCCTGCTTCCAGTTGTAAGCAGGGCCGGTCCAAGGGTAATTGTACCTCGGCACCCCCACCACTTCCAATACAGAGGAAAATAAATCTAGAATGAACATTTGCATGTACTTATTTGATATTCAGAATGAACAATAAAACAATAACAACTTTGTTTTATTGTTTCACACTTTTCATGAACCTTTACCACAATTTTACTGCAAAAACTCTAATAGAATTTATTATAATACGTGCACAATTAAAAGAAAATCCTCATAAACATTTGTGTAAAAAATTAGAACTTTGCTTTTTGTGCTTTCAGTTTCTGTTGTTTAGAATGCTATTCCTGTTGTTTTGTTCTGCATATAACATTGGAGCCACCCAACTATCTAAGCGACCACCTGCTTCACCTAATGGTTGGACTGGCCCTGGTTGTAAGCTTTATTTCTGCAATTGAGGTTGGGCTTGTAACTCCATTTGGGTGGAGTAACCTTAGGTTGGGAACAGCTCACCATGAGGTCTGGTCTGGGATAAATTAATAGATCCCTCCACTCACGGATACACAATCAGCACAGACTGTTGAGTTCACGCCTGCACGTATGCAAACACTACAGATATTACTCATAAAGGATAGATGTGAAGTTTTGTGCTGTAGGCTGGACAGGACACATATTAGTGATGTTGCTTCTGCCATATCAATTGCTGTATGCCTTGATGTTGAAATTCAACTTGGCTTTTAACCTATTGATAGCTTAGCTTTTTAGTAACCTATTGATGGCTTAGTTTTTTTAGATATTATACAGCTGAAAACTTGGCCCTGGGGCAGGAGGCTCAACCATCTTCTGAGGTCCTTTCCAGCCCTAACGTCTATGAAATCTATGAACCATATGTTGTGCACACCAGATAGACATAATTGAACAATTTAATTAAATATAAGTTTTGGAGTACATTATGTTTAATAACTCTTCAACTAGTAAGCTTAATGTTGGAGTTTCTAAATCCTGCCCCAGTTAGTACTATTATTTTGTTCTGGTATAATATACATTCACATCTACTTTCTTTACTAGGCTGGAGAAAAGAAAGACTAAATAAAATGAGACAGGTCATTAGGATGGGTTGGCAAAATACTTTGGTCATAAATACTGGCTTCATTGTCAGTGGAATTGCTTAGGATTTACAGAAGTGCGACTGAATGAAGACTCAGTGCTATTTGTCATTTCTACTTCAAAAAGTGCAGCAAGTCTCTAGTCAAAAACCCCTTTAGAAGAAGAAGAAGAAAAAAAAAGAGGAATAACCAAAGCCTAAAATGTTACCAAATGCATTACAGAAAGACTCATTCCCTCTGTTGGACTGACTCACCCTGAAGTTGAATAGAAGCCATTAAAGAAAGCGAAAAGTTTAAATGCTAGATTTTGTCAGTTGGCTGAAACCAAATATACTCGATAACAGGGCTGAGCCCCTAGGGGAGTCCAGCCAAGTCTTTCATACATTTCCTCAGGTAACAAACCACTGTGAAGCATTTAAGAGGCACACCCCTCCTAACTTTTTTTTTTTAAAGAGCTGTTCGATGACTCCCTAGGTTGTGGTTTCTGAGTCTGGTGGTTCTTTGTGGGACTCTGAGTATGGGAGTCACTCTGCAACGGGCTTTCCCTCATTCCCAGACCCATACCCCCACCATGTGGTTCTCTCTGGCCTATAAGCCAGGTGGAAAGCAGAGCTCCTACTCGGCAGCTGGCTTGCACATCCTTGTCCTGGTGAACTCCTCAGACTCGGAGGGGAGAGGAGCGTGCGGGACGTGTGTCATGGGGACAATGCTAAAGGAAAAAGGGGGCACGAGTCATTCTCAAGTCACTCTCAAGCCAAGTAGCTTTGTACCAGCACTATGCTGTTTTGGGTACATATACCACTGCAAATCAAAAATAACTCCATTATATCAAGGGGGGGGGCGGTGTATGGATTTATACCAGTATAAATGACAGTGGAATAGTTTTCCTGAAAATGTGCTGTAGCTAAAACCTTGTATTTATGCAGACAGTCATGTTGGATGCTGAAAGATCCTGTAACTAGTGTCCCAGTTGGACCATTTTATTTCAATATAACATTCTCTTTTCCAATTAGAATAAGCCTGGACGTGGGTCACTGACAGCACCTCTTCTGGTGCAGTCTCTTTTGATGTTTAGCACAGCACTTCTTGTGAGCTGATACATTTTCGGGGAACTGAGTGTTCTCCAGATACATCGTCTCATTTTTTCTTATGCCAGTATAAATCCAGAAAAGCTCCAGTGATGTTAATGGATTTATACTAATGGAAAGCCAGAGTAAATGATATACAGAGTCAGTGGAGTTGCATCACATTTGTAGCAGGGCAATGGAAGCAGAAATTGGCCCATTTTTGCAAAACGACTCATTAGGAACACGATTCATCAAACATTTGCATGAGTAAGTTCTAGTCGTATGAATAGGCACACTGCTGTCCATTCAGCTGAATAAGGTAACCTGTCCAAAAGTGAATACATCAAATCAGCACAGCGCCATTTGAAGTCAGTAAGAAATCTTCTTACTGGACGCGTGGACAAAAAAAACTTTTAAAGTATCGGGGCCGTGTTATGATGTCCCCAAAAGGTAATTTTAAAACAACCTGGCAAATGAGGTGCGAAATAGGTTTCATGTAAACAATGTTAAGAAAAAGTCAATAGGGATTTATTATTTACTATCTCTCACAATACAAGAACTAGAAGTCACAAAATGAAACTAGTAGCAGTAGTTTAAAACTAAGAAAAAGATGTTCTTTTTCACACAGCACGTAATTAAGTAAGGAACTTACTGCCATGAGATGCGGAAGCTGACAGTTTAACCAGATTCAAAAAGGGATGGGACAAATTCTTGGAGGAAAGGTGCATAAGTAGCTATTGAGAACGGCAGTTAGGGGTACAGCCTCTGAGTCAAAACTGCCTAAACTTTAAGGGTCAGTACAGACAGTCATAAAGCCCAGGGCTGAATCGATTCAGTCTTTGCAGGTTAGTCTAAACTGCACAGATTAAATTGAAACAGAAGTGAACAAAACTTTGACTGAGGAAATGCAGCCACATGCCTGCAGTGAGAATCCAATCTTATACCCATTGGACACAAGGTCAAAACTGGCTCAGTCCAGAAGCCGGGGGGTGTGGGGTGTGGAGTACAGCTCTTTGGCTGTGTTCACTTGCTGCCCCTGAGGTCTCTGGGATTTCAGTCCAGAAGTACAACAGCAGGACTCTGCAGGGTTCCTCATCACTTCCTCTTCCTGCTTCCAAGTGCCTCTGGGATTTGTAGTTTACAGTTGCAGCCAGCAGTAAGTTTGAGCAGAGGAAGGGGTGTTTAACCCCCCCACCCCTTGCCCCAGACTCCAGCTGGGATTTGACTGGGGGGGGTGCAGTCCCCTCTTGCAGACTGGCCTGCATCCCCAGTTGGGCTTGCCCCCCTCCACCCCCTTGTCAGCTAGCCCTCACTGCTCCAGCTAGGGACTGCAGAGGGGTAGGGCCAGCCCTGCTCTCTGGAGCAGACAACACAGGGCTTGAAAGCATGCTGGGGGACTCTGATTTAACTTGAACCTGGGTCTGTGACAGAAGTTTCATAAACTGGTTTGACTTAAACCTGGTTGAATGTAGTATCACATTGAACTGATTTATCTTAAACCAGTTTCAGCCATTTTGAAACTGGTCTATGTGCACTGAGCTTCTGTTTTGTTACAGGTTTAAACCAGTTTCTGATTACTTAAACCAAATTATGGGCAACTTCTATCCCTAGCCTAAATACTGGAAGCCACAAGTGGCAGAAGAACAGTGGAAAAATGCTGGTTATCCCCTGTTCACTGTCCCTTTTAGCATCTGCTCTTGGCCACTGTGTGACAGAGGGGACTGGTCACAGTGGACCAGTAAATGGCAATTCTTGTGGTTTTATTATGTTCTTATGTAATAAGAAGACTTTAAAAACATTTGGGTAAGAATGAGACTTCAAAACACTGGTGAAAAAAGGCCACAGTACTTTCATGCTGTCTTTTTTTTTTTTAATATTTATCAATGAATCCAACTTATAAAATAACATATCCAACATTTCAAAGCACATCCAATCCTTCAAAATATACACAAAGACAAATATCAATCTCCCACCAACAGCATTACTGCAACCTAGATCAATCGCCACCCAAGTCTTATGCTCCTTTCCCTTCCCCAGTCCTTGACAGCCCCCTCACATCTCCAACTTTCTTTTAACTACTGGATTTTCAAATTCACTGTGTTCTTTTTTCCAATCACTAGACTTTGAAAAACATTATAAGATGCTGGTTATATAGGAGAACACCTCTTTGTTCAGACATCTCTTTTCCCAGGAGCATCTCCATTGCCAACCTTTTCTCATTGTGAATTAGTTACAACCATCACTACAGTCATCATAAAGCTAGTAGAACATCAGGTGAAGTTCTTGCAATAACCTGCTACATCACAGCATGCTACCTGGGGGTGAGGGGCAAACGTCCCGTACTCCATTGAAACCCAGTAAGAATGAAAAATGGTGCATGAACGTCTCAGTTCCTGTTGGCTCTCCACAGTGAAATAACTGCAGTTTCTTGATCTAAATATCCTTCCTTTGTTGGAAGTGTATGAGCAAAATGGATAACAGCTGAATGAAAAGAGTAAGAACCCAAAGGGCTGATATCAATGATGCCAGGATTTCACCTGAATTTGTGTTGTGTTGATAACATTAGACAACTGTAGAAATCTGGTTAGCACTTTAGCACTAATTGTCGTGGTTCTGTTGCAAAATATTTTAAGCCACATATTTTTATGTTGAATTTATTCTTGGACATATAATGGGTTTCCTACAGGTTTTTTTCTAGAAGAACTTATATATATATATATATAAATAATACTATAAACCTTACCCAAATGAAAAAAAAAAAGAGTTCCAGACAGTGCATAAGGCATCTAAAACAGTATATTTGGATAAGCCTATCTGGATTCACATGGAAACATAAAAGACATTTTGATGCTTCCTGTTAAGGGCTTATCTCCTGCATTTAAGAACTTTCTTTTACCTTGCATCTACCTGGTGTAAGGTAAATAAAAATTTATTGAAATACATAATTATCTAAATTAATTTATCTAAATAAAATAAAATATAATCAGTTCAGCACTGTTCCCCCTCCCCACTTTTTAAGTGCAGCAATGAGGGATTTCACACACACCATTGATTATAAATTGATTCCTGAAATCATAAGACCCAAATAACATGCATTTCTTACATGGTCTTGTCTTCTTGCGTGGAGTTTCCTGCAGGTCAGAAGGCACACGATCTAAGGTCAACCCCTAGGGTGCATAATTTGCAACACAGTGCCTTCGTTTCAGAGCTTCCCTACCACAAGGCACAAATATGTTTTCCTTGGCCAGATGAAATGTATGAAATAAATTATTCTGCAGCCAGTCTGACAGAGCTGGGCATGGGGTACAGAGAACTGGACAACTTCCCAGTGGCCTCTTGCCTAGAATTTGTTCTGAACGCATGAAGCTGAACAGGATTTGTAGAATACAGATGTGGATAGTATATTATTAAGTCCCAGTTCAAGTTTATCTCATCAAGTCAAAAAAGGACAATGAGCTGCGTCTTTGAGTTTCACTCAACGGCACCCAATATGACCCCTCATTGGGTTAGGAAACATCACTGGACCATATCACTTGGTGCATCAGGACAATTACTGTGTACGTTGCTTCATGTTCATATTGTTAGGCTGTAAGGACCAAATGCGCTGATGGTCTAACCCCACCAGAGTCACACGACTTAGTCTCATAAGCATGATTTGATAGTGAGGGACCTTCAGCCCTAGCAATGATCCCCTAAGAAAAATAATTGTATACAATACTCTTCTTGCCAGAGGCAGATTTTCTTCATCAGCTCCCCAAGTACTGACAACCTCAGCTTTTGACTTCAGGCCCAATTTGAAAAGGTATTAAGGGGTCTAATTCTCATTGATCCATCTGGAGTTAGGTATCTAAAACACCTTAAAATATTGTCCTATAAGCTTCTCAAAGCAGAGATCCTATTCCATTCCATTCAATTTTATATTTTCACCAGTGTCACTCGTGAATGTATTATACTGCCTTCATGATATGTATGTGGCTGCAAAACCTGAAACCTAATCACACTTTATGTACATACAGATGACAAACAAGAATAAGATACAGACCCAACTTCAATTTTATAGCTGTTGTGTACACTCATATACTCAGGTAGTGCCTCTTAAATTGCAGAACAGAGTTCAGTCTTTTGGAGAAATCGGGGCATTTTTGTAATTCTTTGCTATGAAGTATAAACCATATCTAAATTCAGTACTTTCAGAATTTCTTGGAAATATTTGCCTTTAACATACACACGGAGAAATAAATATAAGAAGCCCTGATATAACTTCCATTACAAATAACAGACGGTTCCAGACCTGTACTTTATTGGGAAATGTCTAAGAGAACAAAAACACGCTATAAAATAGCTCCTGTTTCTAAAACAAAAACCAGAATACTGAAAGAGACTCACCAGGGACTGTCTAAAAATTAAGATAAAAACTGAACTGAAAAAAATAGTTACTATAAAAAAGATCAATTTCTCTGTTTCAGCCACTGCACAGGAGCAGTGGTACTGAGGTTTGCAACACAGGCCAGCGTAAGAATGGAAAAAAGTAAATTATCAAGTTGTTCATCTGCTCATAAATGTCCCCCAAATACCCAATTGCCCCAAGGTTTTGCTATCATAATATGATCTTCCCTGCTATATATTTTGCATGTTCCATGAGGAACCTGGAAACTAAACTATTAACATC
Organism: Crocodylus siamensis; assembly: GCF_052110815.1. NCBI lineage: Eukaryota > Metazoa > Chordata > Crocodylia > Crocodylidae > Crocodylus > Crocodylus siamensis. The sequence goes on along the minus strand of NC_143402.1, from coordinate 76,711,410 downwards.
TGCCCTATATATCTAGATACCTTCAGAGTAGCCTGAAGTCCAAAAAATCCTCCCTGATGTGCTTGAGTGGCTGCCACACAGGAAGATAAAAAATCCAGACAAATCAAAAACACTATTTGGTTGGCAAAGGCTAGCAGAAGCCTAGCTGGCATGGACTGGGGCACTGATGCTTGAAAAGACTAACATATTGAAGCTACACCTCAGCAGCTTCACGCTATGGATTACTTAAAAAAAAATCAGAGCAAGAAAGAGGGGCATATGAATTTAAATAAAATAAATGGCTTAGAAACGTATTTTATAGTAGGCTAGAGAAAAAAAATGATAGCACAAAACCCAGAAAGTTTAGCAGGAGAAAATTTCAATTAAGACAAAGGTTTAATGTGTGGGTGGAGTTGGGTGGGGGGGATAAGCGATCATCCAAAGTTTCTCAGTCTCCCTCTCTTCTTTCTTCCCCCCCCCTTTCTTTTTTCCTTTTTTTTAATCTTCATGAAGTCGGACAAAGAAAGGGAAAATTCTATCAGAGGGGAAAATGACGCCCAGAAAATATTTCTTTAGCTAGGTCATACAGTAGCTGCTTGATTTAAAGTAAACTATGACTTCAAAATCTGAGACAATGCGAGGTATCTGCTTTCAGACACTGAATGCTGATAACCAAGTTACAAGGGCTCTTCTGTCTGTAGAATAAATATTGTAGTATACTATATTGTAAAATGCGATGAGTGTGTGATGACATGCGCCATTGCCCCATCTTTCTTTGTTTTTACAGAACAATTAAATAAAAGGTGACAGTATATAAAAGGTGAAATAAATATTAAATTAATAATTTTTTAAAAATGTGCTGTGTTAACGAACTATTAATTCTTTCATCAGTGCTTGTCAGACTTTCTGCCTGCTATTTCCTACCGAACATACCTTCAAATAAATGGAAAGTCAGGAAAAAGCAAATATCTCCTGCCATTAGCTGGGCATACCTGGTACCTTATTAAATTGTAAGTGGATAATGATCTGAAATAAGCCTACAAAAATGCAATAAGGTTCATAGTTAATGCTTTTCCACTGTGTAGTTAATTCAGTATGACATGCGTGCTATAAATACAGTCATTCTTCTGAGGACTTTCAAAAAGAGCTGATCTTATATGCTCAGAGCTGCATTTCATTTTCGATCTGAAGCAGACCTAAGAGAATCGTATGTACATGGATCAAGGCTAATATATTTTGTGGCCCAAATAAAACGCACAATCTAGTAATGGTAATAGGGCAATGGGAAGGATGGAGCTATATTATTTTATTCCCTTCCAGCTCCATCTTGGTGGTGCTGAAATTTTTCCAGCTTCTTTCCCCATTGCAAGGGAATGAGTTTCTGTGGGAGATGCTGAAGCCAAGTGGCGGAGGCAAACCAAGATGGCAGCGTCTCCCAGCTTGGTGCAACTCCAAGGACCCCAGTTCATTGCTCCTACAACAAACTCACTGAAAACCCCCAAACAAGGGAAGGATAACACTGCAGAGGGCAGTGAAGTTGATAGATGATGTTAGGCGCTGGCCCGGACATCGACGTAAGAATTTCCAGTCTGAAAGACAGCCTGACTAGTGCAAGTGCTTGAACCAAGGACTTAAAAAAATAACAGTGGAGGCTCCTTTTCCATCTCTGGAAAGAAAAGCAAGTTGAAGAGATGCCTCTAGAAGATGTTGCTGCAGTGAAAAGCCCAAGTGCACAGTCTATAATGAGGAGCACATGAGGCAAGGAGCCAGGGATGTCATGCAGAATCATTAGTTTCTGCCTTAGCTAACAGCCCTTCCCTCCCATGTGTGGACCCAGAGCTGGAAAGCACTGAATTGCTATTGTCATAATATCCTGAGCAAAAACCAAAGGCCAGATTCCTGCACTGTTAACCTTTCAACACTTAGTGGTATTTGTAGACCATAGGCTGCAATGCAAGAATGATAAAAGATACCAAAACTGTGGCCATATCCATCCTAGGTTCCAATTATTACTAATTGCCATAGCTGTCTTCTTTATACTACAAATGTATTTGTGATGCACTTGGGGGAAGTATTTTTATGGGGCTGGTACTGCAACATTGTGAGGACATTTTGAGGGCTGTTTGGGATCCTTATTCCTTGAGTCCAACAAGAGCGGATGCATAATCTGCATGTGATAATTGTGCTGCTTATTAAGGTGTCTGGATATGGGCTTCCTAGCTCTGCTTTCTGCACCAGATTTTGAAAATATTAACCCATCACATTTTTTAGATGAAGAAAAAGTATTTTCCCTGACGGTGACAAAAATAGTACTTTTACTTCTGCAAATCTGTGTTTGGTCAGTCAGCCTCTTTGTTTGCTTCAAGTTCTGGTTCGGTCTCTCAAAATATTCTTTCTTCTTTTTCCAGCACTTAGGGATTTAAATATTCTCTGAGATATGCCATCAAGTAGTATAAGACACCATCATCAGTCAGCTCTGATTTCTCCCATTGCATCTTTCTCTCATTTAGTGTGTGTATTATATGGCTTGTAGACATGCTCAACTTGATGTATATGAATAATCCCATCAGATAAATTAGGATTACTTACTTGTTTAAGTGTAAGGCTTGTAAAGACTGAGTCTATGAGCCTGTGAATATATAGCTGGGCCTACTTTAGGATAATATGCAGGGTGTGATATTAAAAACTAATGACATGTCTTAAAATGATGAATTAGAGAAATGTTTTAAAATGGATAATTTCAGATAAATCCTAATCAAATTAAGAAATACTGGTGATTTTCCCCCTCTTACCATATTGATGCTGTGGTAAGATTTAATGGATTGTTTTGAAGTATCACAGAATAGAATTAAATGAATGAAAAACTAAAGGAGTGAATCAAGCCACCTATTATGAGATAACTCAAAGTGAAGTGAGTTGTTGCTCATGTCAACTTATGCATCTATGATTCAGCTCAGCTTTAATGTGCACCTCTCCCCTGCCTTCTGCCTTGAGTTCAGACTGATGCGGCTTGCTACCTCCCCATAATTAGAGAAAACAGAAATATTTTATACATCTCTTTAATGGTTCCTTTCAAAACCAGCCAACTAAAATTCATTTTTAACTTGTGCAAAGCCACATGCTAGCAAATAAACGTATGTGAAGCAATTTCAGCATTTCCTTGATAGCTGAAGACAGCACTAAACATACGAACCAATTTATCCCATCTGAAGTCTCACGTTAGAGAGCCTCTTAAAGAGATGATATTGCACCATCTGGAGGAGCCGAGGTGCACACATATTAAAGATTTTTTAAAATAAAAGTAAGTCATGCAGATCCTTAAAGTGCTAACACCCTTCTTTCCTTCTAGTCCTCTTCCCCCATAAAGATCTTACAAACATGTCCATGACTGATGCATTACGAAATTCGATAAACGGTTCAATTATTCATTGTGTACAACAACATCCAATGCTGGACTTTTTAGGGTTTGAATTCCCTGGGAAATCACTGAAAGTTTCATGAAAAAGTTCATTATGCAAAATATTTTTTTATTAGGTACGATGTCAAGTTCAATGAAAAGGTCATTACTTTGATGTCAGACAGACCTATTCAAGAATTTAATATTTCAGATTGGATAACATTTCATCATTGCAGATTTTCTAAACTATGTATTGAGAACACACAAACTCATATTGGTGGGTACCTCATATTGGTGTAAATCAGCTCAGGTGAATTTGCTCTGGCCTGGGATCTAAATCAACTGCTGACTGGGATGACTCCCCTACAACTTCTGACTCAGAAGACAGGTAGTTTCCATGCCCACGACCATTGTGAAATTATACATAGATGCAGCTGGAAATGCATGGAAGAGACAAAGGCTGGACAGCCAGCTGAGGGCATCTGTGTAACTCAACCATGCTGAAGTGTTTGATGCATCTTACTTTGGGCCCTGTGTTTATTTTCAGTACACCCCATGATATCCTATCCCATACAACTTGGTATCATCCTTGGTTGGAGGTGGTTGCTACCACATTCTCTGTCTAGTGTCTTTTTTCTGTAGCATGGAAATGTTGCTATGTTTTCCAGCCAATGTTGCTATAGTTGCCTACCCTGACCCCTACCCTGACCCCTACCCTATCTTTCAAATGATATAGGCTCACTGTATATAAATTGGACACATAAACCATTTAAGAATGAGGGATCCGTTATAATACAGGGTTTGTTGCAATTGTTTTCTACAGTTTCAAGTCAACTTCTTTCATAAAGCTCATGTTTGACTTGGAGCTGATAGCGTAGGATATTGGTTGAGCCCATGATGGGAGAACAGCCGCATCAACGACCAGTTCCACATTCAGCTTCCAGGGACAGCGTGCCCTGAGGGCATTTCCATACCTGATGTTGTTTCAGATGATGGAGGAACAAACAACTCCAAAAACAGTTTGCACATGCTAATAAGGCAGAGTTAAGCACTGTGTCTAACATCATCCGTTGTGCACCTGTGGACTTCTAAATGTGTCACACTCCTTTCTTCTTAATAATTGGTACAACCTTTTCTGGTGATCCAAGGCAGTGCTTAACCTGCTCTATAGTATTAATGTTTTAGGATTAAAGGAAGGATTCTTCAGCTCTGAGGTTCTGCTACACATCATTGCATGGGCCAGGAGTCTGCACTCAGGGTGCAGAGATACTGATTATGTAGGCGCTGCACCGCATGCTACCAGAAGCATTCAAAACTAGTTAAAAATGCTGTGGGTTTCAACTAATAGATTCTTCTGAGAAAAAAAGAAACTATGATAGAATAGTGTTAAAAGGTTAACTTACAAAATGGTATTACTCTCTGGCCGATCCTGTGGTGGTTCTGTGGTTTCCGCCTATATAAATTTGATAATATTTTACAAACGCAGTATATGAAATATATTCTTAACATGTGTTTAATACGTTTACAATCTATTAAAATGAAAAACAGAATATACTTCAAATACTGCTTGGGTATTTGCTTAATGCAGTATGTCTGGAACATGTTAAACATTATTTTAGAAGTAATTGAAACATTTCACACACATTCATTCTGCATACTGGGTATGTGTGCACACACTTGAGGGGAAGACTTTGCCCCAGATACGTAGCCTGAATATCCAGGCCGAGCACTTAAGGACTCAGGAGTGGCTGATAGACTGGACATCTCTACAATCATACAGCAGCCTTTCTATAGCCTCTTTGCTACACATCTCCTGCCATGCCATACTGCAAAGATATGGGCCTAGTAATTCCTTAACATTGGGGATTTCTATATCTTCTTATCCCACCATTAGCAACTCCCCAGAGATGACTGTCGGAGGGTAGGCAGGGATTCTGGGTGAAGTGGCACTCTTCTGTAATACAGCCCACGCGCTGGTCTGTCACAAAGCATATTCACCCATATTCCTGTCTATAACCACCACCATCCATGTGCGACCGAAACAGCTGATAGGACTTTCCCTGAATCCACTGCTTCCAACTTTGTCTGGAGTACAGAACGCATAGTAAACAGTGATGGAAGAAATCTGTGTTTTATGCCAAAATATATGTTCATGAACATTTGTTTTCCGTATTTTCCCATTTATCTATATGTAGCAGAGCGATGGAGTCAATGTGTTAGATAGCTATAAACATTTAATGCTGTTGAATGATCATCATTGTTCCCGATAGGTAGAGTGATCTAATAGAGAAGAAACCGGGGCTGTAGAAAAGAGTTTTATTCCTCGCTCTGCTACAAATCTCTAACATCTCCTTGGCCAAGAGAACTCATTTCTCTGGGCCTAAGTTATTCTTCTAACTCTTTGCCTGCCTCATCAATTAAATGATAAACCAGTGATTCTCAGCCAGGATTCTCCTGGGGTGCCTTGAGATCCTTTCAGAGGTGTTGTGGGGTGACGCACAATGTTAACGTGGTAAAGTGCGCAAACAGGATTCACAAGATAAACCCAAAGGTTTCAAATAAGAAACCATAACATCAAAAACATACAGACAGAAACATACAACAGAAGAATCCCTCTACTATTCTTCTGAAGTCAACAAATGAGTGAAAACTAAGGGCTGGCATTTTTTGAGGGGTGCCTTCAGTCTTTCCAGGGGTGTGCCAAGACTAAAAAGGTTGAAAACATATGTCAAATCTATTCAGGTTTATACCATGAACTCTTTAGGTTGAACATATTTCTTACTACAAATATATGCAGCATAGTGAAGCTTCAACCTAGATCATGACTTCTAGGGGCTACTGTGACCAACAATGTAAGTGGAATGGATTGTTGAGATGCTGACAGTATTTTCTCCCCTTTCCCTTTTTTAAAAACCTCATGGAATAATAAATCTCTAGGTAGCTCCATTTCCACTCAGGTCTCCGAATTAGCCAGATGTGGAGTTGGATTCCTATCTTCTGGAACAAGGCCATTTGTGTAGAATGGTCCCTTCTCAAGCAGAGCAGCCAGGGTTTTCCTTGTATGCACGTGGATATTTTCCTTACTGTTTGAGATCCAAACTCTTTAGAGTCAGGGGAAATGAATCCATATCCTCCTTGCCCACCTTGGAAAAACACAAGAGAGGAGGGAAGAGGGAAAACATGTGGGCTCACCCAACGAAAATATAGCCAAGGAAGCAGACTACAACAAGAGACTATTACCTTTCTGTGGCAGTTCAGGGAAGTAACCAGAGCCAAAGGACCTGAAACAATTTTTCCTGAGACATTTATATTAGGCCTGTGCGAAGCAGCTAATATTCGCTTTCGATTCAGATTCGGCCGATTCGGGGGATAGTGATTCAATTTGGTGATTCGAATCACTGTCCAGATTCGATTCGGCCAAATCTGATTTGGAGATTCAGCTGCTGCCAAATCTCTGAGCCAGCCAGGCCAGGCCCATCCTTCACCCCTCTCCCAGCCTGGCAATGGCTGCCTGCCTGCCCCAGCTCCTGGTTCTTGTTAAAAAAAAATAGCCCCAACTCACCAAGTGCTGCCAGGCAGCAGGCAATCCCTGCTGCCCCCCACTGCCCCATGTTGCATGCAGGGCTGTGAACAAGCCCCCCAACCCCCCATCACTCCCCCAGTTCCCCCACAGGTGCCTTGCCCAAGCCAGTCCAGCCCTTTAAGAAAAAAAATCCAACCCCCCCCCCAGACGCACCATTCCTGCTGGTGGGGGGCAATCCCCACTGCCCCCCCAATGCCAGACACCAGGTGGGGGGCTGTGCATGAGCCCTCAAACCCTCGAGGCCACTGCAGGAGTCGTGAGTCCTGGGGCTTTTCTCCATTTTTTGTTTTCTTTAAAGGTCACCGCTGGCCCGGCCAGGGCACCCATGGGAGGGCTGGGGGAGTGGGAGGGGCCAGGGGGCTCTTGGCAGAGTTCCCCATGCAGTGTGGGGCAGTGGGAGACAGCAGGAATCATACCCCCAGCCCAGCAGCACCCAGTGAGCACCTGGGATTTTTTTAAAGTACCAGGAGCTGGGATGGGCAGCGCAGCCATGGTGGGTGGGGAGGAGCTGGGGGAGCAGGATGGGGTTGGGGGCTGGCAGGGGATCCCATGATCCTCTTCTCCCTCCCCTAGCCTCCTTTCCCCCGCCCCCTACTTACCAGCTGAGAGTCAGCTGCAGCTTGGGACTGCCTGAATTATTAAAGCTCTCCAAATCTTTTCTGAAGATTTGGAGAGCTTTAAATAGATTCAGACCTTTTAATTAATTCCCTGATTCAATTCAGATTTGGTGATTTGGCCACCGAATCAGGCTGAATCTCCTCTGAATCGAATCACCACCCGAAGCTTCACACAGCCCTAATGTATATGTATATGTGTGTGTCTTTATCTATGTACCTATATGCCTAGATACATAGATATATAGACACACTCACACACACACATATATAAAATATATGAATGTGTGTATGTGTGTGTGTGTATAATATGTATGTGTGTCTATATAGATGATCTCTCTCTCTCTATATATATATATACATAATATGTGTATGTGTGTGTGTATATATGAGACAGAATACTATATAGCTATGTGTGTAAGTGTGTTCATTTGCTGGGGTTTCCACAAGCCAGAGGAAATATTTAAAAAACTGCAGTGCTTTCTGTTGTCCCCTCTCACAGTTGGCACTGTCATCAAATGTGGACCTGAGCTCTAAATTTACAAGTGATGCCTTTGCTCGTTTGTCCCAGGGGTGCTTTTACATCCAGTGCCGCCTCGTCTTTTTTTTCATCTTTCTAAAACTCCTTTCCCATTGCCAAGTAATGCGGGCAGCTATAAATTTGTCGTGGTGGCAGTGAATGGCAAAGCTACTTGTCATCTAAGCTTGGGTTGAGACACAAGTTTGAGTTGGGAGCCATTTCAAAAAAAAAATAAGGAGCTTAAAATAAACAAGACGAGGTGTCATTTGGGTGGTTTGTAGATGTTTAATCATTTCTGTGTGATCTTTTTAGATTCAGGGAGTTATCTTGATACACACATTCAGGGAAGATGCCCATGACAATAAATTCATATAAGGGGGCAGATATATCTTTTTTAGGGATACCTTAAACTGCAGAAAAGAATTTGGTATCTGTCTCTATCAAATGCTATATCATATTTCTCTTCTTGCTTATGTTTGGGCTACATCTCAAGCAGGCAATGAACTGGAAGGTGACTTTAACCTGCTTTCCAATCTCTGCGGATAAAATGGTTTTATTTCCTTACACTCTCATTTTCTGCAACCAATGACCCTAATTGTTCCAAGGATGAAAGCTCCTTGTTTTTTGTTCATATGATTGAAATTACCTTGCAGCAGGTATTGATGCCAAACATGTTCCACTATCGGTTACAGAAATTACCATGAACCTTTATTTTTTGTAGAAAAAAGTAGCATGTTATGTTTGCATGGCTCCTGTTAAAGTAATAAAATGATGTTGACATTATTGTTGTGCTATTCCCCATATTTTTGCTTTGCCCAGGACTTCCACCTCAAGGACGTGGGACACGTCCTTTCAGACATGCATTTCAGGAATATCTCAATCCTTGAGAATCTGGTTTATCCCAAGCCCCAATATCAACTGGACATACCAGCTCACAAGACCATGATATGAGTTGTTAATAACATGGATTTGAAACAGCACAATGCCATTTGCCTAGGCATTACCATGGCAAAAACCACATCATTTGCATTTCTGGCTAGCCTTTTGGTATGCTTCTACACACAAAGTATTTGAGAGACTTGAAGTGAAGGGATCTGATTCTCATCTCGCTTGCTTCAGTTTTGCATTGGTGCAATTCCACGTACCTCAGTGGTGTTTGCTCCTCATTTTCATACTTACTGATGAGAAAAGAAGAGGGTCCACTCTGTGAGGATATCTGAAGAGTGAGCTCTTTTCAGTAATGAGCTGATACCATAATGAGCGTATACCATACGCCCTCTCTACAGCTCTTACAGCAGAACTGAGCCAACTTCAGGACAAGCTTTGGCAATATTTGGTGGGCAACATAAAGCAATGCTCTTCCAAATCACACCCAACCTGAAATATCTCCACATTTCCAAAGAGGCCCGCTTATGTTTTGTCTTCTCGTCACCTACAAAAAAGAGTAATTTTCAAGACCTGTTATAATAGCCAAGTACTATTTAATTCATCTTTATTGCCCACTTAGTCGTTTTGTGTAGTGTACCTGATTTGATTACTGGAGTTGAAATCTCTACCACAATAAACTAAAAGAGCTCAGAAACTCCCTAACGTTGTAGATAGGGAGCATATAAATTCTTTAGGAGTCTCTTTCTCTTTATTTCTAACCATAATGGACTGCTTCACTCTGTAAAAATAACCCTGAAATATCAACATGTCTTGGCATTTTTTCAACATCCTTTTGGGGCAAAAAAGAAGAAAAAAATGAACGTAATTTAATTTGCTTCTGGTTTTAAAATGTAAAGTATTCAGGTCACTGTGAAATGGAGACTTGATCGGCCATGATGTTGCATTTATATACCTTGTATTTCCTCCTGCCCCCACCCTCCATCCAAACCCAATTTGCCCTTGTCAGCTTCATGACTATGAATCTAAATGCAATTTCACATTACAAATTTGAGTAACTTGCATTTCAGAAGCAAACAAGCAAAAATGACCATACTGATGTTGGGTTCCTAATAAATATGAAGCCTGACACAGATAGGGGTTTTTCCTGGAGTTCTGGTTGCTGTTTGTGCTCCAGCAATCAGGTTTTGCTAGGTTTCTTTTTCTTTTTGTAATAACTTGAATAGTTTGATTTTGTATCCCAGCCTACAACCACAGAACGTGTTGCATTCGCTATAAAATGACTTGGTCAGGTCCTGTAATCTGATTGGTCTGACTAACCATGTCCTAAATAAACAGAACAATCCATCTCCAAGTATTTATTTTTCATAATCTAAGGAGGGGCATAAAGGGCGGGGGTATGGATGGCGGCTTGAGGAGCTAATTTCACAACAAAAAAATATGCCTGGCATATGTCTTTCTTTTTTGTAAAATATCTTCCCCCCACGCCAAAAAATCCATACTGTTGATGTAATCGAAGGTGGATTTTGCGTTTGAATAATAACCAGACATGAATCTATTTTATTACAAAGTATTAAAGAAGTTCCACATTAAAAGCCAGAAAGCTGCCATTGCAGAAGTTGCTCTGCTCTAACGGTCCTTATTCAGCAAAAGAAAGATCTGAAAGTGGAAAGTGTGCAAAATAAGCAGTGGAGGAGGGAGCAGAAGGGGGAAAGAAACTGTCCTTCACAAGGAAATGAGGAGTAAAAATAAAACAACATGCGAATAGCACAGAAGGACATGCAAGTCCTGGGGGCGAACCCTGAGATAGTGCAAATTGTCACAGCTCTCCTGATGTACTTTTTCCCCCAGAGCAAAGGTCCAGGGACAACAGGAAGCAATACTAAATGATTTGAAAGTGGCATCTATCCCGATGAGTCACTATTGAACTGGACACACCATTCTTCTACTGATCCTATTTGGAAGTGGAGTAATAAAATCTCGATAAAACATGATATCATGAAATGTGATAAGGCTATCCCCTTGCCCAGTTGGGTTCTACTATACAGCTTATGGGGAAGGAAGTAAAGCTGTTTTCTTCCACTCTACAATGGAAGAAAAGCAGGATGCCTGACAGAATGGAAGGAGAAAGTAAAGTCAACTTCTGTTCTCAGTGTGCCAAGAAGCTTCTTAGAGCGCCCAGAAAGTGGGTAGTTCCAGTCTTCATCTTTTGTATGGCTGATGTAGATGCAGAACAGCAACTCTAATTTTACATTTAGGTGGTTGAGCCAGACAATTACCGTCAGACGCCCAGTTACACTGTTTCAAGTTACACTGATTCACATATACATGTTTTATATAATGTGACCATGTTTCAACCTATGTGATACCCTGCTTCAGGTTTACACTGTTTGCGGTAGAGCAGTTGTTTAGTTTGGAGTCTGCTTACATAGCGTTAGCATCACTTGTTGTCTCCTCCAAGATTGTCCATCATTTTCGGTTACATTAACCCCTGAATATTTCCAAAAATGGTGTCAAAGAAAGCCTTTGATGTTGTGCCCAAAAGAGCACCCTGACCCAGCAAATAGAAATCCTTGATAAATTAAGAGAAGGCAATACTGCTGCATGGGTTGCTTGCCAATACAGTTTAAATGAACCAACTGTGCGTACCATTAAAAAAAGAGAGCAAAACATTAGAGACTGCATGAAAACAACAACCCCTGTGAATTCAAGAGTGTCATTGGTGACTAGAATTCCTCATTTAGATAGGCTGAGAAACTCTTTAATCTTTGGATCAATGAAATGACCAATACAAAAGGAGCAGTTGTCGACGGCGTGGCAATTAAGGCTAAAGCTTTGTCTCTGTTTGAGCATGTAGCTGGGAGTAAAGGTTTTAATAAGGCTATTAATTCCATCATTTTGTGTTTAAATATCCTTTTATTATGAAATAATGTTGTCAGATCTTGGTCCCAGGTCCCTATCCCTCTGTTTTCCATTGACTTAATGCCTCAAGTTACACAGTTTCAACTTACACGGTGTTTTTCGGGAACGAATCCCCTGTGTAACTCGGGGTCCAACTGTATGTCAGCAGCAGCAGAGTGCATCTCTGTGATACCTCCATCAATTTGTGGATTTGTTGCCCTGAGGGGTCAGGCCAATGCTCAGGATCTCAATATTGTGCTGTTAGGAGGGCGTGGTGTACAACTGCACATGTACACATAAAAATCAATTAAGCACACACTCACTAGGTGCATACACCCCTATTAGGCATACACACTCACAGTACCAGCTTAGGCACATACACTATACACCTGAAAGGTTAGACACAGATCACTAATTCATATATAATGCACATAATGCCATAAATGTATATATACACATATCTATATCTATATCTGTATCTATCTATCTATCTATATAGATACACACACACACACTCACACACACTAGCAACTCAGATACACGCACATTCAAAATAATTAGTTTAGATTCATGCACACTACACACACCAAATGTAGACAGAATCAGTTACCAGTTACCAATACCTGCATATTCAATACACGTATGTGGATTACTAATTCATATACCACACACATACACACACAATGATATCTATATATGTATATATATATGTGTATTCACTAATTTACACACATACTACCCACTTACACATACACACAACTGAGTTTCTAAGTTGGGTGTTGTGATATGTATGTGCTTAGTGTACTTGGGATACCTGGAGAAAGGTTAAGGTAAGAAAGTAGAAGTGTAGGGAGTTAAAGTTACCAGGACCAGGATTAGAACCGGTAGACTACAGGGGCCTGGGCTGAAGAACTAAGGCTTGGGGGTTAACTTTAGGTTAATTGATCTTAACTGATTAAAAGACAACACCCAAAGCCTGCAGAACAGGGAAGCATGCAGGCACAGAGTCTGGGACTGGAGCCAGAGCTACGAGACAGCTGAAAAGGTAGATGGGGAGAGGAGGGAAAAATGGGACTAAAGGAAAATGTGGGTGTTAAAGAGGGGCTCTGGGTGTGGGGAGCCAGCGGATGGCTCCAGGGCAGCTAGAGAAATTGCAGAGAGCAGCAGTAGGTGCTGGAAGCTGGAGAGAACTGCAGGACAGCTAATAGGAGCTGGGAAGCTGCAGGAAGTGGGAGGAAGCCTGAAAATAGAGAGAGCAGCAGAAAATCACAGGAAAAGCAGCAGGGACAGCAGGAAAGCAAGGAGAGGCTGAGAGGTGGCAGAAAAGGGGAGATGGAATTGGGAGGAGATGGGGAAACTAGCAGAGAGGGTGGGAACTGGAGATGAGAGAGAGAATGAGGCTGGAATTTGGGGACTGGGATTCAGTAAAACATGACCCAACTCGGGGTTGCAAATGACAGTAATTTTATTGAACAGGGGAGATGGTGACACAATGCCAAATTGGTTCCCTTGCACCCACACACACCCCCACACAATGGCAGCAGGGGTTAGAGAGGTGTGGTGCAGGGGCTGAAGTCTACTGAAGTCCAGGAGGAGAGAGAGAGAATCCAAACTGTAGGGGGAGGTGTGCAAGTAATATCTACCTATCCAGGCTGGAAAGGGGTCCTTGTCCAGTAGGTGTTGTCCAGAGGGGGTTGCCAGCAGAGCCTCTGGGGTGGATAGGTGACGCAAAGCTGGTCTGGCCTGGATGGAAATGGCGTTCCCACTGGGTCTGTCTTCACTGCCCCTCGTTATAGGGGCAGATCGTGTGTGACCCCAGTGACAGGAGGCAGGCCCAGGCAAAGGTCAGCCCCTGGGGTACTGAGCATGTGTGCGCTATGCAGGGATGTGCAGTTTTGGGTGTATGTAATGGTGGGGTATAGTGATAGAGTTGCTGGTTCTGCAGGGTCTTTTCTTTTTCAAATGCTGGTCTTGTCTCTTTCCTGGGTAAGGTCCGTGGTTCCTGGATGAATCAATGGGAGGTGATGGCCCAGTTGTTACAGGCCATTCAGTGGCCTGCTACCATTGTATTTCAGCCATACCCAATCATTCTCATTCATGGGGAACCAATTTACATGGGAGGGGTACAATGAATCATATTGTTGCAACATGGGATGCCCAGGCAGAGGACAGAAGATGGAGGCTTGACATATAAAATGGAAACTTGACATGACTTTAGTTCACTTCCAAACACAGGCCTAAACCATACAATATCCATATGAAACAATAAAAATCAATACAAAAATGATAATGATACAATATACAACAGTAACAATCAATACAAACCTAATAATACAATATAAAACAGTAGATATCCAAAACCAAAAATATGCTACCAAAAAATAAAAATGTTTAAAGCTTATCCTCAGTTTGAGCTCACTTATACTTATCTATAGGGAATAGAGAGGGAGAGAAAGTCAGAAATGGTTGGGGAAGGGGAGGAAATGCAATAAAAAAAAAAGAAGAAACTGGAGTTTTGCTACATATTGGGCATTGAGTCGTTATATGTTCCATGGTCTGTTCTGGGTGACCACAGTCGCACACTGGAAAGTTTTTAATTTTACATTTGAGCATCAAGTATCCACATCTCCCATGGTTTTTTGCGGATACAGTTTAGACTTGTCCATGACTGTCACGGGAGATCAAAGCAGGGACCTTCTGCATTGGATCTATCACAAGATGTTTCTTTGGGACTTCCTGTGAACTTTATTTGGTTTTCCAAGCTTCTCCAGGGTTGAAGTCTTATTGGTGATGGTTAAGCGCGTGGATTAAGCTATTGAAAAAGTGGTGACCTGAATCCCTGCAACACCAGAATGTTATCGCCAGTTAATGCTATCACTGGTTAATTGGTCTCCTGATTGATGCCACCAGGAAGAGTATCCTCCAGGGCTTTTGGGAGGAATATACTCCCTGCTGGACTAAAGAGACCCAGAACCTTCTCTGGCAGTATAATCAATAGTGCCAGTGTACACAGGCCATACCATCTCTGGGCCATCTCTGATATTGAGGAACTGACCAGATCCTGCCTTGTCCTTCATTCCCCTGAGAAACCCAAGGAGGAGGAGGAGGAACAGCTCATATCTTTCCATGTCACATGGATTTCCCCCCTAATAGATTTCATAGATTTCATAGACATCAGGGCTGGAAGGGACCTCGGGAGATCATTGAGTCCAGCCCCCTGCCCAAAGGGCAGGAAGTCAGCGGGGGTCATAGGATCCCAGCAAGATAAGCATCCAATTTGCTCTTGAAGGTGTTCAATGTAGGTGCTTGAACCACCTCCACTGGCAGACTGCTCCAGACCTTGGGGGCTCGGACAGGAAAGAAATTCTTCCTCATGTCCAGCCTGAAACGGTCTTGCAGGAGTTTGTGACCGTTCCACCTCGTCATCCCTTGGGGCGCTCTGGTGAACAGACGTTCCCCCAGATCCTGGTGGTCACCCCTGATAAACTTATAGGTGGCCATCAGATCACCCCTGAGCCTGCGCTTTTCCAGGCTAAAGAGTCCCATGGCTCTCAGCCTATCATCGTAAGATCTGTTTTCCTGACCTGTGATCATGCGCGTGGCTCTCCTCTGCACTCTCTCAAGCTTCTCCACATCCTTTCTGAATTGTGGAGCCCAAAACTGGACGCAGTACTCCAGCTGCGGCCTCACCAAGGCCGAGTACAAGGGGAGAATGATGTCTCGGGATTTGCTCGAGAAGCATCTATGGATGCAAGCCAGCGTTTTGGTCGCTTTACTAGCTGCAGCATCGCATTGCAGGCTCAAGTTCATCTTGTGGTCAATGATGACCTGCCAAGTCTCTTTCTTCTGTAGTGCTATCCAACGTAGCACTGCCGAGCCTATAAGGATGCTGCAGGTTTTTCCTCCCAAGGTGGAGACCCTTGCATTTTTCGGTGTTAAACACCATGAGGTTCTTGTCTGCCCATTTGCTGAGCTTGTCCAGGTCAGCCTGGATCACCCGCCTATCTTCTGGCGTGGATGCTTTGCCCCAAAGTTTGGTGTCATCGGCGAACTTGGCCAGTCCACTCCTGACTCCAATGTCCACATCATTAATGAAGATGTTGAACAGTATGGGTCCCAGGACAGAGCCTTGAGGGACCCCACTGGTCACAGGGCACCACGATGAGTGACTGCCATCAATCACAACCCTCTGGGTCCGACCACGGAGCCAGTTTCCCAGCCAGCGGATTGTGGTGGAGCCAAGGCCACAACTGGGCAGTTTGGCCAAGAGGTGATCATGGGATACCAGATCAAAAGCTTTTTTGAAGTCAAGATATATGACTTATAATGTTGCAACCCTTCTTAGCAGAGGGAGGAAAAAAACCCTGAATATGCCTTGCACTAGTAAGGGATGAGCCAAGCCTTAAACTGATTAAGTTCTGTTGTACAAATATAATTCAGAAAAAATACACATCCTAATCAGTGGTTGCCAGTATGTCTCATCCAGCATAGAAATGGATGTGGCATCTTATTGGGTGGTCAAGCTGCAAACCGACAAGAACTCCAGGATGATCTCAACCTATTATCCGGTGCTAGCACTGGAATCACACCATTTGTAATCCTCAAAAGGAAAATGTGGAGAATGAACCCAGCACTCCTTTCACATATCCAAAACTCAGTGGAAGTTGGACTGAACTAGGTGGGTATGTTTACATTTGCATTTATGCCGGCTTACATTGACTGCGCAGTAAGAGGGAACAGGCTGGCATCTACATGTGCAGGTATTAAAGTGTATTAACACTGTGTGTGGACTGACTCGGGACTCAAGTTAGTCCCAAGTCAGTCCACACACAGTGTTACTGCTCAGCAAGGCATCTACATATGCGTTACTGTGCAGTAACAAATCAGGCATAAATTTGCTACCTTCATGACGCAGGTGTCAAATTTATGCTCAGGTCAGCATAATTTGCCATATTTACTGCACAGTACGGGTGTGCATGTGTAGACGTGTGCCTGTACTGCACAGTAATTTTGGTTACTGCACACTAAATGTGCACTTGTAGACCCACCCAGTGTGTGTGAGATGCAAGCAAATGAGAGCCCTACAGGCTTACTCACTCTTTCAAGCACTCAAGCACTCCCTCTCCCCCATGTTGATAGGGACTGCTCATGCTAACAGACATGCTTTTCAAAGTCAGGCTGCAACACTGCCTGCTTTGGCGTGACATGAAGGGTAACACTGAGTAGATGGAGGCAATGATGCTGCTCTAAAAAGATGCTTCATGACAGCCTTGCTACATGGCTCTATGCACCTATTATCATACCGTGTTTATTTGCCATTAGATAATTTCCAGCAGCTTAAATCAGCCATCTGTTTAGAGACCAAGTTTCCACAGGCTGGCAGGTCCTAGTCATTTCTGAGCATCCATGCTAGTCAGTTCTTTATTGCTTCCTCAAATACTTAAATCTTTATGTTTTCCTGAAGATATCAATTGGTCTAAATAAGTCTCCAGTCTCGTTTCTAAATGACTTGCCCTCCTTTTTTCAAAGGAGGTAAGGTCTCTGTGCTTTCTTATTAAACCACTTTATTCTTGGCAAGGTTTAGGGAAAGGCTGCACTTCAGCAATTTAAGCTTTTCTTCCTGGAGGCACAATACCCAGACATGAGGAAAAGTAAGTCAAGAAGACAAAATAAACACATTTTTCAGGAAGACTTCAAGCCAACTGGAGCTACCGGTGAATGTTTGAGAAAGTAGCTGCTTACAATGTGTGCACACGTCTGCCTGTGCACACAGGCCATGTAGGCACATACGGAAAGATTGGTGAGTTGTGAAGGAGAAGCTAGAACATCATTGCTGACATAGCAATTCTCCTGCCCGTTGCATTTGTGCGTATGATTCAGTACATATTGCAGGAGTGCACCTGAAGGCAGAATTGGCCTCACATTTTCCAGGCAAAAGGAGAGGGCTGAGCCACTGCCCACCAGGTTGGTGGCCAGATCAAAATGTTGTTTTTAAAATATTCTAAAATGACCTTAAGTGAGAAAGCTTAAGCCTGTAGACGGCTGCTGGTGTTGTACTGCTGTCTTACCAGTATTGGCTATAGTAAAAACTTATGAGCACATTTTCTGCTGGCCTGAACTGGCATCACTGAGGAACTCAAAAGACCTGCTCCAAGGTAGCTCTGGGTGGGCATCTGGTCCTCAAAGAACATTATGACTTTGGGAGCAAGCTTCAGCTTCTTCTCTCCAAGGGAGAGACGAGCTCATACCACATTTGATTGCCTTTGCGATCAACAGCTTCATCTTTCCTCCCCTTAAAAAAAACAAAGACCCTAAATACCAAAAATGCAAAGATCCATTCTGGAAACTGCATCTGTGCAGGGGAACCGTGTTCCCTGAAAGCAAATAGATAAATAGCCAGCTGCCAACAACTCCTTCTCAGTTTCCAACCTGTGTTGCTACAACAGTTCCTAGCGGGCCAGAAACCATTACCCAGAACCATCCTGGACTCCCCAGGCATGAGTTCAGTAAAAGACGCCCATGTGACTCTCAAAGTTGAAGTTGGTCTGAAGTGTGTTAAAGCTTGCACCCGCATCTTTTACTCATGGGCGTAATCTTTACATTTGAATGCTCACATGGATTTCAGCAGGACTGCTTGCTCATCACTCACTGGCTTGAGTGGGAATATTAGCTATGAGCAGATCTCCATCAGTGAGGAAGAGAAAGCAGGCCCTAGTGAAAAGCAGACTTTCTCAGCATTGGCATTATTTGGGCATGCTGGGTTTATCAATCTGGCAGACCTTCCCATTCAATCTTAGTTGAAGGGGCAAAAAGATAGCTTCAGCAGAGGGGATCTATTGCTGTCTTTGAAGCATTTCAGGGTGACTCAGGATAATACCCCTTCCAAGGTACTGAGACAGAAGACACTGCATCTTCATTTTAATTTGAGACACTGCAACGATATCCAAAGTAGTGGTCCCGTCAAAAAGTATCTGTTGTTAAGAGCTCCCTCCTTTTTAACCTACAAGGCAGCAGCTTGAGTGCTACTACGCTTGCTCTTATGGCTGCAATGTCAAGGGCAAGAAGCCCGACTCTGGGTGGATCTGAAACAGGTGCTGCCTCGACGTTTCAGCTACTTTTATTGCAACTGTCACCTCCCGTGAATTTTATGCACAAGTCTCTTGTTCCACGTTTAAGCAATTAAAGTTGCAGACAGAAATACAGTTGCCAGTTCAGGTCCAGTTTGACATGAACCAAGAAGCACTGTTTATGTAGATGGTTCTGCAAAGCGAAGGCAAAAGGGGGGAAAGTCCCATAGCCCTGCCTCCCTTCTCTTCCTCCATAACCAAAATTGAGTTTGAAGTTCAGGTTATGCAACAACATAGCATTGTCTCATTTTATTAAGGCCACTAGCTTCTGGAGGTCTTGAGTATGTTATTGCTCTCAATTAACACACTTCTCCTCTTTCTCTCTGGAATCTTTCCTGCTGGTTTGCATTGTAATAAAACCTCCATCTCACCACCTCCAAGACAGATTTCAATTTGTGGGGCCAGCTCGGTTTTGTAACCCACCAAAGCTTATTCATGATCCCCATCCCAACATGCCATGTTAATTAGGGTGAAATTAGCCGAAGTGAAAAAAAAAATTGCCTTCCACCCCCCCCACCTCCTCTAATAGATTTTCTTGTAAGAGAAGAAATCTTTTCATTTACATCTTAAAAAAAAGAAAGGAGTCAGCATATGAAGCCAGACAGTAGCTGTGTCTTTTGGCAATCGGAATAATCTAATAAAACATCACCTTTCAAAGACAAAAAAAAAAATCCTTCTCTGGACACCCAGTAACGTCACCTCGGCACGAAATATATTCCACTCTTGGTTTGTGTTTTTTGGACCAATGCAGCTTAGGATTGTTGTTATCCCAAGACCATGCCACCAGAGTTGGAATTAATAATATAAACGGTGAGTCCAAGCTCTGATTGACAGCCCTGATTCTGTTAATACCCTCTAGTGGGTCTTCTACCACGGTCAGAAGTTAAAATTTATTTTGACAAGCTTTCTGCTGGTTATGGAAGCTAGAAGCTTTATACTGGGGTATCCCATGATTAAATATCTGGCATAGATTATCAAAAACTATAGGGGGAGGCCTCTTGATGACAAACTAGATCCTGCCGTGCATAGAACTTGGTTTTAATTAAGTTATTACCTTCCTTAATAGGAAGTAGCTGTGCCTTTGTTCTTGTACAAGTCAGCAGACAGTAACTGAGCGAGGAATGTAAGCAACTCAATTAAGTCAAGGCTGCCCTGACGGATGCTGGGATGTACACAGAGGTCCCCTCCCTCAAGTACCTCCTGGTTTCTGTTTCACTCAGTGGCAACTGCATTGCCACTGAACGGTTCAAGATTGCTGGGGTGACAATGTCAAGGCCCACGTATATAAACCCTGTGGGGGTCAGAATGAGTAATTCAGGATTAAGGATGGAGCTACCGGACTTAATCAATGGACCCATAGTAATTAAAGACAGAAAGGCTTATTTGCTCATCCTGTTTATTCCCCGGGCTTTTTCAGGGTTGTTCTTCATGGTGTGTTTTCTAGCACTCTGTCCTTGCCGGTTTCAAATGCTTCATCAAATAGGATGAGTGTTTCCAAGATGAATCATTGAACACATTGCTTCGTTTGGTCTCTTTATAAACTGTTGGACGACGTATGCTTGCTGGTTATATTCCCCCCAGTTCAATAAAGACCCAGTTCATTCCTTTATTCACAGTGAAACTTGTCGAGTAAAAAGATTCTCTTTGATATGTCAAGATAACAAGCATCGCAGGAGCAGCCTATCAACATGAGGCTCAGGAAGACGGAGGATGATGTTTTAGCTCAGTTGTATGCTCCTGACTTCCATGCAGTGACTGCACTCCCCCCCTATAATGAATGACATGAGCAACACACACACTAAGTAAGCACTGAGCTAAAAGTAGCTGGATCAAATCTGCAAGGTAACTTGAAGTCAATGGCTGTAGAAAGGTGCTCAGTACCTTTGTATACTAAGTATCTTAGTATTTCTGGTCCCTGAGAAACCTCCTTAAGAGACTTGAAGTCAATGGTTGTAGAAAGGTGCTCAGTACCTTTGCACACCAGGCATCTTAGCGTTTTTGGCCCCTGAGAAACCACCTTCGGAGTGTGGCATCATTTAACTAAAATCTGTGCATAATATTATGCATGTAGCTAAAGAAACTGCACGCGGCTGCTTTCTTCGTTTTCAGACTTCCCGGCCGTTCATCAAGGCTCGGCTTAGGTAGAGTGACTGTACTTCTGCAGAAGCTGATAGATGGGGCGCTATGACGCAGGATGAATCAACTGCAACAAACATCTGAGAGTACTGGGATACAATAGCAAGTATTTAGCGGGACTCCAAACAACTGTGCGCTGAAGCACAGACTTGACATATGGTTGTGAGGACCCCTGGCTCAGAGAGGCCACCCAAATCTTCTTGCAGACTATACACTTTACAAACAAAGAAGCTATCTCCTGGAAGAGTTTGCTGGTGGGGGAGAAAGAAGACAAGCTAGTTTCAAAGCTTCTAGGCTGGTACTGTCAGCACAGGCCTATCTCGGGCAGTTACTCGCTGCTCTCTTTCTCTAGGTGCTGTGTGCTCAAGTATTAGAGCCAGTGGATCACTGACACAAGGACAGCTCCTTATATTCACTTAAAAGGAGCAAAATAAGTTTCAATGGCAAAGGTAAGATGCTCAAACATACTTGCCTACCCTGGATTTCTCAAGTTCTGCATTCATTACCCAAAATATTCAGCAAAAGTGAAGAAAATGAAGTCCAGAAAGAAAAACGCCAGCAAGGAAATGTCAAATTATTTTAGGAGAAAATCCCTGACTTCCTAGACCCTGGGTGTTCCTAGAGATTGATTTGAAAGGGACAATATCTAAAACACCATCTAGAAATGTCTTGAAGGCAGTATTACAACTCTTTCTCAAAGGATGTGTTAGTACAGACACTGGCAGATAAAAGGACAAAGACCGCTATGGAGATCCTGATGAAAAACATTGTGTTGAATCATAAAAAATAAGGGTTGAAGGGACCTCAGGAGGTCACCACTAGTCCAGCCCCCTGCTCAAAGCAGGACGAGCCCCAGCTACATCATCCCAGCCAAGACTTTGTTGAACCAGGCCTTAAAAATTTCCAAGGATGGAGATGCCACCACCCCTGGCTCACCTGTTCCAGCGCTTCACCACCTTCCTAGTGACAGAGTTTTTCCTAATATCCAACCTCAACTTCCCTTGCTGCAGCTTGAACCCATTGCTCCTTCTGTCACCTGCCCCCACTGAGAACAGTCCAGCCCCATCCTCTTTGCAACCCCCCTGCAGGAAGCTGAAGGCTGCTAGTTAATTCACTCTCCGCCTTCTCTTCTGCGGACTAAATAAGACCAATTCCCACAGCCACTAGTTGTAAGTCATGTGTTCTAGCTCCCAAACCATTTCTGTTGCTCTATTTTGAAGGTTGGTCCACTGAGCTGCATCTGCACTGATCAGGGGATGGGGTTTGAATGCCAGTTATTTCAGGAGCGCTCCAAATAGTTAAGGTGAGAGGCAGGGTTGCTCATCCTGAGAGTAATGGGGGAACGGGAAAGGTAAGCCACATGCTTCGTTCCATGTCTTGGCCATCACGGCTGGGATACAAAGACACTTTGTGTTGTCTTTGCATATGACCCCAGTCAGAACTCAGCTATCTGCTAATCTCCCTATAAGATTATTCTTGGAGTCTACAAACCCTCATTACTCCATGCCTAGGTGTTTAGTCAGCAAGAAAGAGCAACGACCACACAGGTGGGTGATGCGGCGGAGTCTTGTCTCGGTGAGAAGGTGGAGGAACAGATGAGCTGGAAGTGAGTACACCAAGCAGAAGATGCCAGGAAAAAGAAGAAGTCTGTGCCCATCTAAGAAACAGAGAAGGCATGCTTACACAACTGGAAAAAGCAGCCAGGAAAAAAGAATTGCCAGATTTACTCCTTTCTGGAGGGGACCTTGCAAGGCCATTTCCCAACGAAACAGCTTACTCTTGTTGGTATAAGAAAGCAAGAGCTGATCTCATAGTGGTGCACTGTGAGATGGTACAAAGGTTCATGGAAAGAAATGGAAGAGAAAACACTGAGGAGACTCGACAACCATCTCAGAGAGATGCAGAAGTGAATTTAAATGATGCTCCTGCCACTCCGTGTTGACTATAATGAGATGTGGAGGAGGAACTATGAGCATCTCCCTCAGATCTCAGTACAGGTAGCCTACCCATAGTGGATGAGAATAGCCCAAGGGTTGCAGGCCTCATAATTTACTGCTAATTTAGCTCTGACTATAAGCAATTCTCCCCATGACTGGATCCAGGATTTGAATGGGCAGACCGAAACAGAAGCCTGCATCAGTGAAGGCCCCCTGAGGTCCCTAGGAATTACCATAATGATACTTTTTGTTGTTGCTTTCAAAATCTTATTACATAAAATTGTAATGATTTGTGCAGAAAGTACCTCCCCTCCCATAGGTGGTCACGTGCTTTTATCCTAGCGTTAAGTCGGTGTGCCGCTTTGTATGATGCGGTTGTCTCTGAGAAGGGGGAAGTAGTGGAAGGAAGCTCAATGCAATTTGAATCGGCTGTACTTAATCCTTGCAGTGCTCCAATGCAGCTCAGGTGTCCATACCCAGTGTCACACAAGGAGTATGGAGCACAGCCAGGAACTAAATCCAAATAGCCCATGTCCCAAGACACTGACGTAGCCTTCCTCCATTTGGGCCGTAACAAAAAACAGAATTGGAGAGTAAATGGCTAGTAAACATGGAATATGCACAGGATCAATATGTGCTTGCACAACTTCTCCAGAATATTAAGCATTACTAGTTTTCAGGAATAGGGAGGCATTTAACTCTAGTGAGATGCATAGACCTATGCATTTTTTTAATTACAAACCATTAGATTCATCATAGTATCCTAGAAAATGTGGGGTGGAAGGGAGCTCAGGAGGTCACATCCACTCCAACCCCCTGCTCAAAGCAGGACCAGCCCATCTACTTCATCTCAGCCAGGGCTTTGTCTACCCGGGTCTTCAAAACCTCCAAGGATGGAGATGCCACCACCTCTCTGGGTAGCCTGTTCCAGTGCTTTACCACCACCCTCATGTGAAAGCTTTTCCTAACATCTAACCTAAATTTCCCTTGCTGCAACTATGACTGCTTGTATTTCTATATGATCTTTTACCAAATTTTAGCTTTCTATGGATAGTGTTTGGAACTGATCAAAAATGCCCCTAAAAAAATTAATGGCAAAGGTAGATTTTCTATTGTGAAACCAAAGCAAAAGATTTGATTTTGTTGAAACAAGCCTCAGCATTGCATTTTGAGTCAGTTCACGTATAAAACAACCTGAGAAGGCTAAGGGTCCCTGAGGAGAAAAAAGAATTGTACACCCGAAGCAGCAGAGATACAAGCCAGGTTTCGAGGACATGGCTGCGGTACATTTGTGCTGTTATACTTCATCTTCTTGTTTTATCGGTTCTTTGAAGAACAGAGTCTTTGGACGAAAATTTAAAGAGAAACCTTAGAATTAGTTTGGGAGACTCGTTTTGCAGTGAATAAATGAATGATCAGTGAAAAAAATGTGCATTGAGTATTTTGCATGTACATATTTATATTAGGTGCCTGTATATTTCTTTGCTATCTATTTAATAATGTCATAGAAAAATAGAGCCAGAAGGGTTACAGAATAAATGGCCAAATCAGAGGCATCAAGAGATTTGGGGCCACCAAACAAGCCATTGGGAGGGATTATGTGATGTTGCAAGTTGGTCAAGATATGAATTTCTGTCAGGGCAAATCAGAGTCTCTGAGTTTAAGGAAAGGCCATTTTGGTGATTACCCTACGAAGCCCACTCTCTCACATTAAAACGGACACTCAACGAAGGATGTATTACAACTGAAATCTCTCTGAACCATTTAAACCTATTGCCTCTTATTTTCAAGGCTGCATCCACATCCAACTTTATCTTTCTTCCCATTGCGCACACAGGGTCAAACCCTCCGGCATCCTTACAATGCTTTTGCTGGTTGCCTGTGCAAGCAAAACTCCCATTGGCATCAGGATTTGGTCCACAGACTTCATCTTGAATTCATTTGCGTGTGGCATTTGCATGCTGATTTCTTTGACGCCCTAATGGTTCGATTTCAAAGCACATCTTTCCCTTTTATCTTGAGCTGAATGAGACATCTCAATAAGCGCCAGATAAAGACGGAAGTCCTTTGTCTGAAATCACACAGGCATGGCCAGCTGTGATGAAAACTGGCTGAAGTCTCACAGGCTGCTTGTCTGCCTTCATGCTGGAGCACTAGCTCCTTTCATTTTGAAGGAACAGAGGGGGGAAAAGCAGCCTTTCTTGCACACATGGTTGCCAAAACAGCTGAGTCTCTTTTACTGTTTATTTTTCCTTCCAGAAGTTATTTCTGATAAAAGATTTTGGAGTTCTTTTTTTTTTTTAAAAAGGACAGAATACATAGTCACAATTAAATCCACGGCATGCGTGAGATGGATTATTAGTTGGTAAACCATTCATTACATTGGGAATACACAATGCCTTTTGCTTTTTGGACCTTGGAATTGCAAGGTCAGACATTATTCAGTTGTTTAACAGTAGGATGCCCTTGTGCTATTTTTCTGACTTTCAAAAGACCTGCCTTTGTGCTTTCCCTTCAGATATTCTGTTGAATACAAACAGTGAGATGTCTGGCACTGGGGGGAAAAAAAGGCCATTTTTGAGCCAATTATCCATAAGCAAAATTTTCTCTAGCTTATAAAATAGTCAGCAGGCCTCACGATGGTGCGCTGAAGGCAAGGCTTTAATTCAAGGATAATAGAAAGTTGTGTGCTTTAAATAATAGAGCTAAGAGCTTTATGGAGATCTACCAGTATGGAGCATACCATAGCGAGGTCAACCCTGGTCAAATAACAATCACACCCAATTGAGCAGCCATATTAGAAACGGGACAAGAGCTGAATCCACATAGGTCAACAAAAATCTTCCCAGTGAAGTCATTCCCCAAATAATCTGCCCTGGGGGTAAAAGAAAGATTACACCTTTTTTTGCAACATTATTGAAAACACATTGAATTCAAGCACAGTAGGTCTTGACACGTGGAGAATAGTTGAAAGGCCATGATGGTTGTTGGGATTTCAGACAGTCAAGGCTGAATCACTTGCTGATTTTGATCTTATTATAACCTGCTATGCAGTTTTTCGCAGATTTGAGCTGGGCAGTTGGCTGCTCTCTGTAAAAAGCGGTGAGCTAGACCCACAGGGGTATCTTTCCTAAAAAGAGTGTGAGCATCAGCGAAGTCTCCTCCTGCTGCCAAAGCAATGCCATTTCACGAACACACAGAGCAATGATCGGGATACACAACCCTCGAAGGAACTGCAGAGGGGTTAAGTTCCTTGGATCAGGGAGCGTCAGATGGGCTGCTCTCAAATAAGCTGCCCCATCTGGGATATGTCAAGGCTTCTCACGATGTTTTCAAGGGTTTGTAATGTGGCTGATTGCTTGCATGCATGAAAACAGCATGGGAATGCAATATTTCCTACTAGATGTGTGGTGGAGCCCTCCTGTCCAGCTGTATTTTCCTTGTCATGTTCTTGAATTCTGACACCGTTTAGAACATGCCAGTTACTACCATAGAAAATGCATTTTCATTCTGCTCCTTGGAGGAAAAACACATGAAGGCAAAAGAGAAGAAAAAAGAAAAGGAAACTCCCCCCCCCCCCCAGCAGATGCTGGAGCCATTAGGGAGGTCTCCTTTTTGTAACATATCGTTTTATCAGGGGGTGGAGAGGGCAGGGGTAAAACAGCTTGACACCGTCCTAAAAATGAGAATGTGAAAGTCTGGGCTGCATGCCACAAGGGAAGAGAAAGAATGATGACAACATTACTGTCACTACATTACCACACACTGTAAATTAAAGTTAGTGGTGGGCAATTTAAGCACGGTTCCTGTCTGATTCATTAAAAAAAAAAATACAGTAGCTATGTGGACGCGAATGTCTGTTTCTTTATGTAGCTGATATATGATTGGAAACTTGTAATGTCTGTTGACCTAGGAAGGGGGAGCCCTAGATTTGCAGTTCTCCAAATGGACCATAAGTGACTCCTTCATGACATCTGATGACAGAGCCCCGTATCTCATACGTTCATGGTGCCCAGGGGGGAGCCTCATTGAAATATGGGGCTGAGTCCTTAGCTGGTGTAAATTGGTACATCTCCCTGGAGATTAGTGATGGGCTAATTTACTCCAAATAAGTTACTGGCCCCATGTTTGTGAGTGGCAAGCAGAGGAAATATTTATTTCCCATAGGAATCATTAATGTGGGGTCCTTTCCATTCATGGCAGATAGCTGTCAGAGGGTAGTTAAAAATCCCAAGGCACTTCTTCACAAGACCGAGGTATGGTGCCATATGACTGAATGCCAAGGCATAGCACCATATGAATGAGTTATGTATCTGCATGGTGTTTAGCATGACCATTGGCTGAAAAGTTGTACTTTGCTTTACTGCTTAGTTCAACCACCTGTTGGATTATCCTGTCCAACGGGAAACGAGTGTTGTGTGAATCGGAGAAGAAAAG
This sequence comes from Crocodylus siamensis, assembly GCF_052110815.1. Taxonomy (NCBI): domain Eukaryota; kingdom Metazoa; phylum Chordata; order Crocodylia; family Crocodylidae; genus Crocodylus; species Crocodylus siamensis. The sequence continues at coordinate 76,683,894 of NC_143402.1, read as the reverse complement.
CAATGGGAGATTGAGATCTATCTGTCTTATATGGTTAATGGTAATAGTACTGAAGCATGTGAGATATGTGAGCAGCATACCATTTGTTCTGCTTTTGCCCTCCCCCCCGTGCCATTAAGCTGGTGATGACATAAATGATTAGGGGTTTCTGCAAAACACGACTTATGTAGAAAAGCTGAAAGAACAACAATTGTTTAGCCTGGGAAAGAGAAGACTGATGGGGGATTTGCTAACAGTCTTCAAATACCTGAAGGGTGATTATAAAAATGATGGAGCTAGATTATTCTCTGTGGCCATGAAGTACAAGTACAAGCAACGGGCTCAAGGTACAGCAGAAATTTAGGTTGGAGATTAGATTGAAGAGTTTTTTCATTGTGAGACTGGTTAAACATTGGAACAAATGACCTAGAGAGGTTATGAGATGTTCATCCCTGGAAATTTTCAAGAACAGATTGGACAGGCTGAGATGGCTTAGTTGGGGATGATCCTACCTTGAGCAGGAGGCTGGGCTAGATGTCTTTGTGAGGTCCCTTCCAACCCTACTTTGCTATGATCCCATGAGAACTGATGAAGGAAAAGGACCATAGCAAAGTGGACACATAGCAAAGTGTGTCGATCTATTGTTCAGTGGTGTCCCCTTGCCTTGGTAAATGTACTTTTTGTGTTGGTGTTTGCTACTCTCCTTGATTTTACAGCACATGGTACTAAGAAAAAAACAAAGAGAAACCATAAGCGGGGGGTAGATCTTTCTGGTATTTTTCTGAAATGTTACCTGCTGTACAGCATGCCCCTTTTTACCTCCCTTTCACATTTCTTCCCCAAAATATCTCCATGTGGGATGGGGGGGGGGAGCTTTTTCTGGCATTGCAACTAAGGTTAGAAAGCCCTCCTCATTATTCATTGCATTTGAGACAGAATCACACATAGCCCTGCAGTTTTTGTGTCGAAGAAACAGTAGTGGGTCTCTGTCCCACTCAAAATAGACAACTTCAGGTTTCCTTGTTCTACACATTTTTGCATCATATCCAGAGACAGTGGCATGGTGCACTCCAGGATGCAGGCTTTTAGAGAAATTAAACCTTGACTTTCATAAATTCGTAGGTATTCAGGCTGGAAGGGACCTCAGAAGATCATCAAGTCCAGCTCCCTGCCCCAGGGGCAGGAAGTCAGCTGGGATCACAGGATCCCAGCAAGATAAATGTCCAGTTGACCCTTAAAGGAGTCCAGAGTAGGTGCTTGCAACTTGACTGGACAACTGTGGTTACGCAAGTCAGCAGTGGGATTTTGCAATGGGTTTTTTTTCTCTTTGGTTCCTGGTAGCAGGTTTTCTGCTGATTCTCAGTTTGGGACTTCTGAACTTATTTTTATGCTGGGGGTAATATAGATGGTAAATAGATACCAAAGCTAGAAGCCAAAATAAGAACCCATGAGACAGATATGGGGCTAAACCATAGTCCTGCAGGTGTAATGGCCAGGACAGACCTCTATTCCCTTTTATCCAATGCTCACATGTAGGAAAAATGTTTCTAGGCTGTAGAGATGAAGAGGTAGCAGGCAAAGGTCAGCACTGGATCTGCTTCTTGTCTTCACAATGTTAATACCCGCTTTGCCACCACTAGATGCTATAAAATCCTATAGAATTTGTCAAGAACTCTATACTTTTTAATACTCTTATTAAAACTTTTGAAACTTTTAGTTAATTCCTATACTTAAAGGATACTTAAACTCTAGCCCCTTGGGAATAATACTCTACAGCAGCATGTAATGGAGAGCCAACCACTTGGAGCAAAAAACCACTTGGACTTGGAGAGAAAACGGTATAGCAGAATGGTGCCTAGTGCCAATTTCTCTGTCTTTCTGATGTATCCTGGCTATGCTGAGCCAATTACGCTGATGGAGAAAACAAAATCATTAAACTAAAATGAAGAAAACCCAAGATACCATACCAATAAAGGGCTTTCCCCCCTTTTTAATAGAAATGAGGTGTGCCAGCATCTGCTCTCTATTACAGCGATGGAACAATGGGCTTGCACCAGTCTAGCCACATGAGAACATAATTTGTCTCACAATATTATTCTGTGGTGGTATGAACAATCCAAAAAAACCACACGCCCAACAGCTATGTCCAAGCCTCACAACTATTAACTGTATAATACATGAGACATCAAGGCTTCAGACAAAATAAATACATGCATGAAGTAACAAGGCAGGCATATTACTAACCCCAAACTCCTTGCGCAATTAGATACTTCCAAGAAACAGCACTGTATTTCCTGAAGTGTCTTACACTTATCATAGACTTGATAAATGAGATTTTCCATATATACTCCAGCCTGAGTGAATACCTCTTTCTTACTTCCTGGTCTTGATGATTCATTCATTAACAATCACTCCAGGCTTTGACAGGAACAATTTCTTTGCAATCAATACCAATGGGATGAGGTTTTGCTCCTACAAAAGGCCCTTCGACGTCACAGCCTAAAATCATCCAGACTCAGAAAGGATTGCCCAGAGCACCCATCATCTTCTGTTATAGAGAAAGCCCGTACTCTTGGCGACCCAGGGCGAACTTTTAGTATCGCTCCCCGTTTCCCAGAGATAATGATAATAATGATCAAACAATGGAAAACAAATTACCATTTTTGGGCCCCCTTTCTTCCCAGGCCCTGGGCAGCCACCTGATTCGCCCCGCCTGTGTCCAGCCCTGCCTGCGTTCTTACTGTTATGACTGAGTGACATTTTTGCACAACTAGTTTTTGGGGGGTTTTAACTAAAAATGTGGTTTTGGGTCAACCAAAATTTGGGCCAAATTCAGTAAATAGTTTTGACTGAAAACAAAAACTCATTTCAACTTTTGTTTGTTTTTTGTTTGTTTTTTGCCTTTTGCCATTTTTAAGTGAAGATTTTTAAGCAGAAGGTTTTAACCTGCAGGCCACACTTAGGGGCACATTTTCAAAGGCTATTTCCCATTTTAGCACTAGTCAGGGCAGTTTCAGATAAACTTAAGCATTCAATGTGGTGAGAAGTTCCCTTGAAAATTCCTCCACCTATTTTGAGGCCAAAACAAGGATCAGCCATGTCTTGTAGAAAATAACTGGCACCAACTGTGGGTTTTTAGCATTTCAGAAAACATTTCCCTTGATTTACACTACTCTACTGTCACTGTCTAAAGCAGTAATTCTCTCTCAACCAGGTTGCCACGGTCTTTGAGAAAGAGTTGAATCTTGTCTGAGGAAGCCTTTCTGCAGGATTTGAAAAACTAAGTATTTAAGGAAAAAAAATCAAATGCATAACTTGGATTTATTTAAGTTTATTTATTATGCCTGAGCTGGAGTACATAGGATTCAGTGTAAAACAAAGTAGGTTCTGCTGAAAAACTAGTGTTTCCTTCTGAACATTTTGTTGGGATCCTAATTAAGGCATCATTACATACTATAGTGCAGAGAACAGGAGGATAACACATGTATGGAAAAAGCAGTCCTTTGTGTATTCAGCCTAATAGGATTGTCTGGGATTAAATATACCATATTTCACCTGCATTCTGCTCATAAACCCACCCTTGCAAGGAAAAAAAATGCATTTTAACATTTATGAGCATCTTCATGGCACTGCTTAAAAAAATCAACTACCACAACAAAACCGTCCTTCTCCCTCATGCACAAACCTACATACACAGGCAAAGAGAAAATGGATTTCTCAAAATGTTTCCTTTTACCCTGATCCAAATGTAGAATTTCCCTTTGAATCACCATCTTCTTAGCTCAAAGTTCACTTATTTTCTGTGCTAAACAACTGAAAAGTGTCAGGGTTACTCGTTAATGATCCACCAGGGTGATATACCTCTGAAAAGCCAGTGATTCCCCCTTTTATATAATGGGATATGCCTTCGGAGCCAGATCTTTAATGGATATCAGACAGGATAGCCTTACAGAAGTCCATGGGCCAATGCCAATTTACACTGTCATTATTTGTATTACAACAGGCAAATAGGGCCCTAATTGAGATCAAGGCTGTATTTTGCTAGTTGATATTCCGATACATAGCAAGAGATGGTGCAATGGCAAAGGCAACAGAAGAGACTGAGTATAGCAGAAAGGGAGAAAAGGTACCAGAGATGTGAGGTGACTTCTACGTACATCAATGATAGAACAAAAAATCCAACCCAGGTCTCTTTGATTCACAAATCTGTGTCTTGGCTATTAGCTACACTACCTCTGCTAACTAGGGGCCAGACATCTTAATTTGTTTTCTGCAGCTTTGTTTGATATCCATCCTTTACCAATTCAATAGGTGAGGAATGACATTCCTGGCTTTTTTTCTCAAATATAAATATATATATTTCAAAGCACTCAAATACCACCAACTTTGCAGACACAGGGGTGCAAACAATAGTCTGGTCTAATTTTTTTTCAAGCATGTAATACATTTATAAATCAATTTTCTATAATACAGGCATCAAATAGAGACTGTCAGGCACCTCATCTTCCCTGTTTTACTTTTGTCTGTGTACATCCATATACATGCCCAGACACAAATTCACACACAGACATTTTAAATACATTTGGACCAGAGAAACTAAGTCCACTGTCATGAAGCTAAGATGAAAGCATGCGTATCTGGGGCTTGTAGAGTTTCCAGCTTCCAAACCTGATTCTCCTCAGAAATGTGTTATTATGAATGCCTGGCGAGGATTAATAAATCAGATATTTTTCTGAGATTCGATTTCACCGAGTGTCATTTGACAAACTCCTGTGGAATGTTTAATATGACGTTGTTTTTATCAAGCTGCTTGGCATGAGACAGCTTCTTGCAATCATCAAATGCATTTATTAAAACCATTCAAAAGGTTGCGCCCACTAAAAATAAGGTCAGTCATAATAATATCCATATATAGATGGGCAGACTTGGGGCTCTCCCACCTGCTGAATGGTCTAATCAGCCAACTGTCATAGCAAACATACTTCTCTATTACAACCTGTGGAGGGGGAAAATGAGGAAGCATGCATAGTTTTTAAGAGAAGGAATTTGAAGCCCCTGGAAAAAAATAAAATCAAAATTACCATGGCAAGAACAGAGATGCATATCAGAAATGGCCTCCCTCCTGTATTATACTTCAGTGGGCTTTATTCCAAAGCATGGACACTGAACTTATTTATGTCTCTGAATGCAGCTCACTAGTGAGCAATAGGGTTTGGGTATATCGGCCTCCAAGGTGACATCCATGGGTGTGCCGACAGCCCACAGTAAAGCTTTTCACATTTCTTAGCCTCTTCCAGGCTGTCCTGTTAATGCACAGGCAGCCAATTTATCGTGTTTTGTGGGAGGAGTGGACAGACAGACCTGTCATGAAGAAACATCTACTTTTTTCCTGGGGAAAGAAAATAACTTGAGTATGATGCCTACCTAAATGCCATTCCATGTTTCATCTGCTGCACATCATCTGTAGCCCAATGTGACCAAAGGTGGAGACATACTACAGGGAGAAATTTAAGGGCCATTGTCACTAGTCAAAGTAGAAAACCTCCCCAAGAAGTGAATTGTCAGATGATGGAAGTTGTCATAGCTCTGTGGAAGCCAAAGTTTTTTAGTTTCAAATTAGAATAATGTTCCTTCTTGTCTATTATCATTGGGTAAAAAGGAACGACATTGCGTATCTTTAGGAGGAGGAATTCATTGCTGATGAAGAGCAAAAGGAAAGGATAGAAAAGGAAGGGAAAGGAAAGGAACCGCTAGTCATGAAACTATGGTAAATCACATCATAATCCAATATCCTCAAGACTAATGGATGGACCTGGTTGTTCAGTGCTTTCCCTTATAGAAATCCAAAGCACTTTCTACCATTACCTGCTATTACCTTGATAAGATTCTTGACTTAAGCCTAGAGGAAATAATGCTGTGCTCAACATACTGGTATTATCTGTGCATTTTCACCTCCAGCTTTCATGAAAAGATCCAGATCTCGGACTTAAGTGTGTATAAACCAGAAATCCACCTTCTTGTTATATTGTCAAGCATGAGTAAGCTTTCTGGCATTGTGTTTTCAACTGCAACGTTATGGAAAGGGTGCTTACTACTAACAAGTTGATTCCTGACCTCCCCCTGAAATCCATGAATCTTTCAAAAGAACAATATTCCCCCCAACCTGGTGCAATCAGACAAGGGTGAAAACATCTAAAAACCTAAAATAAATGGAACAGAACTTTTTTGGTTTGTTTGTCTTGTGCTTCTGTAAAATGGCCCTTTAGTGCCACCTTGCGGAGGGGAAAGATAATTGTGCATCCTGATTTCTCGTACTCACATAATCATGCTAATATTGATTGCTGTGGTTAATTGGGATCCTTTGCCATTGTTGTGTTAAATATCAGGGTGAAACTGATAGATTTTACTGATTTTGGGCCGGGGGGAGGGTTTAAATATCATTAGGAGACCGGATGCAATGCCATGCACGCCCTTTGGTCCTTAGGAGATTAAGACCTTCTTGAGCACATTACCTACAAGCAAGGTCAAAAATAGGCACATTGTACTGGTGTGACCAAACCTCTGTCAGAAGGTGTGATGTGTGATTAATGACCGAATTCCTCAGCAGAATAACTAGTCTAGCTACACGATGGTTAAATGGAGCTGTATCGAGTAATCCACCCATTGTGGGTGGTGTTACATCCTAATCCACGCCACATATGACACAGTGATTGGATCACCATGCAATGAGAAATTGAAGAGCAGGCTGGACAGATGTTGTGCTGGATGGAGCCTTTTTTGCCTCTAACAGCTAGCATTGCCTTTTAACATTATGCACAGCTCTTGACCCACTACTTTTGACAGTCATTTGACATGATCTTTTTCCCTGGGGATGACCTAAATTCCCTCAAGTTGGTATAGTTTAGTGATTCTTATGCTCGAAATTTCCTCCGCTTGACATGGGATACATGTGTGATGCAGTAACATATGCAGGGTGCATTTCTTTCACTCCTCCACTACATACTTTCTTACGGTTTTGTCAGGGCTGACCAGGTCATGTTGCTAATTGGTTCAACAATAGATTTGTATAGGATGGTTTGGATAGGGATGGTCCTGACTCATGCAAGGGGCTGTACAAGATGATGTCTGGAGGTGCCTTCCAGCCCTACATCGCTATGATACTATGATATTTTAACAACATCTCTATTGTTAAGATGGCTGGCAGTCTACTGGCCTCATACCAGTGCCTGGGGGGAAAAATGGCCAAACCAGGAAGTATCAACCCAGGTCTTGATTCATAACTCAGGCAACTCAGCGCCCATGAATAATAAAACCTTGTACGTGCAATTTATGAGGATGTGTTCTAGTAAAGAAAGCTTGTGAGGTTTAAGAGAAAAAAGCAGAAAATAATGTTTAAAGCGTCAAATAAATAAATCAAAGACACTCTTTGCCATGGGGCAGGGCAATTAGTCAGAAAAAAAAATTATTTTGCTTTCCACTTAAGCTGTAGTAGGCAAGAGGTAGCCATTTGCTAAAGATGGACTGTTCTAAATGCTTCCCCTGTGGATAAGCATTAGGACAATAACTGGGTCCCAGGCAAAGATATATATATAACTTTAGTGCCTTGGCTTCGCTATTATAAACTGTCTGCTTAGTTTCATTTCAAAACACTGGTGTTGGAAATTAATCATGGTTTTCTTTTGGTCGATACGTGTTTGCTCTACTTCTTAGCTTCTAATGCTTTACGGCACAGACTCAGAAGTGCATGCCAAGAACTGCATCATGTTGATATGAACTAAACTCTTGCAAATTCAAGCTGGCCCTCAAAATCCATTAGTGCCCTAGGAAATTCAGAAGTTGGAATCGTGGCACTGGAGAGGCAGCAATTTGGTTTACACATGTTGACATGAGGATCTCAGTTGCACCAGTTATGAGAGTAACCGCACTTGGTGATGAGTGAGTGGGTTCTCTAAGGGGGAATGGAAAAATCAGAAATGGACCCTGTGTGGGAGCAATACACTAAGGTGCTGACAGCTTAATGAATAACTTGACTGTTATGACAGTAAGACACCTTGCAGTTCCAAGAGCAAATATTTGAAATCATATGCAACGCAGGAAACGTATATATGTACGGAGAGAATACATGGCTTACCCATATCACTAACAGATGGTCTATGTTTTCACTTCAGAGGTTTTATTTTGCACAATCGTGAGTTACCGGAGGAGAGAGTGAATCCATAGCTTGCAATCTATTACAGTCCCCTTTTTATGGTGACCATATGGCTCAAAAGATTGGTAACAGCTAATTAAGTCATTCCCCTTTCGCCCACCCATACAAATCTGACCCTCACAGTATGGGTCCAAAAGTTGTAGCCATCTTGTACGGTGATCAATGTGGGGAGTTTTAGTTAGGTTCCTTGGAAATGGATTTGTAAAAGAAAAATAAATAAGCTCAACAATCGTCTTTTACATTGTCGTTTTTGTGACGGTCTGAGGATTTGGCTGCACCATGCCAACTCTACTCACCTCCTACCCTGAGACGTGGTTTTTCTAAGTCAGGCCTGGGGCATGTTCACAGGGAAGTTTGCAAGTATCTGGCATAGTCATCGCCTGTCATGCATCAGGCATCGGGGAACTTTCCTTCCCAGGATGCATCAGGCATTGGGGAACTTTTGGGAACCGGGGGACTTTCCTTCCCAGGATTACCTACATGGAAACGTTCAGCTGCCTCCCTACAGACTAATAAAAACCAGATCGCTACTTTCTATAACAAAACTATCTGAGCAGGCAGTCGTCTCTGCAGCTATCTTCATGTCCCTTAGCGATGGACAAGCTTCTTGAGATGCATAGGCTTCGAATCCCTTCAGATTATTTTATGGGGGTCATCAGATTTGCAAAACAGATTGAAGCTGGAGAATCTCACAATTTAAGCGTAAGTTAAAATTTAAATTTAAGTTGATTTCAGCAGGCTGTTCAAAAAAGCCTATTTGTTTTAGCTTTGACAGTCTGCACTGTGTATTAAAGAGAAGATGACTTCCTCATTCCACAAGTCAGAGCAATTATAAATGTGGACAAGGTTCTGTGGCTAAATACTGTAGTTGGAAAAATTGGTCTTTACAAGCTTTGGGGCACAAACACCCTTCTTCAGGCATAGGGAGAGTCTAACAGAGTTCGTGTTTTCTCCTGGGTGGACTATAAGGTTAAGCCAATATGTAAAATACAGGTCTGTGAAAATGCAAATGTGTAGCAGAGAAGATCAGATGGGATAGGAGTTAATGGGTGTGAGGCAGGTAGTCGGGAGGTAGAAAAATGTATGCACTGTTCACAGCGGACATTGATATGCTAATGTGCAGTAGAACAGTGTACTGTGAATAGTATAATACAGGAAAAGCCATATTAATGCACAGTAAAATTAGTCTACTGCACATTAAGGGTTGCAAAAAAAACCCATTCTCCTTTGCTACTGCACATGAGCATGGGCTAATGAGCCTTTATGTAGTACCTCATAATAGGAGTACTGAACTTAATACGTAGTTTACCTATAGTTAACATCAGAAAGTGCAAAAGCGTGGGGTTATGTAGCTCTTTCAACAATTAAGAAAGGCAGAGAGAGGGATCCTAGAAGAATGAAGATGCTTCCATAGCACAATAAGTGGAAAAGACTATGGCTGCTTAGAAATATAACACCACAACATTTTTGTGCTGATTCAATTCTAATAAGTTGCACAGTAAAATTTCTAATGGTTCACTGAAATTCAAGCAGATTATATACAGCTTATTAATAAATACATGTAGTCAACATTCACAACCATATGGGGCATTCCTCCTTAAAACAATAAGCTGCCTTCCTTCCATTGTTTGCTCCCCACTGTCTCTTTTCTACTTGGCTCTTCCTTCATTATTATTCATGCCTCTGAATGCTTCTTTGGGAAGCAGTTTCCCATTCCTGCATGTATGATTTGGAAGGACTCAGTCCTCTGGGAGAGAAAAGTCCAGCCCAGGCATTTCATATGAGACCAGCAAGCTAACTGTCTCTTGCTGCTGTCAGGACTAATCCCTCAATGCAAATCAAGTCTCTGTGTTCATAGTAGCCCGAGGCGACCAAAATATCAACTGGGCTACGAACCAAGACTGCAACATCCATTTGCATCATGAATCAGTTTAATTAGGTGAGCAAATCAAGTGCTAGGGTCAATGTGGTTTGTAGAAACAGGAGTTTGGAAACTGTATTTCAATGATTAGTTTTACAAGTCAGGTCTCAAAAAAATTATATACATATATATAGCCAATAAATTGCTAGGTTTGGACAAACTAATTGGGATAAAATAAGAACCAACCTGAAAACTTGACACAAAGCCTTTAACTGAATTTGAAACCTTGTTTTTGAGGTTTGGAAAAGTTGCGTCAACTTCTTAAAAGATCTCCAGAGTTCACGTTCACTCACTTGGTTACAGACCTGAAGCAGAAATATCAGATGCCACAAGGAAATCTGTTCTCACTCATTTGAAACCAGGGGGCATTGGAAATCTTGCGAGCAGACTTGTTCACATGAGATTTCCAGACTGCTTTCTAGACCAAAGAAATGGGAATAAGTTCAGTGAAGCCTTGGGGGGAAAAAAAGCAAAGTTCCAAATACAGCGAATGCTTACGCTGCCCGAATGGCATCACCCAACTTTGAGTGGTGGCTGGGACCTCCTGGAGTACGGGTCCTTAAAGGTACTAATGAAGGATCAGGGCCTGCCCTTTTCTTCTATGTGTGTTGCCAAATGCACAAGCAAAGAAAAGTTCAGTTTTGTCACATTTCAAAATTCAACCATTAAATGGGCTGAAAAAGTTATATAGGAAGGAGTGGAATTAACAGAACACAGACTTAGGATAAGCTTGTATTTAAGTCCTGCTCTAGACTAGGTCTGAAAAGGACAAAACTATAAAAGGACAAGCCCAAATTCTAGGAATTTGTTTTCTCATACAGAATTAATGCAAAACCAGCGATTGGATTCAAACCAGAATATTAAAACATAAATGGAAGTGTATGTAGTAAAAATCTAATGAAGCCTCCAGATGAATCCCCCAGGATTACTAAGTAATTAAGTGATCGATTATGACCAATGACTCAACTGTTTTACAGTAAGGCAGCAGAAGTAAAATGCTGCCGAGTTTATGTTGGGTCCAGTAGGCTTTGGATCAGGATATTTTAGCTGTTTGGAAATGTATTTATTATCCTTACTTTTTACCTATTGAACGAATTCTTTTTCTAATTAAAAGGGATATGAACAAACAAACAGGACAGGAATTTCAAAATGTTCATTTCATTCAGTAAGTACTTGCACCACTTTCTTAAAATATTTCTCTATTAGAACAAGCATAGTAGTTAAAATTATTATTATTGCCTTTTTCTAAAGCAGGTAAAACTTGTCCTTACAGTGCTTTTCACTAGAATACTACAGAATGCTCTTGCTATTTTTGACTAAATATTTGGCGTGCTGCTCTTCTTGCAATTCTGGCAGGAATATCAGTAATTTCACTGAATTGATCAGCCAGAGAAAGTTTGCTGAAGGCCAGCCTTCATCGCACAGAGTTTTTACTTACAGGGTCATGTTTCACAAACTGTGTACTGTAAGCTTCCCTTTCTCCCAATGGCAAGTGCTTAGTTTAAAACTCCCATAAATCTCATCCTAATTGCCTTGCCAGTGGTTCAGCAGAATGTAACTATGCGTTTGGCTTCACGGTTAATATCTGCAACAGAGCTTCTTTACTCCTGTTTCAATGGGCCTAGTGGACAGAAAAGTAGTTGAAGGTTTACGAAGTTCTGCATTTCTTTACATATTAATTATCCTATCGTTACAACTGTGCATTTGGGCATTTGATTTTTAAATTTTTTAGCTTCAGTCTCTAACATTCAGGCACGTACATAGGAGCATAAGAACTGGCTTAGACCATAGGTCCATCTTGCCCAGTCTCCTGTATCAGAGTGAATGCTGAACAGGGGTTTGACCCAGATTTTTCCAATCCCACTTGCAGCCTCCAGCATTTAAGGTCTAGGACGTTCTCATTCAGAGGCTGTGTCTTTAACTCCCGTGCTCAATAGCTACTGATGCCCCTTTCCTTGTCCAAACTCTTTTGAATCTGGTTAAACTGCCAGCTTCCACAATGAGCACCACGTTTTAATTACACATACACATATAAACTGAACACACACTAGTACCTTTGTCTTTGTGGTGGTCAATATAGAAGGAATGCTGCCGGCTAACTAAGGCTTATGAATTAATTGCACCATGCCTCAGACTCACAATTATACAGCCGTCCAAAAGCAGCAGGTTTGCATGATATTTACAGATAGACTACCATGGGGAGCCCATAAAAGAATTGCCTCATGTCATAATAGTTCAGTCACTAATACAGAGCTGAAGGGAGAATACCCAATTTTTGCAGCAAAACTGAAAAACAGCCAAAAATGATGTTATATATTTTAGTTACTTCACATAAAGGCTAAGAAGTTGGAAGGTGCCGGCTGAAATCTGATGGTTGATGATGAAAAGAAAGCACTCATCTGAGCTGCCTCTTCAGCTTCCATCTGCATCGAATCATTCACATCTACCATCTGTCTGGCATCACTGATATTCTTTCAAGGTAAATATTTTCATTCACTAACAGGTCGGGTAATGGGAAACCAGCCCATTCACACCATCTTAAGTAGGTGATATCTCTGTGTGTTTCTGTAATAGAGTTTTGTAAAACACATTAGTACTCAAAACTTATTTTTCTCTCACTTACACTGGTTTTACGCTGATGTCACTCAATTGACCTCTTAATCCCAAGAGGAGAACAATAGATACGGTGTTTTCAAATATGACCAACATTACAGACATCTGATTGTTTTTCTAACGATGTACAATTCCATGAAACTGTACACTGGTTTTGCCATATCACGTATGGATTTAAACAAATCAAGGCCTTTCAGTTCATTTCCTACCGAAGCAGAAGTGGTTAAAAAGTTATGGAATGAAGAAATCTATTTTATTTGCACCTTTCCCAGAAGAAGACTACTAGATGCAATGAGGAGCAACCATTGGGTGCCCTGAGAAATGCGGGTTTCTGATAAGGACTGGAGTAGTACACAGAGAAAACAGGGCATGGAGATGGAAAAAAATTACACTGAATAAGTTTTTTGAAATATGCAGCAAAACTGCTCACTATCTTTCCCTCTGAACAAATGAAGTTCATCCTTGTACAAAAAAGTAAAAAAGGCACATTTTCTTAAATTCTCTTGGGCTTTATTCATGAAAGATGTGGTTAGTTGGATATCTTTTATTAGACCAACTTAAATAGTTGGAAAAATAAGATTTACCCAACGAACCTTGTTTGCCTATGTCCTTAGACCAACACGGCTACACCTTATACCCCTGTAACATGGAAGATACCAACTTTTGCCCCTTGAAATGGAATTTTTCCAACTATTTGAGTTGTTCTAATAAAACATATTAGATTTACCCAAAGAACCTTATCTGCCTATGTCCTTAGACCAACATGGCTACAGCCTATACCCCTGAAAGATGTGGTTGCACTTAGATCAGAAAAGTAGACACAACTACATATTCTGCCATGAAATCTGGGAAAAGCAAAGAGATGTTGCTACACCAGGCCACATGACACATAGATTTCAAAGACCAGGTCGGAAGCAAATGCCAAGCAAATATTGCATTTATCAGAAAGAAAATGAGTTTATTGCTTGCCAATCGTTCCCACTTCTGGGAAAGTAGCAATGTGCATGCCAATGCATGCTGATAACTACACTCTCATCAGTGCATCATTTCCTTATTTCCGCTGTGTTTTTGACCTGAAGTGCAGACAAAACATTATCCTTGCTGGTGTCTTCGAGGATGCCTACGCATGCTCCCTACAGACCAGAGAGAAAAAAGTCCACTTTTTGTCTGGGCAGGTATCAGCTCAAAGCTTGTCTTATCTTCACACCCCCACAAACCTCCTCATGTGGGACCAAAGTTATCACCACACAGTACGGAGGGCAAACTCCAGTGTTCCCTTTTAGTGCTGATAAGAGGGGATGCATGAATTACCCTTTTCAGCTGAGCTCACGGTGGGCAGCCAATCTTTATCTCCAGTCTTAAGGAAGGAAAAAGCAGAAGCCAGCTAAAAGCCTTTTTTTCCCGTATTCCCTGATATTCTATAAGTCACACTGGGAGATTAATATTGCAAGCAGCCTCTCCTCCCAACCCCGCCTGCAAAAAAAGGCCCTGTTGTGAAACAGCAGGCTGATAAACTGCAAAACAAAAACAGATGTGGAAAGAAGAATGGGTTGTGGGCTTTTTCCACCCTTCTCTTTTTGACTTAGAAAAATCCTGGGGTATTTTTCCCCTAGCTAAAATTATTCTACCTCCACATTCATTGCACTCGTGATGGAAAGGGGAGCTGGTAACAAAAAGTCCTGCCAATTAAAGCAGTTTTTCTTTCTGCATCCTCAGTGCATCAGAGCAGGACATAATTGCCTGTAAAACACTGGATTAAAAAGGCCAATGTTTTCTTCACAAATCCATTAGTCCCCCTCCAATGTAACCCTTTTTAAATGCCCAGATTCTCTTTTTTCTTACTTTATACTAACCCGCCGATTGAAACCAATACATTTCCCTGAAAAGCTTCGACTTTGCAAGCAGACATGTTCCAATATTCCAAAAATGTTGCAAGCAAACGTGTTCCAACATAAAAGGTTCTGTCAAAAACTGATGATCAGCTCTAATTACAAATTTTTTTCTCCAAAACCCAGCAGTGAAATTATAAGAATGGAAGTAGAAAAAGGACTGAAAACATTTTATGTGAGGCTACCATTGCAGCTTCTTAGATAATAATAATACAACCACAAAAGATCGACACCCCCTCCCCCCCGACATCAATATTATAGTTAATTCACTGGGAAGATCTGGGTAAAAATCAGTGCTATGAAATAGCACGAGCTGAAGATAAAACCTCAGGATATATTCTATGTGTATCCAGTTGTTAAGCTAAGGCTTCATGATTTTTTGCCCATTAGCAATCAACTCACTAAATTGAGGGACAATATTCAGAAACATCCAGAAAAAAAGTAATCTACTGCTTGATAATAAAAGACACTGCATCTTCAGTGCAGTACATGTACAGCACATGTATATTCCATTGGATCGTCTATATATAGAGACAATATAATAGGAAGATCTAATTTAATTAGACCATTGACTGGGAATCTCTCTATTGATTTCAGTGGGTTTAGGATCAGGCCCCAGATGTTCTTTATGCACATGAATTTCATAGATTTAATAGATTTCATAGACATTAGGGACTGGAAGATCATCGGGTCCAGCTCCTGGGCCAAAGGGCAGGAAGTTAGCTGGGGTCAAAGGATCCAGCTGATAACATTTGGATGTCTATCTTGTTGGACGTTTGTCTTGCTTACTTAAAAGCGTTCAGAGTAGGTACTTGCTCCACCTGTGGAGGGAGTCTATTCCAGGCCTTGGGGGCTCAGACAGTAAAGCAGATTTTTTCCTTATGTCCAGTATGGCATTTTCTATAAGTTTTCTACATGGCCAGTGTGTAAATTGAGAAATATCAGCTTACAGGCTTGGTGATTGGATGGCAACTTGAACAGGTTGAAAGAGGAGAAAGAGAAGTCGAGCTAATAGGGAGAAGGAGGAAGGAGCACAGGCCAGAACTCTCCAGCCTTTTCCCCACTGAATTTGATGGGGTGGATCAGCCTCTTGAAGGAAAAACCCCCCCAGCAAAGCTATGCACAGCCACACTGCAAACTGGTTATCTTAGAGCAAGGGAAAGTGGCAGGAGACAGAAATGGTTGATGAGGGAAGGATGGGAGGAAACAATAACGTATGGGAATGCAAAAGAGAAGATATGTGTAAAGGCACATGTTGGTGAGAGTGGACTACCAGAAACCGATCCAAGGGCTCAGTGGTTACTTTCAAAACAACCGCTAGATCGCATTCGTTAAGCGTCTGTACTTGGCATTCATTGTAACACATGGGGAAAGTTTGCTCGGTCCACGAGATTAGGTTTCCAAGTTAAGACAAAACCTCAGGACACTGTAGCAAGATGCCCTGCATAGTCTAAGTCCAGCTTTATCGCAACATATATTTTTGTATGTGGCCAGTAATTTTGGGTACCTGCAAGTTTGGATGCCCATCTTGAGACACTTTAAAAAGGCCTGGTTTCCAGAACATGCCACATCCATCAAATAGGTCCATTTTAAGTTGATTTGAGCTTTCCAATTCTAGACTTTTCTGGAAAATTCAATGAGTGAAGTCTTCTCCATTCTCCTCCAGCTGATCTTAAGACACTTTCACTGAAGTCTTCTTTCATATGACAAAAATGGTGTCCGTATCTTTATCTTTGCGCACTTTGGCATTTTTGTCAATTCGGGAGCTCTTGACCGTCAGAGACATTACCAGGGATCACTGAGTGGAAGTGGCTCTTATTGATCCCCTGGACTGAAGTCAGTAACCTCAGATAATCAAGCCAACTGGACCTTTTAATTCTATTTTGTTAAATGTAATAATCTCGTAGGGATACGCATGCCAAGTGTATGAATCAGGGCATTGATTCATTCTCAGTAACGCGTCCATATGACGACGCATCTAGTCAGATGCTTAGGTGAGCAGATGCTTGAACGTGTTCCCGATGCCTGTTTGCAGCGTCAGATCACGTGGCTAGCTGTATTTTGCTGGCTTTCGAGCATTTTGTGCCTGTTTTCACTCAAGTGTTTATTCCTATAAACAGACCTAACCTTAGAAACAATATAATGACATCCTTCCTAAGGAAAAAAAAAAGTTTCCGCAAATTACTCTAAAGGGTTTCCGCTGGCTTTTTATTTTCAATAATCCTGGAGGTAAGTGGCCGCTTTTGAACTCTGCCCTTTGCCCTTTTTATTTTGCAACGTGGACAAAGTTCAAGCCCAGTGTCAGCAAAAATGGCTGTTGATATGCATGTGCTTTGCTTTATGAAGGTCCTCCTGATTTTGTTTACAGAGTTCAATGTAAACTCTGGGTTCAGATTAAAAGCAAATGTTTAAGTGTCCTGTGGGGAATTCCTTTGCAGAGGATGGCAGCTTCTAAGGCAAGATGCAAAGGGCAAGAGTCAATAGGGAAAACCAGTGTAACAAGGGAAAATAGGGCCAAAATCATCATAAGGATGAAGTGCCAACACTGGGGTCACTGAGAGGTCCAGGGACAACGTTGGCGAAGAAAGAGAGAAAAGCTAGGAAGAAGTGATGGGTATCAAAAAACCCCCAAAAAACAAAAAGAAAGAAAAGATCTGTTTGAAATGACAGTGTATTATGAAAATCCAGATAGCACAGAATCTAAAATCACAGCATTAGAAAAAACAAAATTATTCTGGTGAAATTTGCTTGAATTGGCCCCATTAAACATGTTGTTCCACCAAGAAACTGAACTCAAGGATGCTCTTTGGGCATATGGAGTAGGTATTTCATTAACCAAAAATCAAAGGACACTACAATTTAAGAAGAGGAGGGCTATTATTATGTATCAGAACAACCCAATGCCTATCTATTTAATGGATGCTTTATACCACTCCATCCCTCAGTCCATCGAACCTATATGACTTAGTTGCATGAAATTTTACATTCCCATTTTTACCTATGGTTTCTAAGACTGCAGTGTAAAAAAACAATGAACACTTTCAGCTTTTGAAGGCAGCTTATTCTCATGCTCAACTGTACACAAATTTAACTACAGCAGGATTCAAGAGGTGATATAATCCTTTGGATAGAATAGTTCATCACATCTTTGTTAATTATATATTTTTTAGATGTTGCCAACATATCGTAGTGCTTAGGGAAGGCTGTGGAGGCACTAGTTTCATAGTTTCATAGTTTGTAGGGTCGGAAGGGACCTGAGCAGATCATCTAGTCCGACCCCTAGCCATGGCAGGAAAGAGTACTGAGGTCAAACGACCCCAGCAAGATGTGCATCTAACCTCCTCTTAAACACCCCCAGGGTAGGAGCCTGCACCACTTCTCTTGGAAGTTGGTTCCAGACCCTAGCCGCCTTGACTGTGAAGTCGCGCCTCCTGATATCTAGCCTAAATCTACCCTCTGCCAGCTTGTGACCGTTATTCCTGGTCACTCCTGGCGGTGCTCGGAGGAACAGTGACTCCCCCAATGCCTGCTGGTCCCCCCTGACTAGTTTATAACAGGCCACAAGATCCCCCCTCAGCCTTCTCTTTTGGAGGCTGAACAGGTTCAGGTCCCGCAGCCTGTCCTCATAGGGCCTGCCCTGCTGTCCCCTGATCATATGAGTGGCCTCCTCTGGACCCTCTCCATGCTGTCCACATCCCTCCTGAAGTGCGGCACCCAGAACTGGACGCAGTCCTCCAGCTGTGGCCTGACCAGTGCCGCACAGAGGGGGAGGATCACCTCCCTGGACCTGCTCGAGATGCATCTGTGGATGCAGGACAAGGCGTAGTTGGCCTTCCTGACTGCGTCCCCACACTGCCGGCCCATGTTCATCCTGGAGTCAATGATGACCCCCAGATCCTTTTCTGCCTCTGCCCTGACGGGAAGGGAGTTCCCCAGCCTGTAGGTATGGTGCTGGTTGTTCCTCCCCAGGTGCATCACCTTGCACTTGTCTGTGTTGAATCCCATCCTGTTCTCATCCACCCACCCTTGTAACCTGTCCAGGTCCCATTGTAGCCTGTTGCACCCTTCCAGTGTGCCCACGTCCCCCCACATCTTAGTGTCATCAGCAAATTTGAACAGGGGCTTTTTACCCCCTCGTCCAAGTCACTGATGAAGATGTTGAACAGCGCGGGCCCGAGGACTGAGCCCTGGGGGACCCCACTGCCCACGTCCTTCCAGGTTGAGAAGGACCCATCCACTACCACCCTCTGGGTGCGGCCCTCCAGCCAGTTGGCAATCCAACTGACTGTGTGGACGTCGACACCACAGCCCCCCAGTTTCTTAATGAGAACGGGATGAAAGACTGTGTCAAAAGCCTTCCGGAAGTCCAGGAAGATGATGTCCACTGCTACCGCTGCATCTAATGATCTGGTGATCTGATCGTAAAAGGCCACCAGGTTGGTCTGACAGGACCTGCCACTGATGAACCCATGTTGGTTGCCCCTAAGCATGCAGTCCCCTGCTGGCCCCTCCTGGATGTGTGCCAGCATAATTTTCTCAAACAGCTTGCCTAGGATCGAGGTGAGACTAACCGGCCTATAGTTTCCCGGGTCCTCCTTCCTGCCTTTTTTGAAGATGGGGACCACGTTGGCCCTCTTCCAGTCCTCCGGTACCTCACCAGAGCACCAGGAGTGCTCATAAAGCCGTGCCAGGGGACTTGCAATGACCTCGGCCAGTTCCTTTAGAACTCTAGGGTGGAGATCGTCCAGGCCGGCTGACTTGAATATGTCCAACCCCTCCAGAAGCTCCCTAGCTAAATCCTCGCTAACCCGTGGCCCAGGTGTGCCTCCCCTGGGGCCCAAGGGGGGCCCAGCAGGGAGGTGGCTGTTCTAGTCCCTACTTAGGAAGACGGAGGCAAAGAAATCATTAAACATGTTAGCTTTGCCAACTGGTGTGAAGACCAAGTTTCCCATCGCGTCCTGCAAGGGCCCCACATTGCCCAGGACCTTCTTTTTACCCCCTATGTATTTAAAAAAGGACTTCTTATTGTCCTTAATCTGGGAAGCTAGCCCCAGTTCCATCTCTGCCTTGGCCTTCCTAACTACCCCCGTACATCTCCGAGCAACTACAGAATAGTCCACCCTGGTGATGACCCCTTCTTTCCATTGGGTGTAAGCCTCTGTTTTAGCAAGGAGACATTCCCGGATGCTTTTGGTGAGCCACGGAGGCTTGTGTGCTTTCCTGCTCCCTTTGATCCTCATTGGGATTACCTTCCTTTGGGCTTGGAGGATCGTCTCTTTAAGGAGCGACCACTCTCCTTGGACACTTGGCTCCCCTCCCCTCCAGGACCTCAGCGCTACTCCAACTATCTTCCTTAGCTCATTGAAGTCTGCCCTCCTAAAATCTAGGGCCGCTGCCTTACTGCATGCCTTTGCCACCTTGCGCTGGATGGTGAATTCCAGCAGGCGATGATCGCTGTCGCCCGGGTGGTCGAGCACTCGCAGCCCCCTCACCAGGCCATCACCTGTGGCCAGCACGAGGTCGAACAAGACGTCTCCCCTGGTGGGGCTGTGCACCTCCTGGGTTAGATGGAGGTCCTGCACTCTGGCCAAGAACCGACGTGAGTGGTCAGACCTGGCTGACTGCTCCTCCCAGCAGATGTCTGGGAAGTTCAGGTCCCCCATGGCTACCACATCCTTAGCCTTTGCCACCTCTGTGAGCTGACCCAAGAATTCCTGGTCAAGCTCCTCTCCCTGGTTGGGAGGTCTGTAGTAGACTCCCACTGTTATGTCCCTTTCCCCTCGACTGCCTTGTACTCTAACCCAAAGCACTTCAGAATGCCCCTCCCCTGACTCCTTGCTAATTGTCGAGGACGTGTATTCCTCCTTAATATAGAGTGCCATGCCCCCACCTCTCTTTCCTATCCTGTCCCTCCTGTATAGCCTATAGCCCTTGACATTGACCGCCCAATCATGTGTTGCGTCCCACCACGTTTCTGTAATCCCCACTATGTCCGGGCTGGTGTCAGCCAGCAGGAGGGTGAGTTCCTCCTGCTTGTTGCCCATACTACGAGCATTTGTGTAGAGACATTTGAGGCCTCCTGTGGGTGTGTGTACTGACCCCTAGTCCCAGCATTACCCTGGCCCTTATCACTTACCTGTTTGTTCGCTTCGCTCATTGGTCTGGGCTGGGCTGTAGTTGTGGGTGCTGTTTGGTCTGGCAGTCTGATGTTTTCTCCACCCTCATCTTCCCCTTCCCCCGACGAGCCTAGTTTAAAGCCCACCGGAGGTCTAGAAATGAAGATGCTCAGTTACAGGATCATAGGAAAGCAGGGCTGGAAGGCACTTCACTAGGTCATGTAGTCCAGCCCCTGCTGAAGGCAGGTTCATCCCTAAAACATCTCCGCCAGTTTTCTATCCAACCTGGTCTTGAAAACTTACAAGGATGAAGGTTCAGCAATGTGCCTAGGTAGCCTGTCCCAAAGCTTCCTCATGCTCATAGTCAGGACTTTGCACTTCTCTTGGTTAAATCTCATCTTATTGTCTGAGGACTATTTCTCCAGTTTATCTAGGTTATTCTGCATCCCAGCCCTGTCCTCCAGAGTTTCTGCAACTTTTCCCAACTTGTCTAATGCATGGATGCAAACTTTTTTCCAGTGCAGTTTCCCTCCATGCTATCACCTTTTTAAGGGCTCGTACTGTCACAGACACCAACAAAGTTGGCCAGCAGATTTCAGCCAGAGGTGGAAACCAGTTTAGTTATGGTCCTATCCATATTAATGTACTGACCCTTCCTAATTAAGAATAGCAAGTCTCATTCATGAGCTCAGTTACATCCCCAGTTCAGATCTAGAGGGCTTAGTATCTTGCTGTCTGGTGTTCATAATGTGGAAAACCATACAGCAGCTGCTCTAAGGCTCAGAGGAGGGGTGTCATACTCCCATTAATGTACTTACTAATAAGCCTGCAGGCCAGATCGTTAACCCTGCAAGCACTATCTCATTCCCTTTTTAAACAAGACCCCAGGTCCCTTGAAGTCACTGAGCAACAACATTGACTAGATGTGAGCAGCCCAGGAGTCGACTTGGAAGAGCTCAGAATCCAATAGGAACAAGCAGTTTAACTCATCGCCACTTGGTTTACGTGCAACACTTTTGTGGGCTCAACAAAAGGGGACCCCCTTTGAAAATGTCCACTCAAATGCCTGATTTATTAATACAGTTTTAAAAGATGTGGGGGAGGGGAGTCTTGCCATGGGGCATGTTCACATTCTTCTGGGCTATAGGCTTGTAGACACTATACACATGCATCCAACTCAACCGCCCTTCCTGCGGCAACTGACCTGCAGTTTACCTCTAATTAGTAATTACAAAGTAAGTCACTTCCCATTTGATACAATTAATCAACTATAACGTCCTTGAACACAGCTTAAAATATATTTTATTCTCTTTAAATGAAATGGGCAACTGTATAGCCCCAAGAGTATCTTTAATGGGCCACTTACTTTGGCTGTACACTGCTTTCTCCTTTGTGAATTGTTTCCATTTTTACAGCACGGCATCCATTCATGTCTCCCAAGAGCCTGCTTTGAAACGAGCCACATCTACCAAGGATATTTTCAGATTTCATTTTGCTCTGGCTGTCAAACTTTGTGTATTTTCTCAACATCAGAAAGGTTTTTAGATGGAGGGAAGAGATAACGTGATGATAAAATGACTTGAACATTTTTTTTTAAAGGCAGCTTTTTATATGTCAAAATTACAAGGCAATTTGTATTTTTCAAGAAAACTTAGTGATGTGGTAATGGAACACACACATGGACACCTCATGCCAGAAATGCACTTACACAAAATATAAAACACGCACGCACGCCCAACAATGTGCTGTTGCCATTCTTGGACTCTGAGGCTTTTTTTGTGTTTTTTTTTACTTTCTTTCTCACCAGCTTGTAAAACATTATTTTTATTCTTCCTTTAATGGCCTGTGCTAATTATACACAGTGATCTTTGACCTTAAAGTGCCTTCATTTATGGTAGCACATTCCTTTCGACAGCAACACATTGACTTGGTTTTTTACAGGATGCTTCTGCAGTCCAAGGCAGCAAAACCACAACCATGTACAGCAGCAGGACCCTAAATCCAGGAGGCAAGCTTACTCCCTTCTTTTGAGGTCAAGTAAAGTCTTCTGTGACTTCACTCCTAGCTTCTCATGAGGACCTGGATAAACAACTGATAACAAAGATCACACCAGGTAAGAGGCGTTCGTTCAGTGTTTTGGGGGTTTTCTGTCCTCCCCTTCAGGAACAGAAGCAAACCTTTTTTATTATTATTAAATGCCCCTAAAATTCAACAATAAAAGAATACCCCCCACATACCCCCCCAAAAGAAATCAAGAGCACATGAGGAAGTACATGTCTTTTGCATCCTCCGAAAATTCTCATGCTTAAAAATTTCAGTTACAAAAAGCTCTTCTACCAGATACATGGAAGTCCCTGAAAGTTAAAACTTGCGGAGATGGATGCCACACACAATCAGAGAACAAGGAATCGTTTTCTGATGAAGGCAATAGATTAGGATTGAGAAGATAAGGGTTCAAATACTTGCTTCTGTTTAACCTTGGACAAGTCACTTCCTACTAGATCCAGCAAATGGCCGAGCTCTTTGGCCCCAGTTCAGCCAAGCACTTCAAACTAAGGGTGTGTGCAAAATGGGTCATATTCGATTCAGATTCAGCCTGAATCGGGGACATTGATTCGATTCATTGATTCAGATCACTGTTCCCAATTCGATTTGGCTGAATTGCAAGGGGGGAAAAAATATTAGCATTTCTGAAGCAATCACGTGCTATGGTGATAAGACTATAGACATGGTTGAAAAGAAAGACTGAAGACACATGGGCACCAACCTCCCTCACATCCAGAATTTCAATTAAAAACATAAGATCTCTGTGTAGCGTTTCGACCTTTTTTTAATAAGCCCACAGAGGAGCTGCACTGTCCTAGTGTATATTTATTCAGAAAGGGAAAGGAAAAGAAGACATGCATACAAGATAAATGCCTTGCTAGGTGTTTTTCAGCAGTAGCATAGTTTTGATGATAAGTCTTTAAGCCTTTGGGTTATTTTTCTTGGGTGCCTATCTTCCAACATGCTCCTCACCACCTATACTGCACTAATGCAGACTCTCAGAAAAAGACCATTTACTTGCTCTGTTGTCAACGCATCTGGACGCCTTGTCAAAACAATATAATTTTACTTGGTAACTTTTTGACACTAGTATTTATTGCACCTGTCTTGAGTCATGATTTATGACTTGTCTGGTGAGTATTACTCTACAGCTCCAAGTTTACAATTCGAGATAAGTGAAGCATTTGAAGTCCCAAATGGGCTACAAATTTATAGATGTAGATTTCCCTCCCTCCCCTCCCTCAAAACGGCCATTGACATGAGCATTTTCTTTCATTCTTCCGGGTGGTAACACTTAGGTTAGTCTGATTTTCTTTGAACAAAAAAATAGGGAGAGTTGCATTATCCATTATCCCCTATTTTAGGATAAAACATTATCAAAGCAAATGGGTAGTAGGAACATAGTAAATGTGGGCATGTCTACTGCAAATGTAGTATAGGAAATTGAAATCTATGAAATAAAGGAGAAAAAGCAGGTATGCTGTTAGCAAAGGATTCCCTTAAAAAGATCATAGATATTAGGGTTGGAAGGGACCTCACAAGATCACTGGGTCTAACCCCCTGCCTGAAGGGCAGGAAGTCAGCTGGGATCAAATGATCCTGGGATCCAAGATAGGCATCTAAGTGTTTCCTGAAAGTTTCTGGAGTAGGTACATGCACCACCTCTGTGAGGGGTCTATTCCAGGCCCTGTGGACTCAGACAGTAAAAAAGGTTTTTCCTTATGTCGAGCCTAAAACGGTCTTCCAGGAGCTTGTGGTCATTGGACCGTGTGTTCCCTCGGGGTGCCCTGGTGGACAGGCATTCATTCTCCCAGTTCCTGGTGTGCACACCCCTTATGTACTTATAGGCTGCCACCAAGTCACCCCTGAGCCTTCACTTCTCCAGGCTGAAGAGTCCCATGGCTCTTAGCCTTCATAAGACCTGCTCTCTTGTCCTCTGATCATGCATGTGGCTCATCACTGGACTCTTTCAAGCTTTTCCACATCCTTTCTGAATTGCGGAGCCCAGAATTGGATACAGTACTCCAGCTGCAGCCTCACCAACACTTCATAAAGTGGGAAGGTGATTTCCTGGGTCTTGCTTGAGATGTATCAATAGATCTGCTCATCTATGCAACCTTTTTGACATAGGGCCTGGAAAACTTCATCACAAAATGGGTAGCATCAATGAGTACAGATTTTTCAATGTAATGTCATTTTCTGGCTAGCTGGGAGTAATAGACCTTGCAAGCTGAATGCCTAGCTATATCTATAGCTTGTCCATATTGCTGCAATGTTAGGATACTGCAGTCATGTCGCTACATGCTTAAATTGATCCGTTTAACTTCAGTTGGCAACCCACATGTGTAATAAACAGGTCTACAAAATCATGGGCAGGATCCCAGCCTAAATATTTATTACCATGACAATATTACATTCCAGGAAACCATCTCTATTTTTCTTTTAACAAAATTTCAACATGAGGCCAAATTAAATCAGCAGTATCCATTTAAGGTGCATGTTTGAAAGAGATTTATTACTCTGTTACTGTTAAAACAGGTCTTTTAAACTTGTGACAGTTTCAGCAAATGCATCTTTCCTTTCCAGTCAACGTTCTCTTCCAACAGGATCGTGCATCGCATTGTAACATACTGTTGACATTTTTTGCACTCCATCTTTGGTCTAAGCAAAACATCCAAAGCAACACAGAAAAAAACACGACCAAGAGGACATTACTTTGTAAACATGTCTCCTTTTTGGTTTTTTAAGCATGCTTCAACCTAAATGTCACCTTCCCAGGATTCAGAACTCATGGTAGAGTTGATATCTTTTATTAGACCAATGAGATTTTTGCAAAAAAATGTCTTTTTTTTGCAAAGATCTCATTGGCCTAGTAAAAGGTATCACCTCTACCATGAGTTCCGATTCTTTTTGCCTGTAAACCAATACAGCTACAGCCTGGATACCATCCCAAGAGGGAATTTAAACCACGTAGGATGTATGTTAGTGAGGTTCCACATAGTTTTGGTACATTAGCACATCTGTATCAAATAATGTGATCTTGTGTTGTGGAATACAGGGACGATAGCCAGTGAGGACTTTCAGAAGGAAAAGTTATGTGTTAAGCTAACCTTGGGCAGTCTGAAGGCAAAACACATCCTTTTGTGAAGTACAAATGGAAACTTATTATATCTGAGCTTAAGGGCTGCATCTACACGAGACACTTACTGTGCAGTAGCTTGTTACTACTGCGCGGTACCATCATGGGGCACCAAACCGTGATGTGATGCTACTGCATAGTATTAATGAGCTACTGCACAGTCAGCATCACCAAAAAGCCATGCGGGGATGCTACTGTGCATTAACATTGGTTACTGCTCAGTCATTTAGTACTTTTGAAAGAAAAGCACGTACTGAATGACTGCACAGGAGCAACTGCAGAGTCAGCATCTCATGTGGACATGGCCAAGGAGAGCCAAATAAGAATTCCCAATTAAGCTTTTGTCTCCAATATGGCTAAGGAGCTAAACATATCGAAAAACTCAAGTGTGTGACTTACTGTAACAAAGAAACACAAGGCCTGGTATCTCAAGACAACACATATCACCTCTCTTGCCCCAAACTTTGCACATTCGCATATGCTTTGATACACTGCCAATGAAAGTACTGGGCGGACATCAACATCGTGGTTGCCATGAAGACCTACTATAAGCAGGGGCAGTGGGAGCACAGTTTTAGATCAATGGGGCCTTAACAAAAGCTCTGAGGCAGTGGCAAGTTCTTGAATGAGATGCTCCTGGCCTTCAGCAGGGCTCACTTTTGTTGCTTAGTAATTTTGGTAGTAAATTAGCCACCATTTTCAGTGTGCTTGCTACACAGGGAAGGCAAATTTTTAACACCATCCTCAAGCAGAAATATTTCCAGTGTCTTACCCATAGCTTTGTGGTAAGTTCCATCTACCAGTAGTGACATAAGTCATAAAAATGTTTGTATGTAAAGCTGATGAGTATCACATAGGAATATAAACTGGGATATGAAAGGAAAAGTGATGTTGTTTGTATCGGTGGAGACCTAATAGACAATGGGCATCTGAACATGCCAAAACCTAGATTGCAAGAGCACTAGATTGAAAAGAAAGTCATATGAGTTCCCAATCCACCTCCCTTTTCATTGCAGTTTTGGTTCCCCCAGCAATAGGGAGCAACTGGATTTTCCACTGCCCTCCTCTCTCTCCAGACACCAGTATTCAAGCTTGTCACAGTATTTTTTTTTCAATTAAAGCTTTTTTATATAAAATTACCCCGCAACCAAACATTTTATTTAAAAAATCTATATAGATATTGATATCTAGCTATACACATATACACTCACACACATATATATACATACATACTTATACACACATACACATATATACATCTTACACTAAACAGTTTTCAGTTAAGGCTCCTTTTTTGGGGTCCAAATTTATTTAAAAGACATTTTCCCAAAAGAAATTAATTTTGCCCCAAACAACCTCTTTGATCAGCTCCCATATGTCTAGCAGATGCTAAAAATTACCTCGCTCTCATTTCAGAAATCTCAAATGGATTCACACTTAGATTTTCATTTAATATAAAATAACTATTAAAGTTGGAAAGCTAGAGGAAGAATTTCTTTTTGCTTACATATAGTTGATAATATCAATGTGCATATTGGCTCCAGAGTTTGACTGCTACAATTGCAGTTGCTGACTTGCCTACAGTTGTGTGGCTAGTATGTCCCTATGTAAAAACAGAAAGTAGTATTTGGACGTTGTAAAAGATGCTTCTGTTACTTTTCAGAAGGGACACTCAATATTGCTTTCTGAAAATGGTACTGATAAAATACTGTATTAAATTCCATCAGTCCAGGGCAAGCATCAAATTATATGTATGCATTAAGAGATGTTTTAGCAACAGCCAAGAAGTCATGCAAATTAAGTGGAAAGGGAGAATTCATTGTAATAAAATAGATGACAAGATAGTATTGGCAGTTCAGTTTCAAATAATTAAATTTGAAACTTAAAAAGAACCATTTTATCCATGTTTCTTAAATGAGGAGGCCTGGACCGTTGAATTTAAAATGACGACTCATATCTTATCATCTTGTGATGTAATGCAGAATAAGTACACTATTAAATACAAATCTTATTTTTTTATAGAGCACAAGTTTCTATCTAACCAGAAATATATAATTTCTGTCACTTGAAAGAATAATTAAATTATGGCCCTTGATAAACATGGGCAAATGAAAGGGAACAAATATTTTATAGGAGCTTGAAAAAAAGTCAAATGAATTTCAGAACTTTTGAGAACACTAAATATTCTGTTGGATGTAGCAAAGCCCCAAGACATCATAGAGATCCCCCGTTGTTACAGTCAAGATATGGATGCTGTGTTACTGAAGTCAAGAAGAATGTTGCCATTGATTTCAATTGTAGTGAGATATGACGTGATCCTAACCATTCTTTAAATCAATGCAGTCAAACAAAGCATAATTAGGCTGTGGATCTCATTAAAGTCAAGAACTTGGAGAGAATCTAAAGGCAGACTGGAAATGTATACACATATCAAGATTACCAGATTTATCAGAATTAGTGATATTCCGGATGGGAAATGAATCACAATGTTTCAAGGCATAAATCAGTCTGCAAGTATAACATATCAAGATGAGACCTAATGTTGGGTAGATTATAACATACCATGATTTATTCCTTTCCCTGAAGCATCTGGCATTGCCCATGACCAGGGACGTTATATTGAGAAAGATGAAGTTTGAACTGGTTTGGTTCCTCCTACGTACCCTATGCATTAGCACGAGAAGAGAGATTTTTGGTCCACAATATTTGCTTCATTGAAATCATTTGGAGATTTACAGTTGATCTCACTGCGATTAGGGCATTGAGCCATGATGCAGCTCCCAGTGACATCATCTAAAAGACTTCAGGAGGATCTGGTCTGGACGGCCAAAACCTGAGGGTTTCAGGTTCAGATAGAACCTGCTGTTCATCTGCAGTCAGGAAGAATCTCATGAGAAACCAAGGAAATTTTGATGGACTTTGGCATGTTCATTAATTAGCTGCCACTGAACTGAGCATCTTAAAACCCATGCCCTGCAAATTATTGGTAATTCCTTTCCTATTGTTCTCTTGTAGCCACACAGCACAAGAAAATAAACTCTTGATTAGAGACATAAACTTCCTCTCAATACCTACTCATCCTTAACGAACTGGACTCTGCCAGTGGGTTGCCAAAGCTATGACATCATCACTGGCAGAACATTAGCTTCAGATTAGAAGTGGCCCAATGACATCACCCCTCCGGTTTCTATCTAACAGATGGTTTCTGTATATTGTGCAATTTTAGATCATTATTCATGGTTTTGGTCAGTATAATTCAGGAAGCCAAAAAACTGCCAAGAAAAATTGACCTGGAACTAGTTCAAAGAAAGAAAATAATTTTATTGATTAGACGCCTTCATTTTCATTTTCCAACAGAGCCATCATGAATCACCAATACATGATAATACCTGAGTAATTTCAGCATGAGTTGAATTAAGTGCTCCAAAACAAGGTAAGCTTTGAAGGATTAGACCTTCCAGCAGTTTGAAAACAAGATAGCCAAGAAGATTTGCTGGGCAGTGCTGAACGTGGGCCAGAAACTATTTACTGAGGCAAGTGATTTGTTTGAACTGGATTTTTATTTATTTTCATATTATACTTGTTGACTTCATATCCTCCTTCAGCTCGACTCACAGGCTCAGGAGAGGCATGTTTTTCACCAACGTGAACGGAGGCCAGAAAGGAAGTACCTTTTGAGAGGCCTCATTCAGGCACTAGACCAAGGTTGAGATAAAGCACCATGCTGGCTGAGGGAAGCAAGCCTGGGGAAGGAAGAAAAAAATAAAATAAAATAAAAAGGGAAGGGGGAAGGGGAGAGGCTTTTAATAGGAAAGTTTACAAGAGAGCAGAGCTGCGCAGAAGCCTTCATGTAACAAATATTCAGAGGGGAGTGATGAGTGATAGTCTGCATAATTTGGGACTAATATACATACATCTCCGCCTGTCAGGCACATGCAGAGAACATAGGGGTCCTATTGATGCATGCTCTGATAGCAATCACTTTCTTTCTGAGAGAACCCAGGAGCCATGCTAAGGCTCCAGTGGTGTTCACCTTGGGAGGGAAGCAAAGGGGAGAAGGGAGGTTTGCTTCCAATTGCCCCTATAGGCATTTGTACACGCCACGTTTTTTTCCCCTTTCTTGTGCTGCGACTTCCAGGTAACGTGTCTCTTGCCAACAAATCGTGAGCAGGAGCACAACCTGTTGGAATATACTAATTGCAGTAACATGGTACTGTTAGAGCACTTAAATGCTGCTTTCAGAATGCTTTGTAACTGCTATTCAAGTCTTGGGACATCACTGAGCAGTAGGGATTTTTCAGGGAAGTAAACTGAGGCACAAGCTAGGTTGTTTATATACAGCCAACCAGTGAACATGCTTTGATAGGAAGGCCTGGCAGGGGCTCAGTTACTTTACGGGCTATAGCAACTGGCTCTGTTCTCTGCAATAATTTGTAGGCAACTTATGCTGAACTTCCAAGGTGATTGGGGGGCTGCAGCCTGAGTTTTGCTGGGGGGACCAATGGAGTGAAACAGCTTCTCTTTCTCTAGTTAGAATTGAGCTTGCTTAGTGGGTTGCTCATCATAACAGATAGCTGAATGGTCCACATCGTGCCCCCTTTGAAACCACTTGATTTCAGACAATATACCATTCCAGGGGGATAAATACATAATGTCCCCCAGGCATGAGCTATGGCTCTGCAGTATGGCTTCTGCACTACCTACCTGCATCTTATAGGGGCACTAGAAGATCCAGCTCTCCTTGGCCAAGTGCAGGTCACAACATCAGAAAGCAAAGCCATCAACATTAAGAAAATGAGGGTGCAGTTTAAGAGCTTGAAGGGAAAATTCAACCTAAAGCATCAGGATGTTGTATTTTCCTCCTTGGAATTATGGAATTCAGTGTTTGCATGCGAGATTGCATAGATAAAGTTATGGCTGCAAAAACATATAGCAGGGTGCACACATAAAAAAAAAAAAGAAACACACCCAACCCCCAAACATTTTACCCAGTAAATGTTAAGGCCTCTGAAGATTACAGTCAACCGTGGTGATGAGCTGGAACCTCCTCTGAGTGACAAGCACTAGATGGAGAGTGTTTTTCTGCTGTTTACGCACAGCCTTTCCTCCCCCTCCCCAGGGGAAAATTAGATGTTGGAATTTGTGGATTAAGTCCCAGTCATTCCACTGCAGATGAATAAAGACAAGCCAGTTTCTTGTACAGAGCCTCTCCTCTTCATTAACTAGCATATGATATTACCTTGCCATTTCTGAATAACTTGATTTTTATCGCTCTGATTTTTGGAAGCTTAAAATGAGCACACCATAAGGAAACCCGCTTTGTAGAGGCCAGAGGCCCTACACTTTCTGGAATTCAGGATTGCCCCCCCCAAAAATGGAAGTATCCCCTGTGAAATATGAATGTTCGTTTCTACCTAGGGGAACTTTTACAGCCTCTGCTCTCTCCTATGCCTGATGAAAGGTGAGTGTCCACGAAAGCTTGCAGATAAATAAAATAATTTGTTTGCAAATATCTAGTTGGTCTAATAAAAGATATCACCTCTTCCATGAGTTTTGAGTCCTTTCCCTACTTTAATAGGCACCTTTGAGAATCCTGGCCATATATGCTTTCAAAATTGGGCAGGAGAGCAGGGGATGATGTCCCTCTTGTTCTGCTACAGTCTGTAGCTGCCCCGTCACGAGAAGGTGTTGCAGCCTTAAAGGAAAAGTTGTGTGGGTTTTGATTTTGGGGCTGGAGTGACAAAGCTATCTCTATGTGAGCACAAAAAAAGAATGAATGGGGTTTATCTTAGCCAAAATATTTGTTTTATCAACCACTACCCTTGCAGAAGCAGGACAAAAATAGGTAACAGTCTTATGTCTCACACTTGTGAAACATAATAAAAGTTACAATCCAATATATTTTGGGTTTAGACCAGTAATTATCAGCTTTGATTGGAATGAGGCATAATAATGGCATGAAACCGTCCCAAACAGCGGTCTATCTTCACGTTGACTACTACTTGCCCTAGAATCACCCGAGCAGAGATTGCTGGTCCTGATGAACGATACTGCGTTCTCATTTTGAGACACGGACTCATTTCCATTGGCCATCTGAGGCAGAATTATAAATATACCTGTCCTAAAAACAGAGGCGGATGCATGCCACTTCCTCGTGAGCAATACTTTTAAATGATTTTCAGTAATCTGGCATAATGGAGGTTCACCTTAGATCTTTAGGGGTGTCGATTGTAGCTGTGTTGGTCTCAGAACATGGGCAGACCAGGTTCTTTGAGTCAATCCGATATCTTTTATTAGACCAATTCAAGCAGTTGGAAAAATTCTTCTTAGCAAGATTTCGGGCACAAACACCCTTCATCGGGCTGAGGAAGCCTCTGCACCTTAGATCTTAGAATACGACCCATCTAAGGTGACTTCATTGCTTTATTGTCTATGTAGACCAGAAGTAAAATATATATATAATCAAATGCTCCAAGTATACCTGGCAAGTGTGATTTTCACACTCTAGCCATATAATAAACAAGCTCTACAAAAATATTTTGCCTAATGGATTTTCACTTGTATAGTATTTTGTATTTATTGCACAAAGATAAACTTTATCCTTCTTCCTACCCTAGGGTTTTGTCCGGTTTCACTATTCATGAAACATGGTGGCTACTTCTCCCTTTACCAACTTGAAGAGCCTCAGCTGAAATCAGTGCGGCTCTCACGTGACGGGGTGATCAAGATGTAGTTCTATTTTCTTTTAAGCCCTCAAGCCTCCAGGATTAAGCACTCTGCTGAAACATCAGCAAATGGTTTTCAAACTGGACAGCCCATTGCAGGAAGAAGGGAAATTTTTTTTTCGTTATCAGTCATGTGAGGATCAGCTCAGGATTTCTGCAGTATCTAACACACCCTGCTGAGGAGACGGCATGGATTTGGAGGAGGGATGTCTACCGATAAGATGTTTCCCTAGGCTATTTTTGCCTCACCATGCAGCACGCTGACAAATTTTTGCTTTATCCTCTGGTTCTGTGCATTTTGTCATCATTTGCGTGCTCTTAAAGGAGAAAAGCTTTGCTGAGAAATGGGGAGAGAATATATACTGCATAGGCCTAGATATTTGTTGTTGCATTAGCAAGCCGGTGAAATATTGGCCAGCTGTGTTGGAGTTTCTTACGTCTCCCCAGCAGTGACCCCGGAGCACTGAACAGAGATGTATTAGTTAGGACCCAAAGGGGCACTTTGTCTCCCGACTCCTTTGGAATAAGTTGGTTTTTCTTGCCAGTTTGCAATTGACTGAGTCATCACAGGTCAGCGATGCCTCATGTGGAAAAATATTTCCCTTGAAGACGTCAGCCTTTAGAAAACAGCACCATAAATTCCTGCACGTTAGGACGACTCAAATTAGCAAGACTTTTATGCTGGCAGCTGTTTCGAAATAAATACTTGTCGGGCGCAAGGACCTCAAACATTACCAGCTCCAAAAGGATCCTTATTCTGAGCTTGAAGAATTGAAACGCTTAAGAACCATGCGCTTTTCAAAAGGTCTCCTGTGCCGAGGGCAAGTCCCTCCACTTCCCTGTGCCTCCATCTTTACCTGTGAAAGGATGTTCGCATCCTTTATACCTCACAGAGG
The DNA here is from genome assembly GCF_052110815.1 of Crocodylus siamensis. Classification (NCBI taxonomy): domain Eukaryota; kingdom Metazoa; phylum Chordata; order Crocodylia; family Crocodylidae; genus Crocodylus; species Crocodylus siamensis. The sequence continues at coordinate 76,650,361 of NC_143402.1, read as the reverse complement.
TGTTGTGAGGCTTAGTTTCTGGGGGGTCTGGTAAACCTCATCCCATGTTAAAGGCTGCGGGAGGAGAATTATGACCTGCACAGTAGTGGTTGGAGGTATCTGTCTTTGCAAGTGATATAACAGCAAAGTGTATTGGGCTGGTTGACTCTACTAGTATCTTTGAGTCTATGCAATCAGGGGAAAAGAGAGACGCAAGATGTAGTGTCACTACTGGCAGTAACTTTTGCAAAAGCTAGTGTCAGAAGGCATGACGCTTTTGCTTTTATCACCAGAGTCAAACAGGTATAGAGGGAAGAAAACTGCTAACCCATTTCTCTGTACGTGGGAGCTACTCAAATATTATGAAGAGGATGAAATCCCAACAGTACCAGCCATTCTTCATTTCATTTTTACAGGCAATCACAGGCAACCACATTTATGCCTTGCACCAAAATTCACATTGAGCTTTACAATCCTGGATAGGGGGAAAATGTCTTTCTATGGAAGAAAGACCTGTATTTGGAAAGATGGAACGACGGTTTCTTCTTTAATTACTGAAAAAAACCCAGCATCAAAACCCATCAGGGGTTCAAAATTATGAACCAGTGTTTTGCAAAGCTTATTTATTTTGGTTGCTAATGGATCAAGATGGTTCCCAGCTGTGCAAAGTCCTCATTATGCTCATTACTTATAATGCAACTCACAATGAGATGATTAATTCAGCACACTTGCAGGGCCTTGGTGGAGTTGTGTTGATTAAGCAATTACGTTAAGCCACTTGTGTTTGTTTTCTCAGGACTCTGATGATAGCTGGGGCCATTTTCTTTGCAGAATTATTCCATGTTCACAAGAGAAGTTTTGCAAACATTTACAAATGCCAAATTCACCATTATCAAATAATGTGAAGGTGAAAATTGCAGTCAACCTGTCTGCTGAATTTGTGATCTGCTAAGAGAAGATTTGTTTTTACTTGGTTTCAATGTCCTATATTTTCATCCTGTTCCTCAGCTAGTGTAAATGAATTCGGCTGCTTGTGTTTTAACAGAATTTTGCTGATTCACATCTGGTCAGGGGTTGGTCCTTTTGTTTCAATGACTGCCTCAGTCATGAGATAATTTTAACCATTTTCACAGTTCATTCTAGCAGTTGACTTTGTAGTTGCAGATGAGATCCTCTCTTTCAGGAAATCTAAATCTAAGGAAAGAATGAAAAAAATCCTTTCAAACTTCTCCCACACTTGAATCCAGCTAATATCATCTTTGTTAAAGGTTTGAAAGATTCCTGTACAGTTCCCCCCTGCCCCTAATATCTCTTGCCCTGCTTTCTTTCTGCTTTTCCTCAAAAATCAGTTATTTTCTGAAATACCAAGAAGAAATTAATTCTTACAGAACTTCTATCTGGATCAGAAGTGAAAGAGACACAAAATCTCATGAGAGAGATTTTTTAGTGGACTTTCAAGAGATGATATGAAGATGAAAGCTGAGCCTGGCACAGTATTGCTTTGCCTGAGCCTAGGATCCTCTTAGACCTCCAGGAAGTCATATACTCTTCAGGACTTAATTCTTTTAACAAAGCTGTTGAAAGTATATACCATAGGCGATGATGTACACCATCAGAGCTGCAGTAGAAGCCCTAATATGACGATTCTCAACCAGGGTGGTGTGAGGTCCTTTCAAGGGTGCAATGGGGTGCCAAGCAACATTAGTACTGTTAGGTGTGCAAACAGGATTCACAAGGTAAACCTGGACATTTGCAATAGGAATCCATAGGGTTAAAAAATTCTGAGTCACCGTGGTCTTTCTGAGTTCTTTGCAACAGGAGAATTGCTCTATTATTTTTCTGTAATAAAAAAAAACCCAGCAAAAACCAAGAGTTGGCATTTTCCAAGGGGTGCCTTGAGTTTGTCAAAGGGTGTCTTAAGTCTAGAAAGGTTGAGAACTACTAACTAAGTGTTATAATGCCAAAACACTGGCAAAGCAAAGATTTATTTGAGAAATTGTGCAAGCACAGACTCCAGTCTACCTACAACCTGAAACCTTAATGCCTATAAAAGACTTCAGAAATTGTGTGAGGCCCAGTTAATATAGATAACAATGTAAGCAATATAGGGCTGCTTACTTATCTGATTTAGATTCACTTTCTGCCATGAAATCAAGCAGGAGAAAAAAAAAGAAAAAGGTGTCTGCTTTTATGTGAAAAGTATCTTGGTCAACAAAAAAACTGAAAAGGAAATACTGCGGTGGGCTTCACTGAAACTTAGTTGAGTGTGCCATGGTTTTTTAAGTATATTTTTCAATTAGCTACAAAGATATACACTAGAAATATTTCCAGGAACCCAGAAAAACGGCCTCTCCCGGTCAAGATATTTGACTCGTTGGGTGTTCAAGGAGCGACCAATGCTCATTCATAACAGTGGTCGTTTACTGTTCTGCCAGCTTAGCGGGCCATGATGGCGCGCTTCTGCAGAAAGGAGAGGAAGGACGGAGCTGAGTTACACCTCAACAGACTAAACAGTCACTCTACCGCAGTGCCCAGCTTTAAGTTGGAGGAATCTTCGGTGGATCTCATGAAAAATAGACATACAAAAAATGTTAACAGTCTTCCCAACCATCCTAGCAGCCAAAACCAAAATGCAAACTGGTAACGCAGGCCAAATCTGCACAATTACAGCTTATCCTAAAGGCTTTTGATTGCTTTTGAGCTACCTGTAGAAACAAAAAGAGCAAGGTTTTATGCTACCGTTCTAAAGTCTTTACATTGCTGCTGCTCCTCTCTTGAAGCTTTATAGTCTAAATTCAAATCGGATGATTTCAGAAGCACAAGTGACCATGCACAGTCTCATTTGAGAAGGAACAAGTATCCAAGGCAATCACCTCTGCTGTCCCAGGTAAGGTCCATTGTAATGCATGTTAACACATAATATAATATTAATGTCTGACTTCCTTCCAGAACTTCATTAAGCAATGTTTTTAGCCTCTGTTATAAAGCTTCATATTTTTATTTCTCCCTTCAAGAGGAACTGTGCTGATATTTCTATTTGTTGTTCAATGCATTATATATAAACTATACCGTGTGTCTGTGTTATTAAAATTAAAATGGAACTGTTTTCCACTTGGATGAGAAGGTGCTACTCAGGGGCGATTCTCCCGTCTTTCAGCAATTCTTCTGCAGTCTTGAACTGATCCTTAAATAATCTCAGTCTCCTGCAGAGCTGAAATATACCCTTAAAGTAGGTGTCATTTCTTTGTTCCTGATTAATCGGCATTCGCAATTTGAAGTTTCAGATGATATTGAGATGTCCTGGACTGAAGCCATATATTGTAGCTCCTCAAAAACAGGGACTCAGATGTTTGATCTGATGTGATAGCCCATGTTTAGGGAAGATCCTGAACAGAATCATACCCAGAATTGATGAAGAGGTGTCTGACACCCTGGTATTCTCATTAAAACATTAGCACAGTCTCAGGAAAGCAAATGTTGCTGTCAGGAGCATGGGCAGCAGGCAGGCTAAATTACCCTCAGTTGGCCCTGCTTACTGAGTTGCTCTGTTTCCTGGTGGCCAAAGCTATCCCCAGATAGCCACAGGGGTCTGGGACAGAAGTTCCGAAAAATTGGTTTAACTTAAATCAGTTAAATCTAATACTACATTCAACCAGGTTGATCTTAAACCACTTTTGGCCATTTTGAAACTGGTTTATGTGCACTGAACTTCTGTTTTGTTACAGGTTTAAACCAGTTTCTGATCACTTAAACGGGTTGATATGCAACTTCTGTCCCTATCCATGCAGGTGTGGCTGCCTGCTTATAAGCAGCAGCTATTTTGGAGCCCAGAAGACTGTTGAACAGGATAGCAGCTTCTCTACCCAGCTTTGGGTTTACGATCTCCTGTTCTTAGTTTCTCGGCTCCTACTTTTGATTCCAAGGTCCCTTAATCATTGGGTCCTGCTTGCTTGTTCCCAACATCCTTGGTTCTGGTGGTTTGTTCCCGACTTCCTGTTGGTTGGCTTCCTGGTTTCATCCTTGCCCTTGGTTTCTAATCATTGATTCTTGGTTTCTGTGCTGTCTCTGGCTCTGGCTTACCTGGGTGCTTTCCCCCATCCTAGTTCTGCTGCTACATCCAGACCCCTGGTCTGGGTCCCTACCTCCTGCTCCTGACCCCACACTAGCTCCCAGTTCTACCCAGGGTGACCTGGGACTTGGAGCCTCCATGCCCCTCATCCAGGTTGAATCATGATCAAGTCAAGATAATTCCCAAGGGCTCCTGTAGAGATCAGTAACAGGTTCAACAATATTTTTCAGCAATGACTTTGAATTAAATATAAAATCACAGCCGGTGAAAGTGCATCTAATTCACGGGGGTCTCAGCTCAGTCAAGCTGCAGCCAGTCAGTGCTGCAACCCTTCCAGTGACTGGCCTGCTGCTAATCAGTGACCACATTCCCATCCACTTCAATGGGAGAAGGATCTTGCCTTAATGTAACATTAGAAATCATGAAAGCCCCAATGAGCATCGGGAGGTGTTGAAGGGGGAGTGAAGGAGTGTGATAGACATGAAAGAGCTTTTTTTTTTTTTGCAGCTGGTTCTTTTCTCCTATCGACTGTACAAGAGGAGGGAAGGCGGGAGGCTAAAAATGTGAGGCAGGATTATGAGAGAGACACACTTTCCATCCATGTTCAGGAAACCAGTGAGACAAAAGGCACGCAGCAGCGACCACATGGGCACGGGGGCTTCAGAAAACATGCTGCTTCCTCTGTTGTTTCCTCAGAAGCCCAGGATCCATCGCCTGGTTTGTTTTTCTACGGAAATAATTAAAGATGTGGATAAAAAAAAGAAAGAAAGGCCTTAACAAAAAAGTGACCCTTCCTACTTCTCTCGCCAACTTTAAGAGGAAGTCTTTTTCATATCCCCCTTCCTCTCTCCATGCAGAAGGTCTGCCCAGATGCTGGAGCTCACTGGTTTGCTCCCAGATAAAGGAGGATGCCTAAGGAAGCATTATGGACTGTAGCGCACAGAAATGGCTTGTGAAAAGGCACAGAGGTCATTATTATTGTCCAAACATACTCTCGCTTTGTGAACTTGATCTACAGCAACTGTAAGAAGACCCCTGAATTTCCCCTGTTTTACGTCCCCTATCTTGGACTTCATACTTCACTGTTTTTCACCCTGACTAGCTTTCTGTACAGTATAATTTAATTTCTTCCCACCCCGATCTTAAAAGGCAGGGCTGAGCTCTGAGTCTTGACCTTCTTCTCATGACATTCGTCCCTGCGTTATCTACATTTAGGAGACTTTCAACAGACTACCTCTTGATGTGGGCAAGGATGCTCCCCTAAACTTTCACATCATGATGTAGCACTTCTCTGCTCAGCCTAACTCTGCCCTTTCAGCTCAGCCCTGTGAACATCCTCAGAAATGCCCGGGCCCAGTTTTAAAGGGCCCTCAAGCCCTTTCTGCCTCACGCTCAAACATACATCTACACATTCATGAGTGCGGATAAAATAAGGACTAGCATGGAGCAAGCCATCTACCTCCCCAGGGCCTCAACTCAGTCAAGCTGTAAGCAGTCAGTGCGACAAACCTCCTGACGACTGGCCTGCTGATAACTGGTGACCAAATTCTCCAGCAACATCAATGAGAGAAGGGTCTTGCCTTAATGTAACATTAGGAATCATGAAGATGAACAACAGAAGGCAATAAAGGGGGGGGGGGGAAGAAAGGTGATGCATTTTTTTTACTAGTGGCTCTTTTGTTTTATTGCCTGTACAAAAAGAGAAAGGAAAGCTAAAAACCTGCTTCCCACTTTACTCTCATTTCAAATGCTCCCTCTGGCCTGAAAACACGAGGATACCTCATGATTTGGGTGCTCCGGTTTAGCTGGGTGCACATTAGGAGGTATTCTAATAGGGACAGAAACCAAGAAGTGCAGGAAACCATACCTTTAATATGGTTTGTCTTTACTGAAGACTTAGACAAGGCTTTTAAGGGCATTGCCCTTAATCTCCATGCTTTCTACACACAAGAATCACTTACCTAAGTTAAGCAAGGCTTTCAAAACCAGGCTCCAGAGTAGGACAAAAAATAGACTAAACTGATCTGCTTTTCAGTGGGTGTGCCCACATGCACATTTACTGCGCAATAATTTACTGCACAGTAAGTGGTTTGTAGGCCAGTGTCGACAGATGCAGCCATTAAAGCGCAGTAATGCTGTGTGTGGACTGACGACAGACATAGCATATATTGGTTTGAGCTCGATCAGTTAAGTCTGATACTACATTCAACCAGGTTTATCTCAAACCAGTGTCAGCCATTTTCAGACTGGTTTATTTGCACTGAATGTCTGTTTTGTTACAGGTTTAAACCAGTTTCTGGTCACTTAAAATGGTTTGTGTGTAATGTCTGGCCTTAGCCATAATGTACAAGGACAGAAACTTACGGCTGCCCAGAGAACCAAGGCATTTCCCTCCAAAAGCATTATGGACACACCACGAGCAAGGCAGCACCAATTAGGATATGATATGGCTTTGCAGTGTGATTGCTCACACTTGTCATCAGTACCTAAGTTAACTCAGAATGAAAATCTACTTCATTTGGATGTTCTGCATATTAAGACACTTGTGAAATTTTAGACCCATAGCTTTTATCCTCAATATTCAGATGTCTAGAAGTCATTCTGGACAATCCATGTGTGTGGCAGAAAAAAGTGGAGGAGGCCTGTTTTGCTCCCATAAAAATCAATAGGAGCAGGAATAGGTCAAAGAGGAAAGGCAGTGCTACACAATTATGTTTCATTAAGGGTTTGTTCAAATATTTTCTTTGGTTTCAATCTACATGGGTTTACACCCAAAATTACCCAAATTAACTATTAAGTTTCTCTTGGTGTCACAGTGATACTCTACAAAATGGTCAGTTTTTCCCCAAGCCAATGATAAGCCATATATTTTGGCTTGGATGACTTGAAACTAAGTTTAGTTTCACTCAAAATAGGTGTGATCCTTTACCGAGCCTAGCCCAAGTTTCAAATGTATGGTCATCCTCCCCACATGGTGATTCGGGAGACTGGCATGTGTGAGGACTCTGCCTCTTGTATTTTCCTCTGTTTGTTGCCCTAATTAATCCCCCGACTTTAATTACATTCCTAGCTTTTGCCAACTCTGCACACTTTTTTCTTTTCTAAAACAAACACAGTGAAACCAGGCTTGCTGATCAGGGATTATTTCTTTGAACGCTCACGTGTTACACAAATAATCCCAGATACACAGCATTGACAAATGCACCAGCAATTCATGCCATAGTAAATTGGTGGAGCTATAAGTTACCCTTGTAATAAATCAGGGATGAATGAGCAGATCTGATAAAAAAGGGAATCCCACTACCTACAATGATCACAAATTTAAAGACAATTACTTCTAAGATTAAAATGTGATAAAAGCTTTTTTTTCCAACTCTTTGAAATACAGAGCTAAACTGCAGAGCTCTTATACAGAGCCCCAAACTCCTCATTTTTTGCTAAGTTCATTATTTTTGTACCCTTGCCCTGCCCTGCTTAATTAAGGCTCTTTGCATGGACTGAATACAGATATGCACTTTCTCCAAATCTAAAGAGTGCTGCCAGGTGTCTGAGAGGGCAAATTAATCTAAAGTCCTGAGTTCTAAACCCCCAAAGTTTTCCTAGTACGCCTCCCATTAATACCCCTTTCTACCTAGCAGACTCATCCCTCAAACTGCTACCTTTCTCTAAAGAAGCAAGATGCCTTATATCTGTTTCTTGCACGCCCCACGACTACAAGCATGTCACCTGCAACTATACTTCCCAGTTTTAAAGGGCCCTCAAGCCCTAAGAAATAAACTAAACTATGTACATTTTTTTCCAAGACTGTGTCTCTTTTGCTTCTTTACTTTCCATTTATGACAGCCTTTTCATTTCCATCCATGACTCTGAGAAGTATTGCTCTTCGTGAACATCCATCAGGAAGTTCCAAACATCTTTCCAACCTAAGTTTGCTGACCAAGGGAGGCTGAATAATTTGCACGAGGTTTGGAGAACATTCAAACTCCTAAGTACTTATTCAAATTGACCAGAATTCACCACTTTTGAAATTCACAAATTTCTTGACTAAGCATTCCATCTGGACATGAAAAAAAGGCTTCTTTCACATCTTCTGGGGATGAAGGGTCTAAAGCATTTCTTTTCCTGGACAGGAAGTCTTTGAAAGAATGGCTTTCCTTAATAAGTTAAATTAGAACCCAAAGCAAAGTATATTCCTCTACATTCGCCAAGAGGAGTCCTTATAATAATAAAACTGTCAATCTTTCTTTTTCTTCTAAAAAAAATGACTGATTTGTACAATAAATCTTTAAACCGGTCAATAACCTATACCAGTGAATCATTCAAAGTAGAACAAAGAGTACTTTTATCCATGCACAAAGCAGCCTGCATAGGTATTCTGAACAATAATGCATCAGCCAGTGAACAGCTTGGAGAAAAAAGAACATTGCAAGCTCTGTCTCTTGCTTCTTCCCCAACCCTTTTGTTGTTTTTCATTTCTAAGACTGCTTTTCTTGCAAGGCTTAAAGCAAGCCATATGATCATAAACCAGGTGAAGCTAACTCTTAGGTAGTTGTAGGGAGTATATAATGTGAGTGCCATTCCAGGAGTTACCAGGCGGTGTTGCATTAGGCTCTGTTCAGGAGGGCTTCTAGGAGAAGCTAGCCAAAGCAGAGCACTCTGTGTGTGTGGCTAGGGATGGAAGTTGCACATAAACTGGTTGAAGTGATCAGAAAGTGGTTTAAACCTGTAACAGAACAGAAGATCAGTGCACATAAGCCAGTTTCAAAATGGCTGACACTGGTTTAAGATAAACCTGGTTGAATGTAGTGTCAGATGTAACTGATTTGGGTGGAACCAGTTTATGAAACTTCTGTCCCAGACCCCTTCCTGGTTCAAGTTAAAGCAGAGTCCCCCCAGCATGCTTTGTAACCCTGGGCTGGGCTGTGCTATTTGCTCCAGAGAGCAGGGCTGGCCCCACCCCTCTGCTCATTAGCTGGAGCAGTGAGGACTGGCTTACTGAACACCTGCTCCTCCCCCCCCCCACACCCAGGCAAACCCCAGCTGGGGTCTGGGGCCAGGGAGGGGAGTTAAACTCACCTTTCCCTGAGTACAGAGCTGCCCTGCCCTGCCCTGCCCTGCCCTGCCAGCTTACTCAGTGCTGGCTGTGACTGTGGACTACAAATCCCAGATGCACCTGGAAACAGGAAGAGGAAGGATGAGCAACCCTGCAGAGTCCTGCTGCTATGAGTGCAGACTCCAAATCCCAGAGACCTCGGGGGCAGCAGGAAGAGGAAGTGAACACACAGACCATGCTGGCTACATGCCAGAGAGCCATACTCTAGTGCCCCCAGCTTCTGGCTTGAGCCACTGCAGGCATGTGACTGCATTTCCTGAATCACAAGTGAAAGTCTGTTCATTTGCTTATAGGTTCAATCTTCTGCAGCTTAAACTAACCTGCAAAGACTGAATCAATTCAGCCTTGGGCTTTTTGACAGTCTGTACTTAGCTTGTCTGTTTGTTTTTTTGTACCTGCAAAGTCAGACTACTTGCATGTACAGTGGAGTTTTAGGTTTCAAGGCTTAATCTCTGAGTATCCTCATTCTCCACCACTTACTCAAATACTGAATGCAACATTTTTAAACCACTTCAACCTGATATACCCCATTTAGCCTACTAACTCTAAAAGAGCTTTTCACAGCTCTCTGTGATGGGTAATAGCACTAGATGTAGATGTGAAAGCCCCTTGCTCTGAATTTTCTTGGGGCACAGACAAGTCACGGTGTTGCTGTAGCATGATGAAATGATGAGACAAGAAGCTGCCTTGTCTAATTCAGCCAATTTTGAGTCCAGCTTTAGTTTGCCAGCCAGGAAAAGGTAGATGTTCAGGCCATTAAAATGCAGCCCTCAGTTAGTATAGGAAACAGAGAGCCTTCCTTTCATGCTAAAAATGCAATATATATATGCAAAATAAATACATGTTTAATTTCTTTCTGCATTGCAGTTCATTACAAATAAACAGCCTTATCCTGCACAGACATATCAACCCCCAACCCTCAAAAGACAGCATGCTCTACTAGTTAAAGCAGAAGACTGGAAAAGAGCAGACTTGTTTCTACTCCTGATCCTGCCATTGAGTGAGTGTACGATGCTGAGGAACATGCCTGTGTCTCACTTTCTCTGTAAAATTGGGGGAATACTTTATCGATTTCTTAGTCTCACATGCTAATATAAAAAAAAACAAAGCCAAGACAGATAATGGAAAAATCTCTGACTTTTAAACTAGGAGGCTGGGCTGCCTTTTGATCAGTTCATAAAAGCTCGTTTTGAGTGATCTGTGTTATAAATAATGATTTGGAAAATTCAGAACAATGTAAATGTGGATAGCTAATTTTCTTTTGTGCAGGAATTTGCTCTCCTGCTGAAAAGATATTGGTTTCCTTCTCTGCCATTCTGTTTGCATCGGGAATATACTAAAATAGCTGTTTCTAGCCAATATCACTTTTTTTTTGGTTACCAATAACACAGTTCATCTGGGGAGGATGTTGAATACTAGACACAATCTGTTTTGAATGAAGTAAGGAAGGAATCGTGAAGACTTTGTTACTATTAGGGCTTGTCAGTGTCTTATTTTTAAAAAATAGACACTTAGAGCCTAAAATGAGGGTGCATGTTGCCCATTTGAATCAGTCCAGTATGGTGATTACTGCTTGTTTTGTTGCATGCTCCCATAACTCTTGGCTCGCTCATCTGTGCGATGGCTACCATCTTGAAAACATCAAGCATGACCTGAACCAACAACAAGCCACATCTGATAACACGTCTCCATGTACCTGTGTGGTCTGATGTCAGAGAAATAGCTTAGAAATGGGAAATCAGATGGAATTACATGATCCTTATCTTTCCCCCTATAGAGGGCACAGGCTGCAGAGAGAGGAGCTGCACAAAGTAAGGGAGGAAACCCGCAAAAGATTTTTCACTAAAGCTCTCAAAATTTGTAACAGAAATTAGTGAGGGGCCCTAACCTGGTTATTAACTATGCAAGACTATTGTTTATTTTCTTCTGGGGACTAAAGGAGAAAGTATCTATGCTTATTTTTCTTTACTTAGCTAAAGAAATTGTATAGCTTTTTGAAAGGGTTAAATAATTTCCTCCCTTCCTGCACTCCTAAGGTTTTTCTTGTGTGTGTGTGTGTGTGAGGTTCCCCACTAACCACAGCTCTGTTTTCCAAAAGGAAATTAAAATGAAATACATCAGGCATGCTGGGACTTCACACTTCAGAGACTTATAAAGTAATATCGCCTGTTTAAATTGATTGTCATTTTAACTGCCCATAGCTACTCTTCAGGAAGGGAGCTTAAGGTTTTACTATTCTTAATGGGACAATATCCCTCTTCCAATAGCTTCATTTGGGTTGAGACAAAATTCCTACTAAAAGCAGAGCCATTTATTTCATTAAAAATGCCTATGATGTCAGAAGTAGCAACAGAAAGTTACCTGCCAAGTAACAAGGAAAATTCCTTTTTTCCCCTCCTTAAAGGAAAAAAAATGTGAAAAAATAAAATAAAAATAGTATGCAAATTATCAGTGCTGATCATTTACCAGGTTTCTAGTTTCTATGTTCTCCAAGACTGTGTTTGTACTTTGTCCACGGATAGATGCTACTTATACATGCAAAGGTATCAAAAAATGAAGGAATGGATGCTTCTAACATTGCATTTATATCTCTTATATAGTTGAAAGTGTCTGTTGGCCCAAAGAGATTTACCAAATGTAACTTTTTTTTTGCTTTAGTAGTGCCCTTTTTCTCGACCTGTCCTTTTACAAGTGGGCAACAGCAATGTAATGAACAGCAAAAAGCATAAAATCAAAGACCAAAAATGGCTGTAAAATAGAGCGGCTACTCAACAACACAGACCTGGCAGAAAATTGCAGATTCATCGTAAGGACTAAGCCGCACACTCTCAGCCAGCATCATTTTTGGATTTCAAAGTAGGTATGACAACGTACACCCAATGTGGATCTGCCTCCAGGACTTAGCTTTTAAATCAGAGGCTTCTATTTCTTGAATGAAAGAAGAAAGCGTCGTTATAGATTAACAAAATTAAAGCACTTGAGGATATCAAATTCCAGCCAGCAGAGGGCTTTGGTGCACAAAGGCAGTTAAACCGATTTAGCAAATTGCTGAATTCAGTAACAGCAACCCGTAAAATGCATGTTATGAAAACCAAGACACCCGGTTCCAGACTCCCTCTATTTAAGATCTCGTGTTCTTCATCATGAAATGGAAAAACATATCTGTGACTACACATTAAAATGTTTTTGTTTAAAACCTAATCACCAAAAGGATATGGGTACGCACCAAATCCCACAAAGGGCTTTGGGTTAGGCTTTAAGTGAGATGACTCACCAGTGGGAGAGTAGAGTAGAAAATATCATACTGAGCGAATGCAAAGAACACGTGACATCCTTATATAGGATTTTAAAGACTTTAACATTAAAGTAAAGCATACATGTTCTGGAAAATCTAGTTGAGCGCTAAAATTTTTAGGAATGTAAATCAAACTCTTAGGCTTGAAGTTCTCTGCTTTAATCGTGGGGGAAACAAATAAATAAGTTTAGTTTTGAACATATTGTTAAAAAATTCACTATTCCGAACCAATATTTAGTGTATTGCTCTGATTTTTTTTTCTGTAATCATCAGGTCTAACATCTAAACTTCTGACATTTTATCAGATCATCTAACCTGCAGAAAAACGTATGAACTAAAGAGATATTCTGACCCATGAGTTATCAGTTATACCCTTTCTACATAGACCTGGTGATAATACATTGGCAGATGAAAGCGGTAATGATGCAAGCCCAGTCCCTATGGTAAGGTTTAGTTTCCAAATCTAGAGTGCAGCTCTGGTTTATGAATATTAGGAGGGTTATAAAACAGCATTAATATAAATCACAATTACTACAGAGAGAAAGAATAGGGTATGTTCAAGATATTTTTAAGACTCAAGGCTTAGAGGGTTAGGAAATAAAATATGTAGAAAGATCCCAGAAGAAAAATACAATGTATAAATGAGGACCTGGTAAAGGAAACAGATAGCTGGGGAGGTCGAGATAGAGAGAGATGAATAGATGAATATACGCTGCCAGACTGAAAGTCCTGTGGCTAAATCAGCTGAAAGGAATCTAGGGCTCTTGAGCTAATTAAATTTCCAGGTAATTCCCTGCTTTGCTTCTTGTTAAGAAATCAAACTCTAACCGGGGTTACCAACACTGTGGCCAGTACTGTACTGTTTATGGCAAGTAGCATGCCCTCCACGTTGAGTACTGGGGTGGTTAGTCCAGCACCATGCACATGGGCTTTTTGCAAAATGAAAATAGGATGAATAGGACCCTAGCACAGTGGGATATGTTAGGAGAGATTTTTTAACTTCTAGCTTCTGTACATCCTTCTTTGCACACGAGTTTATTATTTGCTTGCCTGCAGCAAGAAGACATGATAGGACCCTTGTGCCCTTGATCTAATAAAGGTACTAAGGGTGTGACTATTGTGAAGTGGGAAAGGCATGTTGTTATATAGGCAGTGCAATGGCAGGGCACTGGCTACATTTATCACCCCAGCTCTCTCTGCCTGTGGCCTGCCATTGGACTCTGCTTTCATGGGGCACTTTGTGACTGTGGCAGGTGAGGGGGTTGGAGTGACGAGAGTGTGAATGGATGTTTGCCTTCAAACACAGGGGACTGCACTTGTTGGCCTGGGTGGCCCCGCCATTAATTCATTTTCAGTAAATTCCCTCGGCCCAGGAAGTTTTATAGGTTCCTTCCTTTTTCTGTGTGTGTCTGATTCGGTGCCCATTCAGGAGCCTTTTCATTGACTCTAATGAGATCTGGACCCAACCTAGTAGGAGTCTCTTTGAGAGCTGAGCAAACCTACTGCAGATGGCAGTGGAATTGAAACAGGCAGATCAAATTGGGCATCCTGAAAGACTACAATCCCTCCTCTTGCTTTGTTTGGCTCAGCACCCCTTTCCATGGACCTCTGAGGTAGGGTTGTATTCTAGCATCCCCATCTCTGGCTCTGAGCAGTTTCAGTTTACTATCCTGCCCCCATTTGGTTATTATCCCCCTATGGACTGAAAGAGCATGACCAAAGCCACAGGGTGAATCAGTGGCATTGCTGGGAAAGCTCTGTGTCAGCCTCAAGAGAGGGGGGAGAGGGGTATGGTCCCGGGAGGTCTCTTGCCCTTATTCTCAGTGAGTAAGCCCCATGCCCGGGCAAACCCAACATGGCTTCTCGCTGAGCTGACTCTTACCGTACCTGAGTAAGAAAGGTAGAATATGCCTTTTAATAAATAACTTTAACTCCAGTTGTCAAAACCAGATTTCAACACCTTGAAGTCTGAGTTGGCGTTCAGTGTTGCTAACACTTGTGGTATTGTTTTGAAATATTGCAATGTTATTTTTTCTTTCCACTTTGGTTGCTGGAATTGAGTGATTGCATGAGCATCTTAAATGTGATTTCCAAAATGTAAATTAAAAAATAATTTAATAATACTAATAATAATTCCTGCTTCCCTGGTTCAAAAATGTTTGGTTATACAACTGCCTTCACCCAACAGCTTAAAACCTGGAGGCAAACAAAAGAGCCCTAAGGTTGTTAATTCAAAAACCTGTGCATATGCATGTGCACACATGTGTGATTCTGAAGCCAGCCTCATGACTGTTTTTCAAGGGAAGGGCTGGTTTATGATTGTGGAGCTGTTTGGAGATCACAAGGCTGGATCCAGATCTGAAGCACAAGCTCATCTCATGCCTGATGTTGACACTCCTGGTCTAGGTTCATATTCCAGGTTCAAAGGACATTTCAGTTGGTTGGGCTTAGCTCAAACCCACATCCAGAATGAATGGTATCCATGGTATTTGATCCAGTAACAGGAGAATCATGGAATCCCAGAGTTGGACCTGACCTCCAGGGTCATCCAGTCCAATCCCCTGCACAGATGCAGGATCCACTACTGCAAAAAAATTGCACTGCACTGTCAATCAAATGGAAAGCACAGATGACCTGAGTGGGACTTTATACCAAAGACTGCCATTGCATAATAAATTGCAGGAGCAAGACATACCCAGAACAAACAGAAGGGCAGGCAGTAATCACACACCCCAATGCTGAAAACATTTCTGCCCTTCCCTTCTTCCTTCCTACTATCCTCTCTCCTCCAACCCCCCCACCTCAAGAAATAAAAAGAAAAGTTGAATATATTACCCAACATTTTTTTTAAAAATGCCACACTCAATTCTCCTCTATTGCAGAAAAGTAATTAAAATCCTAGCTGCTGACTCCTTCTCTCGGGACCAAATTTTTACTGGAAACGAAAAGGAAAGGTGGTTCGACTATGGAAACATTTACCAGCTGCAGGTATAATGCTGTGTCTGTTGTCAGAGTGAACATTTCATTGGTTTATTTCTGGAGGATTATTTAGAGGGTTGTGGTCTTACGTCCAGGCCTCAAGAAAAAAAAAATATAGCCTCTGAGGTGTGCCTTCTTGCTACAGAATAGTGATTTGTTATGTGTTTGTCTGAGTTAAATATAGCAGCCAGTCATTTTGCACAGTCCGATATTTTATCCTGTTAACTAAAAAAAGAAACTCTTGTTTGGATAGATGAAAAAGTCTGAAGAAAACCCGCAGCTCCCGGGTTTGCTTTCCAGACAGGTTCAGGTGCTTACCATTATAAAATCCAACAATCAATCAATAAGCAACCCAATCTGTTTGAGCAACTTCATCAATCCCATTCTGATTTTCTTTTTTGATTGTTATGTTGATGGTAATTATAATGCTGCAATGGAAAGTTGATTTGCAGCTCAGTCATCAGTTTGCATCTGACTTTGGCTTCATAGTTATCTGGGTAGATTTTTTTTTAATTTTGGGGTTTTTGAGGTGAGTTCAAAACTGAAACATATGTCTCTCCTGGGGAGGTTTAGACCCTCCCTAGCATAGTGAAAGGTTCACTGAATATAATCTAACCTACCTCGGCTTCATGGGTTCAAGATAAAAGCTGGGGTCATCTCATTAATGTTTCCGTTTAAGATGAAACACGTTCTGGAGGCAAGGTCCTGCATTTCACACCTGGATTTGAGTTCTAGAAACCACTGTCAAGTCACCGGGACCAACAGCAAGATGGTTGCATATTCTTCCAGGAGAGAGAGAGTTTTAGCTATTGCAAGCTACGAATAAGTTAAAAGTTAAGAAGAACTATGTAATATATAGATTAGGGACTCGGAAGAGTTTGGTTCAATTCCCAGATCAGCCACAAACTCCTCAAAACACTTCAGAGAAGTTATTTGATCCATTTTCTGTCTCATAGCCCCACATATACAATAAGGATCAAAGTCTTCTCCTTCATAGGTTCTCAGAGAAAAGCCATTGACTGGACTGAGGTGCCCAGATAATACAACTTTGAGACTTAACGTGTGTAGATAAATGAAAACTGGACCACATGAAAACCAGTGTTTTCCTCCATCCGTCTTTACATTTCCCCAAAATATATTTCAGTTCCATGGAACTAGACTTTCTGGCTAGGGGCCAGTATTAATGACAGGGATGTCATTTAATAGGTTAAGATAAAACTGATCTCTACACCCTATTAATATACAAAGAAAGGTAGTTTGCATGAAAGACATCTTTAGAACTCTTACATAGCTCTGTTCAACTGGGGATCTCAGAGCATTTTGCAAATGTTCAGCCCTGGATTACTCCACGAGGAACAGGAATTAAAAAAATTCTAGAGAGGAATAAATTCAGGCTCAGAGAGGGAACAGTAATTCCACCAAACTCGCACAAAAAAGTGCTAGTAAAGCCAGGAAAAGAATCCAGAAGTCAGTGCCCCTTCACCCTTGTTGGTTGCATGCTAGGGGCCTTGGGAAGCTTCAGTCCCCAATTCAATTTGGCAGAGATTCGGTGGCCGAATCTCCGTATCCAAATCGAATCAGGAGACCCTTTAATCTCTCCGACTTGAATCAGAACCCTCTGAATCTGTTCAGAGAGATTCGGCAATTCAGACAGACACGGCTTTAAATGTTTTTTCTACATACTTCAAGATACCAGGTGGCTTGGAAATGCTGCGGTGGTGGGGCAGATGGAGTGTCCCATAGGAGTGCGGGGGACAGACCCCGAAGTGCCCCAGAAGTACTTCTGGTCCACTTCCGGGTCCACCAGGGAGCGTGCTGGGGGCCTCCTCCCATGCCCCCCCCCCGGCTTGGTGGCTGTTGCCTCCTGGGTCCGAGGGGTACCTATGGTCCCCCTGTGGCCGATCACCATGCACAGGAAGGCTCCCCACGTGCTCGGTGGTGGACCCAGAAGTGGACTGGAAGTACTTCCAGTCCACTTCTAGGTTTGCTGTCAAGTATGTGCACCCCTCCTCCCCCCCCCATGCTCCTATGGGACACTCCATCCACCCCAGCATTGCACCATTCATGAGCCATGCCTGGTACCTCAAGGTATGTAGAAAAAACTTTTAAAACTGTGTCTGTGGATGAATTGCTGATCCTCCAAATCATCATCGAATCTTCAATTCAATCGAATCCAAATCTGAATCAGGGACAGCGATCCAAATCAATGAATAGAATCACCGTTCCCGATTCGGTCTGAATCTGAATACAATATGGCCCAGTTTGCATACCCCAATTGCATGCCCTTCAAAGAACTATCACAAAGAATTTTTGTGTGCGTTTCAGTACCTTTAGGTCATGTGGATACCACACTTTTATTTTCCAGGAAAAACCTGTCCATTCATTCCCTCCACCCCTTCTTTTAACTTGAGCATGTCTTCTGTTTTCTATGAATGCCAGGCGCTGGTGCAGTGTCAGGCACTGATTACGATTGCAGGCTTCACTAGAGAATACCAGCTTAATCCCTGTATCTCTGAAAGATGTCCAGCAGAGTTATTTATTTTTCTTCAACAAGTTTTCCATCTGGCTTGACTCCAGGGCTCAGCCTTTTCCCTCTATGCCTTACATTTTCCTGGAGTTGCCCACTTTTCTTGACTGCCTTCATTCATAGCTCTGACCTGACTGCACCTGCAGCAAAGTTCATCTCTCTGCACAGATAAGATTACCTGCCACTCATCTCACATCATTCTGCTTAAAGAGCAAAATCCACTGTATCACTTTTCTATCCTCATTGTTGTACTAAAGACAGCTATAAGGTAACATTTATCATGAATTTACATGGGATAATCCTTAATTAGCTATACATTCCCTTCACAATTGGTAGCAAAATATGGACATATGCTTAAATCCAGTGAACTTTTTCATGGTAAAACAGAAGCTTTTTCATGAAAAAGCAGTAAACAGAGGTTTTATCTGAATGATATATTATTGCTTTAATAAACAGAACTGTTTTTCTTTGCAACCCTTTCCTTCTCTACTTTATCCAAAAGAAAAAATTATACAATCTGAGGCTTCCCAACCATAATGTCTACTCGAATGACATTCTGATGATAAGGTCTGCTGCAAACACCATTGAATTCAGTGTGTAATTTTATTATTATTAATATTTATTCATTTTAGTGAACTGAGAGTCACACTCTCACACAGCAGACAGTGTCACAATAGCACGGTGGGTATGTGTGGAGAGAGAAAGAGATGTACTTTTGTCCTCTCCTGCCACTCAGAAGAGTGAATAGAGCAATGAATGAACTGTCGGTCGCCCTTGCCGAGCTCCCCCGATCTAGAAGAAGCTCATGAATTGCCACAGCTACTATAAGAGGACACACATCGGAAGAATAATTTTTTAACTTGGTGAATCCAATCATCTAAGTGTTTAAACACTTACAAAGCTTTCCCAATCTGCCCCTCACACACAAACAGTATAACATTGCCATACCTGCTGCCATTTCCTCCAATAGACCACTTCGGGTTTATGTTTGGTTCAGATATCAAATACTCAACTCATGCTTTAACAGTCACTACATTTCTCCGATATCATAGACCAGCTATTTCTTTTTCTGTTCTACAAACCAGGGCCAAAGACTAGTGATATATAAATATCAAGTTCGGAGGATTAATACAAACTTAACCCGAATTGTTCCAGGCAACAACATTAGGGCTGGAAATCTTGGCAGAGGAGGCTTTCTTTTGGGATCTCTAACACTACCATTTCTCAGCAGAATAAGCCTCAGAGCATACCTCCACTATTAGTTCTGATCCCAGACAGAATATGAAAGTGGAAGGAAGCAGGGACAAAACTGGTTATGTGAGTTTTTTCAGTTCTAACATGGCTTCTGCATTATATGCTTTGTACCTTCCATGGAACTTGTCCCTCCCCTAGTCCAAGTTGCATGATAATCAGTACTGTACCGTAGGCTTAATTTTGTTCACGATGATATAATTTCCAATGTGATACAAGACTGGATAATCAAATTGGTCTTTTCTAGCACATATAATTTAAATGGAATTGGAAATCCTGCTCAAATGAAAGTACACAAGGCAGGAACCTATTGGGGTTTTCAGTTTATTTTTCTCAGACTTTCCTTCCCTAATTCAAACAAACCAGCATATCCTTTGAATGGTGATACTAAATCGAAGGAGGGTGGTTCCTTGGGGTCTCCCTCCTACTTCTGGTTGGGTACATGTAGACTATTACAAAAAAACCATAATCCAAAACTGGGGATCATGGAACACTACCAAGTTGCTGGCTACTTGTTTCTCAATCAGACTTGTTAAATAAACTGAGCACCAAGGTTAAAAAGTGCAAATTTAATTATCTGCTCATTATCGAAGCTGCTATTGACTCATGAACTGTGAAAATAGGGAAGAAAAATAAAAATCATGCATAATATATTTCCAAAATGTGACCTGTTACTTTGGGAAAATAAATTTGCTGATGGGGCTTGAAGAAAGCAACATGTGAATCTTGAGTTATCCTAGTCAAAGCCATTCTCAACCCAAACTTCAAAATGTAATTATGTTTGTCCCTTTCCCGCATTTGTCAGAAATTTTTGTACAGTTTATAGTACATTATTCCATTCTAGATGTTTCTCTCAAGTCACATGCACTGTGCAATATGAAGTTCCCATGCTAGCTTATAGTTCTCTAGAACGTCTTAGTGTTTCCTAGGTTTCTGTTAAATAATCTCCATCACTTCTGAGCTACTTACTGATTGAGGGTCTTTGGATAACCTATAATGTTGCTTAGTGGAGATGAACAAACTAACTGTGGGAAAGCTCATTCATCAGTCTGTGTCTTTTTATTTCCTGCAAAAAACCCCCAATACTTATGGCCCATTTATTATCACACCAGAATGAAACTTAAAATGACAAAGGGATTGAGGGCCTTGTTACACGGTAATTTTGGGCAGCTTCTGGAGCTCTCCAACCCCTGTATTGTCCACACATTTGCACCTTAAAGTTGTTTTAAGTTATGTGGCTCAAAGTTAAGCCACTCCAGGATAGGATTATTTCTGAACCGTACGACCCAACCGCATGTTCCATTATGGGGTGGCCACTCCCCACAGATGTGCCACACAGTTTGAAGCCCTCCAGTATCCCAGCATCACTCATATCCCTGCCCATAGAGCTGTTACAGTCCTACCCCTGCTCACTAGTCCTCCAGTGGCAAGTCACAGTTGTGCAGGTGGGGAACAGTCGAGAAAGTTTCTAGACTACGGGTGTGACTGCTCCAAACTAGTACTAACACCAATCAAAATATGTGCATCTCACAGCATAATGCATAATAAAGCCCTTAGCCACTCAGCTCCCATTGCATTTTGTATAATTTTAATGGCTGCATGGATTTGCAATTCTGTGAACTCACTTGTGAAACCATTGCTGCTAAAAAGGGCTAGTTAGGGGAGTAATATTACCAGACAAGACTCTTGGTTATGGGGTTCTGGAAAGGGCCCTGAAGCATTTCACTCCTACGTCACCCATGAGAACTACTCTAGGTCAGCAGCAAAAGAAAGGGTTTCTATATTGAACTTGTTTTGATTGTTTTTTTTGCAATATGCTATCCAGTGTTGGTTTAGGTATTAGCAGGTAAGTGTCCGTATCACTAAGCCAGCACTATCTTAACTCTTCCAGAAGGTCCAAGCAGGGAATTCACTGGGCCTGATTCTCCCCTCCATTAAATCCAGGCTTATGCAGACATAACCCCATTGGTTTTAACCAGGAATTAATAGCTCTCAAAAACGCTAATAGCATATTAGAACTGCGTGAGAACTAAATTTTAAAATGTGCTAGATCTTTTAAGATTTTGAAAACAACAAAACCAAAAAGGCATAACCTAGTGGTTTCTAATTCTAATGGTTTCAGGTTAATCCATCTGTTTTTCTGCTATTTTCATTTATTTTATTTTAAAATGTCTTTTATAGTTCAAAAAACAAGCCAAAAAGTTTAAAAGTAGTTGAAAAACCTTTCTGCTCTGAAAAGACTGCAAGAATTTTTTTTTTAACTTTTAAACTTTTTTCAACTTTCCTTTTCAAAAAATTTTCATCAAAATCTGATTTCATTGTAAAATTTTGCAAAGGAAAGATATTCCATCAGTATAAATGTTCCATTACAAAATTTCCAGTTAGCTCCACAGTACATAGTAGGACCCTGCACTGAGACAAACAATATTAGGCTTTTGAAGTTTGCATAAAAATACAAAGATATTTGGATGGCTATCATTGACATTAGCACAGTGCTCATCAGAATTTATATAACATAGAAGTTCATATATTGCTCTAGCCCACCCAGATTACCTGCATGGACACCAGCTTGCTATGAAATGAATGTTTGTGTGAGGTGCCTATGACCAATGATACCAAAGAGGATTTTCTTTATCGCTGAATAAACATATAATCCCATAAAAACCCATATTAAATTAAAGTATGAAAAAAAATATAAATTGCGTTCTGGTATCAGAGAGAAAAAAATATAAATAAAATCACTTGAGGCAGGGGGCTGGATTCGATGATCTTCTGAGGCCCTTTCCAACCCTAATATCTATGAAATTTACTAAATCTATGAAATGACTGATTTAATTTGGAAAGTTGAGTTTACATGATTTTTCTGGATGACTATTTCTTTAAAACATTACATTCAGCAATGAAAAGGTTACGTAACATAATGAATCAGAGTCAATGATTAATAAAGTCCACTCTTACATTGTATCTCATGTATGAAGCATGTTAACTAAGCTTCACCCTCACTTATTATCTGTCACTGGCACATAACTCCAAGAAGGCCTTTTCCAACCCTCTCTCTAACTTGTTAAAGGATTTACTAGAACCTCATTTCACACTTGCCAAGCAAATATGGTAAAGTGTATGTACTGTTGGCCAAGTTTGTCGTACAGCCAACCTTGCTACCGAGGCTTAACCTGCCAGAAACCATTATCCATGACAGTATCGCTCAAAGGTTCTTTGTCAGTCTCGTTGCCACTTCACCAATGATGAGGTAGCCATCTCCAGTTTCTGGGTCAAAGTTAAATATTCACTGCCTAAACAATGCACTGTGTTTAATTCATATTGACAGTACACTGGTTGGGTTGGTAAGCTTCTTCCAAAGTAATAAATGTTACTTACTTCCTTTTGCTACAGTGCATAAACAAGCATTAAGTTTCCATGCTTTGTCCCTAATCCACAAAAATGGTATGATTTATTTTTCCACATGCTTTTTTCAATTGAAATCGCTTCTGGAGCAATCATTTTAAAATGTTATATATAAAATATGTTTTAAACACACCTTTTAATAATGCACCGTCTAGTGCACTAAGCCACATTTACCACTAGTTGGAGAGAAAACATATTAATATAAATTCAAATATTTGGCTTGTTGACTGCAAGATGTCATTAAATTCACTTGAATGCACTTACACCCATAAAGGAACCCATACTTATGGAAAAAATAATTTTCAAAGGCGTTTTAATGGCTATCCTGGTAAAGGGAGAAAGCAAGAGAGAAAGGGTCACTTGACTATAAATATAATCATCTTTCCTCTTCTTTAAAGAAAAGTCCAAAATTTTGCATGCCACAACTCAAATCCTATAATTATAAGTAGCCATTGCAAAGAAGTATTTCATTAAATTAATACATAGGGTTTCATGGAGGAACTTTTGCACTGAAGAGGTAAAAACTTTACTGGTGAAAACATCCAAAAATAGGGGGCTAAAGATTTGGCTCCATTTGAACCATGACATACCCCATCTCTTGACGTTTATCCATATGTAAACAATTTTAACCACTTTCCAGACAAATAAGATGAACTTAGCCAAGGACAGTGCTGTGGTTCTTCCCTTAGTGATACATAACTGTAAAACATAGCAGATATGGCTAAGTAAGATGGAAATAGCATGTTCTACAAAAAGGTAGCCCCTGAAATAGAGCATTATAGCATGAATAGTGATGCCATGCAAGCTAGGAGCAGAAATTAGACATAAAAATGTTAGAAGTGATTGGAAACCGGTTCAAATCTGTAGTGCAACAGAAATTCATAAACCACATTCAAAATGGCTGAAACTAGCTTCAGATAAGCCTGGATGAATGGAGTATTGGTCTTAACTGATATAGGTTAAATCAATTTATTGAACTTCTGTCCCAAATCCCTTCCATATTTAAGTTAACTTACAGTCCCCCAGTGTCCCAGGATGCTTTGCACTTACCCTGCAACCCCCCGCACCCTCACAGGGTGGGTGGGCAAGCCTTGACCCATGCTGTCTGCTCCTGCTAAGCAGGGAGGTGTGTTCTACTACCACCACTCCTCTCCCTTGGCTTCTAGCCTGGGCCACTGCAGGCAGGTGGCTGCATTTCCAGAATCAAAAGTGAATCTCTGTTCACTTGTTTATCGGTTCAATCTATGCAGCTTAGACTAACCTGCAAAGATTGAATTGATTCAGTCTGGGGCTTTTTGACAGTCTGTACTTAGCTGCAATGTTAGAGGCAGCACACAAAATGAACAGAAAAAAAAGACCGGTTTCAGTAGACTGCAGATGAGGCTCTAATGAGGTAAACTGCTTCAAGCACATGCTTACCTTTAAGCATGTCGGTAGTTCCAGTGGAATCCAGAAAACTACCCATCTGTTGAAAAATTAATATGTGCTTAAATATTTTTATGGACCAGGGCCTAGCGGATATGGAGACATAAATTATATATCCAAGAGAAAAATCAGAATTGCTAAATGTCATGGAATGGGGTCCCTAAGGATGGCCGTGTTACCACTAAGGCCCCTTGACCGTGCCAATTCGGCCCGATGGGCACCCTTTATTCTCACCCGCCACTTCTTGATGGATTTATGATAGAAGGAGGCTGCCTTCATGTCCCACTGGACATGGTCCTACTGAATTTCCTTGAACCCTTGTGGTTCCCGGACCCTTTGTGGACCCCATTTCAAAATAGATGTCATGGGACACCCCAGCCTTATGGGCTATATGTGTGGCTCCAAGCCACCCCTTTACCATTCCCCAAGCCTCACAGATGGTACTTCCACAGCGTCCATCTTAGGCCTTGGTTTCCCTTGGCCTCGGGTTGTCACTGGGCTCTCCACAGCCCCGTCTCTCACGGCGCCCACACTGGTGCTGGGGTCTGCGCACCCCCGTCTCTCATGGCGCCCACACTGGCGCTGTGGTCTGCGCACCCCAGATAGTACTCTCACTGGTGCCGGGGCCCCCACACTATAGTAGGACCCCAACGAGGCCTTCTCCTTCCCCAACAGCCACTCCCAAACCACTGGTCTTATAAACAGAAATTGACATGCAAGGCCCAAGGCTATAACATAATTCAAGCTGCCCAGTTATAACATAATTTGAGCCACACCGGGGGTGCTCTGTCCCTCAACAGTACCAGAAGCTGCACCTGCAGTCAGGCCTCACCCTTTTGCTTCCTCTGGGAGAGCTCCTTCCCCCTTGGCTGCTGGCAGAGAACTGCCCTCCTGGTCACTGGCCTGGGGTTTATATATGAGCCAGGCCCTGCCCCTTCTGGTCAGCTGACCGCTGGCAGGTGTGAGGCCCACTAGCTCGTTCCAGCTGCCCTGGTAACCAGCAGCTGGGGCTACCCACTGACCACTAGGGCTCTCTCCCTAGCAGGTCCATCTCTTAAAAGGAACAGGACACCCTAGTGCCCTGCTACACTAAAATACTGAAAACATAAGAATTTAAAACAACTAGATGATTTAGGGAAAGGGCTATTTATATTGTGAGTTTGGTGCTGCTTAGCCCCAAATTACATGAACTGTCAGTGAACCCTAGATATGTGAAGTCCTGAAGTAATGAAAGTATCTATGTCACTGAGATGCCTTTGAAAAATGTTCCCCCACAACCACTTTTCCCAATTCATCAAACTTTTACTAGCCACTTAGCTATTAAAAATGCAACCAGAATTGAATTATAGCTGGATTTGGCTTTTTACCTTTGTGTACTAGACAGTGATGGTGAGGAAATTTTTGTTGGATTAAGAGTAATCCTTTACTGTGAAACAGCAAATTTACCTTCATAAAGCAAAAACTGGCTTTGCCTTCAATTTTATCTAAAAGTAGGGACATACAGTCAGATTTTCCTTTATTCATTATCTGTTTATGGGACCAACAAACTGTACTGGTTCTCCTCTGTGGACTCCACCCTTTTTCCCTCTCCTCACTTCTTTGGAAGAAAGTTGGAATCAAAGCAGCTTAGATCAGTAAATCCACAGGAGTTCACAGCACTTCTTGCATATTCATTGATTTTACTTTGCCAGTAGCCATATGTGCACGAGCAATGTCTTTTCTAAGGGCCTTGTCTGACCCTAGGTTCTCTTCACTGGGGAAGTGGTGAAGGGGACACGATCTAAAAAATAATACTACACAGAACTGTATGTATATCCTCTTTCTAGCCCCACATCCTAGGGGTTCTGCATCCCTGTTGGCTTTTTGGGGGGAGGCAGAATATTCTGTAATGAAAGCAGATAATCACCTTTCCACATAGATGATTCAGGCCAATAAAAACATCCAGATAGCAATTCCCAGTCCCCCACCAATCTATATTTAATTTTATCCTTTATACTCTGGGTCTCCTCCAGAAGCAGAAAAGAGATTTGTTTCAAGATATTTCCAACTAAATTTTGCCAGTTCAAGGGGTGCACATTCATCCATAATCTTTCTCAGTGTACATGTAGTTTCCAGTCAGGGCTGAGTTTGTCTCTCAATGTTCAAATAAACGTTGGACAAGCCTCTGCAATGGTGTAATTCAAACTTTTGTAAAATACAGATCTGATGTCATTTTTTTTTTTTTTTTTTTAGCTTTTGTAGGGTTTTTTTTCCTAGCTTAAATAAGTGACAGGACTTCAAAAATGATTGTATTATCTCTTTGTTGGCTAACCTGCATTTCCAACTTTGCAACAGTACAAAAAATTAGCCTGGGAATTTGTCAATGTTTTTTAATTTTCTTTTGCCTTTACAACTAAATAAACTTAAAATATCCCCTCCCTCCCCCCTATGAAGCATAGATTGTTGTTGTCATATCTATGAGATTTCATCTTCATCTCTGATCAATCAATTTAACTATTATTTTCTAAAATCCAGTAGCTTCTTCAGCAGAGTCAGTCAAGTAGTTTAAAAAATAGCACCAAACTCATTTGTTTTTTTTTGGGGAGAAGGGGGCAGGGGGTTGTGCGCAAAGGAAAAAAAAACCTGTGAATTTGTTTTGCAGTGGTTCATGATGTTGTTTAGTGTATTATCTGTGAGTATTCAAATAACTAATGATTTATTAATGGGACATATGTATTGTTTGTGTTCTGGTAATATCTATAAACGCCACTTGTGGATCATAAACGTGTACAAGTGCACCCAAAAAATGGCCCCAGCTCCCAAAACTTATAATGTGAAGTGTTGGAATCTTTAAGTTGAATGAATTTTAGCTAACATTGTCTCCTGTTCAATTATCTGACCGGGTACTAAGAACAACAATAGGGCTAAGTACAGACAAGCAAGAAGCCCAAAACTGAATCTATTCAGTCTTTGCAGGTTAGTCTAAGCTGTGAACAGTGAACCAATAACCAAGTGAACAGACATCCACTTTTGATTCTGGAAATGCAGCCACCTGCCTGCAGTGGATCAGGCCAGGAGCCGGAGGGCACTAGAGCATGCTGGAGCAGACAGCTTGGGTCAAGCTAGCCTGCCCACCCTGCAAGGGGGAGTTTGTGAGGGAGGAGCTGCGATGCTGGGGGACTGTGCGTTAATTTGAATCTGCAGGGGATCTGGGGCAGAAACTCAGTTAAGTCTGATATTACATCCGCCCAGGTTTATCTTAAACTGGTTTCAGCCATTTTGAAAGTGGTTTCTATGCACTAAGTTCTTTTGTGTTACAGGTCTGAACTGATTTGTGATCACTTATACCGGTTTCTGTGTAATTTTTGTCCCTAACCTAAATGAAGTCAAAGATTAAACAAGAAAAAAATGAAACACAAATTTGCACAGAGAGAATGTGTGAAAAAGAAACAAGTCACTGAAATCTGCTCAACTCTAGTTTCTGATGGAAATGTCTGCAGCAACTTGGATT
Source organism: Crocodylus siamensis (assembly GCF_052110815.1). NCBI lineage: Eukaryota > Metazoa > Chordata > Crocodylia > Crocodylidae > Crocodylus > Crocodylus siamensis. The sequence goes on along the minus strand of NC_143402.1, from coordinate 76,622,828 downwards.
CACCTGCAAGTCAAAACCAGGGATGAAAGTTTCAAAAATATTTGTAAGGTTTAATTCTATAGCTGAATGCTAATGCCTGCATAGTGATTAGTTAATTTCAAATACACTGTTCAAAAGCTAGATCATCTGCTTAATTGCAAGGGAGACTGACAGAAGGTAAATCTGTTACCAAGCCTCCGTATACCAGACTTTGTATCACTGCAAAATAGCAGTGCGTACTAGGCCTCATTCTGGTACATCCTTTTTCTTTTTTTTCCCCTGTTCACTGAGACTCCTGCAACTTAGAAGGATAGAATTCCACCTTATAGCAACATCCTGGATCTGTTTCTTTTTGGGCAGGGTGTTTTTTCTTTCCTGCGAGTTAAACGGGATGTTCAAAGTCTTGGGAGAAGGACTAAAATAATCAACAATTTATTTGACAGCTGAGACTACATTTTTGTACCTGTCAATCAGCGTCTGGAAAGCCACAGCATGGAAGACTAAGGCAATGTGCAAAATGAGACACATGTGTGTAAAAACCACTGTCCCTAAGTGTTTTCAAAATGTCAGCATGGCTGAATGTGCTCACTTCTCAGCCCTTGTAAATAAACTTCAGTTCCTAACTTGTTTTAGGTTTCCTACCAGCTTGAATGACTCATGAACATTTAACAAATGATAATAATATGTACTTCCATAACCCTTTCATTAAAGGATCTCAAAGCATTTGATGTTTACTGCTTATTTAATCCTTACAAATGCCCCCTCAGGAGAGGTATTATTATCTCCATTTTACACAGGGTTCAAAACAGCCTGCATCCATCTGTAATCACGGCATGCTGCAAAGTTAATTTTGTCTCCCAGGCTTTTGGGAAAGAAGTAAACTGAAGGATGCATTGGGCGGGGACCTGTGGTGGATGGGGGATTTATTTTCTTCCCATTTCCAGTCTGGGGAAGAGGCTTTGTTTGGGCTGGTTGTGGTTCATATTTTTAAAACATGGAAAAGATGCCAAGAATGTGTTTTTGTGTCATCTAAATAAATAAGAAATAATACAAATACAAATGTGGGAAATCAGAGGTGCATAGAAATAGCAATTTCACTGGAAGTCATGGGTGTCCAGCACCTCTGAAAAGTTATTCCCCTTTTTAGGATATCTAAATCTGGATTTTAGTTTCTGATGTTAGAAAATACTGGCCCAAGTGACTTGTCTGAAAGCTCAAAGAAAGTCAGGGGCATGCATGCACATGCATATGGTGTGAGGGAAAATCAAGTGGAATACCCTCAAACTATTGATAGTGGTTCTGTTTGCCATCGCCCTGCCACCCACCATCCTCCTCCAACTTTAGACGTGCCATGCCTGCTCCATTTTCACGGACTCTCAAATAAGAAAGAGCATTTCTGGCTTAGCTCAGCTATGCACAAACTGGGATTACCTCATAATGAAAGCAGTAGCTAGCTCCAGTACTGTACCACAATATTGTATTTTAAATGAAGATTTTCAAAGGAAGTTAAGAGTATGTCTACACTGCTTCAGGAGGTGTGACTGTAGCATATATAGGTGTACCTGAGCAAGCCTCGATATAGCTTTCTTCAGCAATAAACTGCGCTCTCCCAGGGAATCTTGGTACATACTGACTTGATGCAATAGTCTTGGCGAAGACCTGGTGATACAAACAACCATCTAGATTTCCCGAGATGATTTTTTCATCAGAAAATTCCATTTGACTAAAATCCAAGTTTGGTGTGCTGATTTTGGTGAAATTTAATTTTGAAAAACAAAGCATGTGATAACAGTGAAATGCTCATTTGACATTTTTTCAAATGGGACTTTTCAGGCTTTTAAACTTTGAAATGAGCATCAGTTCCAAAAATGGATTTTGTAGTATGTTCAAACAATAAATAGTTGAAACTGAAAGCTTTCAGTTGCATTAAAACAAAAAAATGGGTTTTTTATAGTGAAACTTTTGGCACCTTGTCAGGAAATTTCAAAATTATTTCTTTTCCATTCTGATTTGGAATTAAAATAATTTTTTAAAGCAACAAAATTCCCATGAACTCTGAGCTGCAGGTCTTGCTTAGTTCTGCTGCACGTGTTGCTGCATTTGTGCTTCTTTAAACCCACTGCAGTTACGCATCTTTCAGTCATAATTGACCCCTGGGGCTGTATCTACAATCCTCTGCCACCCTGAACCTGAGAAAGGGGAGAAAAGGGGGGAGCGGATTAAAACCTATGAGCATAGAGCCATGAGGCCTATTTAGGTTGTGCCAGTTTCCAGCATCCCCTTAAAGGTTATTCAAGGAAGGATCACTGGCAGTGCTGTCTAGACCCATAACCCTCCGCCACGGTCCTGGTATGCGCCCTATCCTGCGGAGTCAAGAGGAAGTGACATACTGCCAGCTACTTCTGCCCAGGATCTCTCCATGCCAGGAGGATCCCTATGTGCCCAAGTAAAGCAGATTGAAGACCTCCTCTTGGGGATAGTGGATCAGCGTAAGTGGCGCCAAAGGAGGCCAAACTCCTCTCTATACTATGTCAATCACCTGAAGGCTCTTGACTCTACAATAAACTGGAGCTATTTTGTCTTTTTTACTTTTTCCATTTGACAATTTAGGAATTAAGGGCAGGTTCCCTGTGCAAGCCAATGTTTTCTGAGGTAGGTCCCAGTTTGCAATTTTAGGGTTTTTTGGTGGATTCCCCCGCCATTCAGGTTCATCCTGATCCTGGGCCAAGTTTTCAGCTGGTGTAACATAGCCATCTCTAATTCTGTGCTCCTTTACACCAGCTGAGGTTCTAGCCCACAGCCCGCCCAGGTTTTATTTTGCAACAGAATGGTCTGCGACGGCTTTGGAAAATACCAACAATCCCATGGAGGATTTGTTTAAAAACCCTACCAAAAATAATCACAGCCCATTAAAAACACTGGAAGTGGTTTCAAAACTTCATGTGCATGCATGAGGAATGTAATAGAACCAAGATTCAATGAAATGTTACTTTAGACTAATATACTTTGTCAACTACCCCTTAACTCCCCCTTTGAGCTATATGCCTTATGGCTATTTCCTTCAGTCCAAACACCAGGAGTCCTTCCTCGTCACGGTAATGGTTACTGAAGGCTACATAGAAAGGCACTGCGGCTAATGTCACAGCCAGCAAAGGAGCTTGAATTTCTACCATGGCTTCTCCATGGTGACACATTCCTTGTGATTTGCAGCTGCATTTATTATGTGTTATAGAACATTTCCAGGTTAGAACCAGAAACACTCACAAGGAGCCCACGGCCATTGAGATGGGATTTGGAATGGCATTCTCCTCTTACAGATTTTGAGGCCCCAGCATTTCACATCACAGCTCCTATACTAAGCCCCATAACTTGCACTTGAGTCAAGTCCACGTTGTAGCTATGCACTTGTCTTAATCTGCAGACTTCAAAAAAGAGAAACAATCCACCATATCTCTTAGCGGTTTGCTTGAATAGTTAATACACTCTCTCTGTAAAAAAATGATGCCTTATTTCTAATATGAATTTGTTTGGCTTTATCTGTCAGCTATTGGCTGTTGGTTTGCTTCTCTATGGGCGCGTCTACATGAGACACATCCTACACATCAGCCTCATAACACTGTGCAGTAGCATAGTGGTCATTAACTGTGCTAATGGCCTAGTGCACAGTGTTATTAGGCTAATGCTCAGTAAGCATCACTAAAAAACCACGCACAGTGCTACTGCACAGTCAGTCTAGTTACTGCTGATTTAATTTAGTAGTTTTTATTAGAGGTACTAAACTAAATGGACAGTAACTAAGGTGCATCAATGAATGTGTAGACACGCCCTCTGCTACTTTTAAGCACCCTTTTGTACCCAGTAGCTTCTCTCCTTGAGGTCCTTTTACACTGTAATGAAGTCACCTCCTGATCTGTTTGAGCAGATCAAGTTCCTTAAGTGTCTGACTGGAAAGCATTTTTTCCAACTCCTCAGATCATTTCTTTGTGGCTTTCCTTGGCACCCTCTCCAATTTTTCAACATCCTTTTTCAAATTCTTCATGTCACTTCAATTTGTCCTCAGCTTCCCAGAACACTATTTGTTTTTAAAGAACACACATTCTCTGTGTTTTCGTGATTTGGGGTGATTTGCATTGTATTATTATTAGCTAACATTTCTCATGTTTAATCCCTTTCTTTAAGGAGGCTAAAAAATCACCCATAATAATTTCTCCCAGAATGGTGGCTGAATGATTCAATTTGTAAAGATACTCATATCTGAGATTAGGGATCATATCTGGGACCCGCCTTTATGCCTCTTTTGAAATGTTCCCATTTTCCTCCCTTTTAGGGATTTCTAGGCACTTCGGGTGAATGTAATCTGAAAACTGGGGAAATGTGGGCATCTAGGTTCACATTTTACCTCAAATATCAACTCTATGTGACCTGGGACAAGGCCACCATTTTCAAACATGGTGGTCAAGATTTAAATCACATGAATCCAGCTATAGGCACTTAATGACTTCAAATATTATCCTTAACTTCTCTGTGTTTTGGTTCTCTCAGTGGTTAGAAACACTCAGCCATCTCACTTTAATGTGTTTTACAGGGTATAGGTAATTAATTGTTTGTAAAGCACACAGATGAAAGTAGCCTCCATAATCATAAGGGTTGACCTCTTGCATAACATAGGCTCTCCTCCAATAGTTTCTGCACTAATGGTGCTGACATAATGTGTGCCATCCTTTCAGTCTCCAAAGCACCATCAGTCACTCTTTCTGCTCCTTCCGATTTTGCTAATACTGGGATAACTAGTTAATGATACCAACTGTTCGCAGGCTCTGGAGTTTTTGCTCTCTTTGATATGCCATCCTCCTCCCGAACAGTGACCCCAGATCCTCTTCACTGTTTGCCTTCTCATGCCTTACTCTCTTTGATCAACATGAAGCAGGCTTTTGTGATCTCATAAATAACTTTCCTGTAAAATACTACCTCTTAGTCATTTTTTCCCACTTTGAAATTATCTCGGTAATGTCCAAAAGCCCCCTAGGATTTTTTATTATAGCTTCAGTTTTACAAATCAAAATGTGCATATGTCTACATTGACTCTGTGTGTATTCAGGAAAAATCTACACATGATTTAACTTATGTCCCTTAGGTATGATAAAATTTGTATGCCATAACTCTTTTTACCTGTTTGTTTTCCCTTCTTTCTCTTTCCTTCTTTCATTCAGTTCTTCTTCACAGTATTAAGAATGAAAGGTATATTGCATTCAAGACAACCAGAGTGCTTAAAGTTCATTTTCTGAGCCAATCCCCTAGATGCTAAACATCACACCAACTTTAACTTACTCTTGGTCAAAGTATAAGCCAGAAACACAGTCCATGATACTATTTATTTAGCATAAATAAAAGCTCTTTTGAGGATGCATTCAATTAGAAACATGCCCTCCTGCACTTCAATTATTCATTACAATAATATGAAACAAAAAATATAGCATTAATGTTAAATGTCTGGGGCTGTGTTTGTGTGAATACAATTAAAGTTGGATCCCTATGTTTTAGTTTTTATGATACATACTTTCAAAGAAGAAACTTAAGAGCATCTTATATTGCAATCTTTTAGTAGCTCATAAAATCCCATGGCTGCAAAATGCTGCATATTTTAGTCTTAATAATCTATAATAAATGGCAATTTATAAGCACAAGCACATTCTTGTTTTGGGTATCAGCAAGGTGTAGAGTGGAGGTAAAGATTTTATAGGCTGAATAACTAAAATGGGTTTTGTAATACTAAGCATGAAGTGCAAATTATTTTCCACCGTGAGACGCATCTGAGAGATACATACTGACAGATATGATGGGCCTTTGGGTGGTATCCATTGAAGCCAAGAGCATACCATTCATAAATCTAACTGTAATTTCCTCGAGGGCTATTGGCTGTTGTTTCTTTGGCCTGATGTTCTGCAGTTTACCAATGCTGGCATTTATGCTGTGTATGTAATTTTGAGCGGGTTAGTCTCAAAACTATTTAATTTGTGGAAGTAAATTGCTTGGAGCACTTTGAAAATATCATTCAGACCATGTGGTTTTTAAACACTTTTTCACTGTACTGTGTTAGCGAATTATTTCCAGCTGCTTCTATATACTTAGGTTGCCTATGGCTGGCTTTCCTTGCAATGGCAAAGTATCTTGTGCCACTCAGGTGATGCTTATATGTGCAGATAGATTTGGATAAAATAAAATATGCTCCTGGAGCCCCACTTTGAATTGGTGTTGTTTAGTGAGGGCAATATTTGACAAGTTGTATGTGGGGGAGAAGGTGATCTTTAAAAGTTATCACATATCTTCATTTTATCCTTTGTCAGGAAAGATGACACAGGTAAAGTATTTTTTTGCTTTATTTCCAGCTAAATAACAGTCAGAAACTATCTGAAGCTTGTTCCCTTTGTACTTATACATGGCACGAGTCGTGTTGGCAAAGCTTCAGGTTAAAGAAGCCTTTGAGTCTTCTACAGTGCTGATCCAGGCTTCCAGAAAAATCAGGTTCATTCAGATGAGACTAAGCTAATCACTTATAATGCTCACTGGTATCTCCAGGAAAGAGTTGCACCACATCTACATTTGGGCCAGTGTGTTTATTAGGGCTGTATGAAGCTTCGGTTGCTAATTCGATTCAGAGGAGATTTGGCTCAGTTCAGTGGCTGAATGTAAATCAAATCAAGAGCTCAATTAAAAGGTCTGAATCAATTTGAAGCTTCTGAATCAATTTGGAAAAGATTCAGAAAAGCTTTGGAGTTTCGGGCAGTCCCCACTCACTGCCGCCAAGAGCTGGACCTGGGCTCCATACCAATAAGTAGATGGGGGGACTAGAGAAGGGGGGGGGACCATGGGGGGATGCCTACCCAACCCCATTCCCTGCCTGCCCCTGCAGCCTCCCTGAGCACCCCCTGACCCTGCCCGCTCTCCCAGCCCCATCAATGGCTGCCCCACCTGGCCCAAGCATCCCATTACTTAAAAAGCCCTGCACTCACTAGCTGCTGCAGCGGCTGTCGGGGCCTCTGGGGGCTCATGGCAGAGCCCTCCATGCAGTGCAGGGCAGCAGGGATTGCTTCTCTGCCTGGCAGGAGCTGGTAAGTGCAGGCTTTTTTTTTTTTTTTAAATAGTGCCAGGAGGCTGGGGCCGGGCGAGCAGGTGGGGGATAGGGCCTGTTTGATTCAGAGATTTGGCCCATTCAGCGGCAGCCAAATCTCTAAATCAGATTCAGCCGAATTGATTCAGGATAGCTATTAAATCACCAAACTGAATCACTTTCTCCCAAATTAGCCGAATCCAAAATGGATACTACCCTCTTCACACAGGCTTACTGTTTATCCTTATTCTAACCGGACCGTTAAGCAAAATTTTCGGACTGTTTATATGGGAAAAGCTGCATGTAGTAGTGATTTTCCACTACCCTTATGGCATTAAGAAAGAAAGAAAGAAATCCACACTTTCTGTGAGCCACAAAACAAATTGAAGCTTACAGTTTTTGTTTCATAAGGTTTCTGGGCACTGCTGAACCTGTATCTATTTCTACCTATTTAACACTAGCCTAAAATAAATATATGTCATGAGGAAAAGACCTGAGGAAAGTGGTTATAAATCACTATGTTTCAGCTGAATTGCATCCATTTGCACCAACCCTGAGTACAGTCCAAATGATCTACATGTGAAAATGCCTCCATAAAACTCACACTGGTAAAATTTTTATGGGAACTCATCAGACCTCCTTTATTGTTACTGTACTCCTTTCAAAAATAG